>NW_006408656.1:5824186-5828579 GCF_000296735.1 Chrysochloris asiatica
AATTCATCAAATTGTAGCAATTCACACTCATTTCCTTTATCAAACATTGCTTTTTATCTTCCTCTAGTCGAGTTCTGATAATCAAGCCATCGCGGCTAGGTCGAATGGGTATTATCTACATGTTTGGGTGTTCTTGTGTGTCTCCCCTCACTTCATATCAGCGGGATGCTTCACTCTCAGCTCTAGCCCTCCATGGCTATGTCCTTGTCCATGGGCTCAGATGTCCCCAGGTCTCACCACACTTCAGACCAACCATTCTTTCCTCTTCTCTCTCTCATCTTCAGGTCAACAGGAGTCTATGGGATGTGGTTGAACTCAGTCAATTTCTTCATTGCTGCCTCTTCCATTCACCAGTAGACTAGTGTGGTCACCAGCAAGTTTACTTGCCTGCCCATGTGTTCCCTTTGAGTTTTAGCCTTGGAGGGGGTTTTGTCCTGAAGGAACTTGATTGATTGCTTGATGGTTTCCTGGCAAACAACTTCCTTGTTCTTGTAGTAGCCAATCATACTGCCATTTTTGTTTTGGATTTTTCCTGCCTTATTCTTTTTAATGACTGTGGTATTCTGTTCTTTGAATACACGGTTGATTTAACTGGCTCTCTGCTAATATCTAGGCTGTTTTCAGTCTTTTGATACTAGAAGTAATGTGGGAACTCTTTTGTACCAACTTCTTTGTATGAATGCTTCTGAGGAATGCTTTCTTTCTTTTTTGAGAAATACTTTCTTAGAAGTGGAATGACTGGGTCAAAAGATTTGTAAAGTGTTGAAATTTTAGCAAGAGGGTGCAATTTCACTAGCATTTTCATCTGGGAAAACAATTTTATAACTTTTGTGAGGAATGAGATAAAATAATCATTACATTTAACTATGTGTGCAGTTTTTCTGTTGTTGCTTACTAATTTTGACAGGAATGTTTTTGATGTAGAGAAGAGGTGTTACTTTATAGTTGTGGGTGAGCTAACACATTAAAGCGTTGTATTAATCATAGTTATGTTGTATCATTGTGTTAAATCTGGCGGTTTGCATGTCCCACCTCTGAATTTTTTCCTTAATTCAATGAAATAACTGAAAGGACCCTAGATATATAGTCCTGGAGTGCAAAACTGCCTTGATGGTAAGTTAAACATTTTCATGCAGGCTTAAATGCTGTGCTGCATACCAAGCATGGCTGGCCCTGTCTGTTCCCTGCTCCAGTTCTGTTCTATAGACACTGCAAGCAATGGAACTATGGTTGTTGACGAAGAGCTTTGATGAGAAAGTTGGAATCTTGAATACATTTTTTTCTCTTAGAACTATACATTCTGGAGATTTCAGAGATAGCAGACTTCTTGTATTTTGTTGACTCTGTATATATTTTGTTTAGGAGTAATCCATTAACATACTGATAATTATTTACAGTTTTGTCATGAACTATTTCTGCCTACAATTATTTAACTGTTGCCTAACCAGATTACAGTCTTGGAGGAAAAATACACTATATCTACAATTACTTGATTTGTAAGTATAATTCCTTTTAAAAGTAAATTTTAGAGGGAAATCTTCCTCTTGCATACTTGTATGCCTTCTTAAGGAGTCTTGATGGGGCTTACTGTGGATTAATCACTGGGCTGGTAACCACAAGGTTGGCAGTTCAAACCCATTAGCTCTCTATGGGAGACAGATGAGGCGTTCTGCTCCAATAGAGATTTATAGTTTCAGAAGTCCTATTTAGACTCACTCTGAATTGAAATTTAGTTGATGGCAGTGGGTTGGTTTTGTGTTTTTTATCAATTATCAGTACAAAAGTAATTCAATGTAATCAGGTGTTTTTTTTTTTAAAACCTTTAATGTGAATTGAGTGAAGGTTTGCAGGGCAGATCATCAGTCTTATAATCAACAAATCATTGCAATGATTTCAATTACCTCCATGCACCATCAGCTAACAGTATTTACCTCTATTGCCTTTCTGTGTGTGTATACACATACCACATTGAAAATATATATTCGGTTAAATGTCCAAAGGGCACATTTTGAGAGCCAGCCTCCTGCCTGCATGCACCCTGCCTTTCTCATTCCATAGGACTATAGTCCTCTGCTGCTCTGTCTGTCTATGCCATCACCATTGCCACCATCTCTGCTGTTGCTGCTTTTCTGGTAAAAATCTCTCGCTCCTTTCATACACTTTTCTCTTGATGGTCCTAGGGTCCTCCATTCCTGAAATGACAGATAACTGCTCCCCCCTTTTAATTATACCACTTCTATATTTACAGTTGTGATAATTGCCATTAGTCCTGATAGCAATTACTCACAATTGAATCATAAAATCTTATTCCCATTACCACCAGACCCATATGGACAAGAGGAAAACTATTCAGTGGGGATTCTACCTTTTTTTTTTTTTTTTTCAAACTTTTTGTTGTGAATTGAGTGAAGGTTTACAGAGCAGATCATCAGTTTTACATTCAACAAACCATATATTTTGCTTCATTACATGCTTGCAATCCCTCCACGCACCAACAGTTAACAGCATTTACCTCTATTCACTCCAACCACTGCATTTCTCCCTGTGTCTCCGTCATCCCCATCTTTCTTCTGCCACCCTCCCTCCAGTTGTATATTGCCTGTGCCGTCACCCATGTCAACATGTCATCATGTGTCTACCCTCTAGTGCGTGTGTCATTTCCTCCTTTTTGTTGCACAACTTCTATTTTTACAGTTGTGACAATTGCAATTATGTTTGATAGGAATTACTCATTATTGAATCAAATGAATCCTATCCTCATCTCCTTTCACCAGACCCATCTAGACAAGATGAAAACTATTCTGTGGGGATTCTACCTTCCCCTGCACACTCTGAAACTAAACTCCCTCTTGAAAACTTGTAAGCCAGACACTATGTGGCTTTATAGTCGCCCCCCTGCATTTTAGGTAGCCAGTACCTAAGTTGCCCATCCCTATCAACCCCATGTACTGAGGGGATAGGTTTGATCCTTGATGTGAAGACTTCTTTCCTCTTGGTTGGTATTTGTGCTACTACATCCATAAGTATAGGTCAAGTTCATCAAATTGTAGCAATTTACACAGGAATTCTATTTTACTCCCCTAGTTCTGACACTAAGCACTCTTTAATCAATTCTTGGTGATTCAAGACCATCATTAGAAATACAAGTTATTGAACTTATAACAATATGGGTTTCAGAACTGATTGAAGTAGAGGGGTTCTTTGCCTTATACCGCATAGCCAAGATTAATAGAATTTTTAAGTTTTCGTAGTGACCTAGTTCTCTTTTTCTGATAAAGGCCAAATCCAGATTCTGATTTGTAGTTTCTAACTTGTTGTAGGTTAGATAACCTGATAGCCTGGTTTATTAAGGTTTTAAATAAAACAAGTAAATAGACTCTGAGTCTAATTCAAAGGGATGTCTTGTGATGAAAATTCAAATTCCTGTTGCTACTCTGAGTGGTCAGATATGGAAGTCCCATTTTGGTGAGGTGTAACAATTTGGTCAATGTTGTTGACTAGTGGTTAGCCTTCCAATGACTAAACCCTGACAGGAAGAACATAGTAGTTGTCCACTATAATACTTGATATTGGTGACAATAGAAACGAAAGATTACGTTTTTCAGATTCTCAGATGTTGGTATGTTTTATATGTAGCATATAGAGAAACTCAAGAAACCTGTTTCATGTCTTCATTCTGTAATTCTGTAAGATAGGCATAGAAAATATTAGTAGATAGGTTATGTACAAAAGAAAGTAAGAGTGCTGGTCACGTAAGAATAACAAAAGGACAAAGATGGAAACAGGCTATGTAAGCAGTAAAAGAGATGGGTAAGAGGAGTCTTCATGATTATTTCAGTGAGCTAGCTATGATTCAGATTTAAGGGGAAGTGTCAAAATTCTTCACTTTCCCTCCTCTAAAGTTGGAATCAACTGAGTAAATGCTATAATCAGCAGATTAAACAAAACAAAACAACCTATTTGACAGAAAAGAGAACATACATAGTTCTGTGGCCAAATGATTTTGCTAATATTCTCCTGTCCCTTCAAATAAATTTTACTCCACCCAATCAAAGGAAGCTGGATATCAGAGATCTTCCCCCACTCCTCCTCTCCTTCTACCAACAAAGATTGTCACCTGTAGGACAAATTGATACTGGTGTACTGCAGGCATTTCTAGTCCTGCGAGAACCTGAACGAACAGGGCCTTCTTCTAGTTCCCTGAGTGAAGGTTGGGTAATGAGGTCTGGGGCATTATTATAGTTGAATTCTCCTCAGAGAAACTTGAGTCTGCTCAATAGTGGTTCTCCACTACCAGTTTTATGGTCTGTAGCCTTTTTAAAATTTATTTTTATACATACCTTTTTGGAGTCCGGTGTGGCACTGTGAGTTAATGTGCTGGACTGCAAAGTTG
>NW_006408656.1:5831709-5832861 GCF_000296735.1 Chrysochloris asiatica
ACCACAGTATGACAAACTGACAGACAAGTGATGGAAAATAACTGTTGGCCCAGGATCGGGCAGTGTTTCGTCATGCTATGCATAGGGTCGCTATGAGTCAGTCCTGACTTGATGGCACTAACAACAACAGTTATTTTAAAAGTTATTTAATTACTTAGATCCACACTAAATGCTCACGTAAGCAGCAGTCAAGAAATCAAACAATGTATTATTGCATTAGAAAAATCTGCTATAAAAGTCCTCTTAAAAATGTTAAAAAGCATAAATGTCAGTTTGAGTACTAAGGTGTACCTGACTCAAGTCTTGGTATTTTGAGTTGCCTCATATACATGTGAAAGTTGGACAATGAATAAGGAATAGCCTGAATGCTCCTTAGAAATAAGGATGGTGAGACTTTGTACTTTGGACATGTTATTGGAGGGATTCAGTCCTTGAAGAAGGACATCATACTTGGGAAAGTGGAGGGTCACTGAAAAAGAGGAAGATCCCGACAAGATGGATTGACACACTGGCAGTATTGATGGGCAGGACCAGCAATGCTTCCTTCTGTTGTGCATAGAGTCTCTATGAATCGGAACCAGATGGACTGCACATAACAACAATTACTTGGGTACAAGACTTGTTCTTTTTACATAATAAGGGTTCATTTATACAGAGTAGCAAATTGCTGGTTCTGGTTTGTCCTTTGTTGTTGCTAATATCTTTCCCTCACTCTTTTCCTTTGTAGAACTCTATTCTAGGAACTCTGTTCTAAGAACCATAGTGTTGGATCCTGAGCAGACGAAATCAGATGATGGTAAATTACAACTTTTTTATTCTCTAATTTCTATTTGAAATTAAGCTTAAGTCAGTAACAGGCCCTTGTAGTATTTTTCCTCTCATTTCCTATTCCAACAAAAATTGTCCCCGTTTCCCCCATGTTCCATTCAGATGTCACTATCTGGTTATTTGGGGTGTAAATAAATGAATTTATAGCCACTGAGACCTGCCTCATATTTTATTTCTAATTCTGAGATGAAGAGCCCAATTAGCATTATTTGTAACAGTAATGCTTGCAAGGGCAGAACTGATTCCCAACTTGGGCTGCTTATAGCATTTCCTGATATTTCATTTATGTTTGGAACATTGAACTAGCCCGGGGAATGCCTTATA
>NW_006408656.1:5833021-5844660 GCF_000296735.1 Chrysochloris asiatica
CTGGACTGTGACCCAAAAGATCAGCAGTTCAATCCCACCAGCTGTTCCTTGGAAACCCTACACAGAGTCGCTGAGTCAGAACCGACTTGACAGCACTTAACAAAAACAACAGATAATACGGGTCAATTCCCTGTAGACAACAAGCTTTTGTTTCTCTGATTGGACTTCAAAGGGGCTTTGGAAGCACACTCCTTGGAAACTCTATGCAGCATCCCTATGAATCGAAACAGATTTGATGGCACTTAGCACCACCAGCAAATTCAGACTAGTCGTTTGGTGGCAGCAGCACACTGAGTTTTGTATATATCTGGCTGATAAGCTGTCTCTTTAAGCCCTTGCCTGCATTGAAGAGTAACAGAAATATGCAGGACACAGAAACATTGGGCAATCTATGAGGCATCTCCTATCATGAATGTGTCAGCACCATGTGACCTGCTCTTCTGTGCAGGCCTTTGTTAGAGGCAAAAGGTTCCTGATTGGTGGGTTTCCTATTGCTGCAGATTTTAGCTAGAACTGTGGCAGGCTTTTGCAACTTACACATTTTTTGAGAAGCCTGACAGTGATAGAATATCCAAGGATTCCTTGAGTAAGTCCTACCAAATTTGATAGGGATGGAGAAGAAGACATTGTTCCACTAAACTGTCTAGACATTTTTTCTTTTAAAAACTAGTTTTTCAGGTTACCAGTGGAACTGGTTTAGGAATGTTATATCTTGAGCCCTAAACATCAGTGTTTTTAGAAGAAAATTAAATGATTGAAAAACTTACCAAGTAGAAATAGGAAATTTGTAAACGTAGGAAAATCTGGTGAGATTAGTGCTAAACTGATCCAGAAATGAGTAACTGGAGAGGGAGTTTTCACTTTGGCCTTTTTTGTATTTCTTGGATTACTTTAATTAAAAAATAGGATTAAGAATAAATAAACGTCTTAAAACCAGTTGAGACAGAGTCAGTTCCATTTTGTGCATCTAATGTTTTAAAGACTTAATTTTGAGTTGTTAGTATATTTTGTTTGTTTTTCAGACCATGCTTCTGGAGAATATGGTGCCAGTCTTGGTGCCATCAATCCTGCCTACAGTCACTCCTCTCTTCCACAGTCCACTGAGCCCTCAAAGCACTGTTTCACCACCTACTTTGATGAGAAGATAGCCATTCCTGTGGAGGAGGTTAGCCAGAGGTTCTTGAAGGGAACATTATTGTCATGGGAAAATCTTTGTGTTAAAAAGGTCTTCAGGACAATGTAAAATCAACAGCCTCAGATCTAAAGTCTCTGAAGATGGATTTAAAAAAAAAAAAAAATAGAATCAATAGAAGCTGTTAAGAAGAATGAATGCCCTGAAAACAAAGTTTATACTCGTGAACATGTTCTTTTTTTTTTTTTTTTTAGGAAAGTATGATTTTCATGTTTCCTGCTTCTTGGTGTTTTGTTGTTGTTTTTTTACTGTGGCGATTAATTCCATTTGGACAGTGGTTGGGGTCAGAGGTACTGATAGTGTTACTCTAGTTTTAGAATGAAAGTGATGGAAAGGACAGGTAAGGAGAGGACGCTCATTTGGTCAGAGAAGTGGCCAGTTTAGTGTAAGAAGGGGTTCAGATGGAAGTGTAAGTTGGACACGTGCAGTAGCCAATATCCTAAATTTTTCGTTCTTGTGAGGTTTATATTGTTGCTTCATATGTCATAAAATAACAGGTAAATTAAATCAGCAGTTTTTGGAGGTAGTACTTATTTTGATATTCTTTTTCTCCTTGTATAGTATTATTGTTTTAGCTTTCGGAAACTCTGGGCCTTCACAGGACCAGGCTTTCTTATGAGCATTGCCTACTTGGATCCAGGAAACATTGAATCTGACTTGCAGTCTGGAGCAGTGGCTGGGTTTAAGGTGACTATCTAGTTCTGCCCCTGCCCCTCTGACACATATCCGTGCTCCCCACATTCTTTCCTCTCCTGCCTGTTGGGTAGCAGTCTGGGGCAACATGCAGAAACTTGATTGGCAGTACACTAACTTGAAAAACACTGTCCTATATGGTCTCTTATCTTATCACATAGTTTACCTTTGAACCAAGGAAGGATTTACTATGTCTGCAGATGGGGAGAACCCGAGGCTCAAAAAGTTCAAGGTGGTCTAATAGGTCATGTGCAGAACTTGATAGAGAACTCAGGCCATTTGATTCCTGACCTGGGCTCTTTCCTGAACATGGTACTACCTGTTCATGTTGGCAACCAAAGAAACCCCTTTGTCTAATGAATATCATGGGATATTTTGTTCTTCTCTAGTTGCTCTGGGTCCTTCTGTTGGCTATCATTGTGGGTCTCCTGCTCCAGCGCCTTGCAGCTAGACTGGGAGTGGTCACTGGGCTGCATCTTGCTGAAGTATGTTATCAGCAGTATCCCAAGGTGAGCAATGCATTGTCCTGTTTGTTCCTCCTTCAATTCCCAGGATACTTAGTATCTGAAAGTATGTGCTGGTTTCACTGTATACTGAGTCCATGGAGGACTTTGGGGTTTAGTGGCCTCGAGGACTTGGGGTCCCAAGGGAAATTCTGTAATCCCTCTTGCTGCCAAGCCAGGTTTCTCCCATCTTTCAAAGTCTAACTTGAGACTCACATTTTCTTAAAAAAGTTTTCTTAGAAAAATTCTGTTAGCGAAATCATTGGCCATTCAGTCTACCTTCTGGCATCTACCAGTGTCCAGCTTATGGCAGATGCTTATTCTTAACTAATTTATACATCTGTGTAAAAACACCAGTTTGCATTTTATGTATTTTCTTTTATTTTTTGCCTGACTTTTCCCTATCATTTTGAAAAAATGAACAGTTTGATCTTTTTTGCTATGTGGGGACCTGGTGTGGTACTGTGGGATAAAGCACTACTGGAACCGACTCGATGGCTCTTAACAACAGCAACAACAATATGTGGTAGTTTCTTTGAATTTCTAATAACTTTTTTTTTTGCCTAATAACTATATTTTAACTTACCCTGACCCTGGGGGTTACACTGTTTTGCCCTGGTAGCTCTTTAGTTCCTTTCTAGGCCTTTCAGATCAGAAAATGTCTTAAAAATTGTCTAAAAAAGTCCTGGCATCCTTTTAGACATTTTCTTACTATCACCTAAAGCAGGACTGAATCATATAATGGGAAGACATTTTTAACCTTTACATTAGATACTAGTGTACCTCTGGTTTGGCTTAATGTTGAAACTCCTTTTCCGGCTGTGAGTAGAAAGTATTCTAGCATACTTTCCAAAAATGTTTGTCACCTTGATAGT
Organism: Chrysochloris asiatica; assembly: GCF_000296735.1. NCBI lineage: Eukaryota > Metazoa > Chordata > Mammalia > Afrosoricida > Chrysochloridae > Chrysochloris > Chrysochloris asiatica. The sequence continues at coordinate 5,836,285 of NW_006408656.1, forward strand.
TTATCATTTCTGTGAGTGTTTTGTTTTTGTTTTTGGCCACAAGTCAGCCAGTGTTAAGTGACTCTTAAATAAATTATTAGATCACCCAATTCTGACCACTTTATTCCCAGGCTCCTTGCATGTGTTTCCTTTTTCATATGCTTGTATATTATTACACTGAGAATGACCACCCAAATTTTTCTTGTTTTTTACCTCCTCAGCTAGAGTCAGAATAGATCTTGTCTTGTACAGCCATTTTCTATTCTCCTTTGAACCCTATTTTGACCATATGAGGGGACTTCAAAAATTATAGGGGAAAATTTTTAATTCTATTTTTCTACGAACTTTTTGTAGTCCCTTGTATTAGCTGCTTTATTCTCCCTTAAACCTTTGGGGATTGTTTTCAGGCAGGAAATTAATCCCCTGGCTTTATCCAAACCAAAAGCCAAATTCATTGCTGTCAAGTTGATTCTAGCTCATAGTAACCCTACCTACAGGACAGGATAGAACTGCCCCATAGGGTTTCCAAGGCTAATTTTTCAGACGTAGATTGCTATGTCCTTCTCCCATGAAACAGGTAGTGGGTTCAAACCACTGATCTTCCAGTTAGTGGCCCAACCCTGACTACCCACTGTGCCAACAGGACTTTACCCAAGGGCACTGAGATGAAAAGGAAAGAGAAGAACTTAGGACCAGCTGCTGTCACCCTGATTTTCTCACAGGCTCCACCACCGGACACTCACTTTCCTTTTCCAGTTAGGGGCCACAGTGTGGGCATGGGCTAAGTAGAACCACGATCTGATATTTATTTCATCTCTAGCCTGGAGTCCTGATGTGGTGCTATAGGATAAGCACTGGACTGCTAGCCACAAGGTCAGAGATTCAAACCCACCAGCCACTCCTTGGAAAGTTTATACAGGATTATTATGAATCAGAACCAACTCAACAGCGCTTTACAACAGTCTTTCTCTCTCTCTTTATATAGATATATGTTGTTGTTGTTAAGTACCATGGAGTCAGTTCCGACTCATAGTGACCCTGCACAGGGTTTCCGAGGCTGTAAATCTTTACGGGAGCAGAAAGCCTCATCTTTCTCCCACGGAACAGCTGGTAGTTTCAAACTGCCAACCTTGAGGTTAGCAGCCCGATTTGTAACCACTGGGCTACCAGAGCACTCTCTCTCTCTCTCTCTCTCTCTCTCTCTATATATATATATTTATATATATATATATGGAAAAATATGTGTGAATTCTAAAACTACTGAGCAAGCACTTAGAAATGATGAATCAGAACCACATCTTTGTACTGTTTGTTGTTTGTTGTTTAGGTCCCACGAATTATCCTATGGCTGATGGTGGAGTTGGCCATCATTGGCTCAGATATGCAAGAAGTCATTGGCTCAGCCATTGCCATCAATCTCCTGTCTGTGGGAAGGTGAGGGAGTTTTCCTCTAGAAAGTAACCTATTATTTTTCTAGATTTCATAAAACCCAACTCATTTTCAGTTTTCAAGATTCAGTCCCAGTATTATTTCTTCTGTGGAGCTTCTCTGCAAATACTTCCCTCTCCCCCAGCAGATATGGACTCTACATTTTCCTTGTTCTTATTATAGTTTATATATGCATCTCTATTTTAGAGTAGGTGGCATTTTGTATTTGTTTATATGTCAGTTTATTCCACTGGATAGTGAGCTCCTTGAGGGTAAGACCCATACTTGTCATCTTTATATCCAAATGCCTGATAGATAGTGAGCTTCCAACCAGAGTTTGAGTGAATATAATGAAACTGGTGCTGTGATTCTAAACTGATCCCAGACCTGGCTTCTTGACATTGCCCTCTCAGGCAAGTCCTAGCTTCCCTGAGTGTTCTGTGTCTGGAAGGCTGTTGGGAAAAGAGGGTTTTCCAACAGTTCCCTTCTTTCCTTAATTTCTATTTCTTCTTTCTGACCTAGGGTTCCTTTGTGGGCTGGAGTTCTCATCACCATTGCAGACACTTTTGTATTTCTCTTTTTGGACAAATATGGTAAGGAAAATTGGGATAAAGGGATATGCCAAAGGTACCACCTTCTGTCTGTGTGGCTGATGGGAAGTCTGTCACTTGTAAGGGAGTCGCATTCTGGAATTCACTGTTGCATTTTTTTCTTATAGGCTTGTAAGGAAGACACAATCTGGGATTCATTTGCATTTTCTCTTACAGGCTTGAGAAAGCTAGAAGCATTTTTTGGATTTCTCATCACTATTATGGCTTTCACATTTGGATATGAGGCAAGTTACAGACTATTCTTTTGTTCTTTAAAACAATTTTTTGTTAGCTTTTTATAAAAGACAGTATAATGCTAGGATGGTTTAACTGTATCATATGTGTCAACAAAAACCTGCTTTAGCCTCTGACCAATTTTGAAGGTATATGCTTTGTGGGTACAACTTGGAATCCCTCCATTGACCTGTACATAAAAAAATAACTAGAGTTTCTAGGTCTTTCTAGACTACACTTCCTGGTTCCAAGTTAATGATTAAGTGCCGTGGAGTTGGTTCTGACTCATAGTAACCCCGTATAGAGTTTCCAATTCTGTAAATCTTTACGGGATCAGAAAGCCTCATCTTTCACCCACAAACCACCTAGTTTCAAACTGCTGACCTTGAGGTTAGTAGCCCGAGTCGTAACCCCTACTCTACCAGAGCTCCTTGGTTCTAAGTTGGCTGCCCTGAAAACATAACAGCCAGTAGAAGGCTGAGAAAAGGACTGCAGTTATCCTCCTATGTTATTCTTGATTGTTAGGCTGGGAAGAGGGAAGGAGAAGGAAGTGGTTCTGTTCTTTGCACATCCTGGTTTATAATAATTTTAGTTTTAACTTTTCCTGTTTGGAACAGTGGATGACGTTACATATAAAGAATGTAAGTGAAATTATCACACTTTGTGCCCCAACCCAGCATTCCTAGTAATTAGTATCATTACGTTACAATAAAAGCACTCTCTGAGTCCCATGCCTATAAACTGATTATAGCTTGCTGGTCTGGCTGAACTGTAAAAATTATATCTAATCTATGAGTGAGTAGATTATCTCACTTGGTTTAAGGCTTCACCCCTCCAGGCTCCCTCCCACCATACACACACAAAAAAAGAGACCAGGTGAAAGTATATATGAAAAGTGTCTATGAGTAAGTCTTTTCTATGTGATAGTGGCAAACATATGTGATTTGTAGATGAGCATTGTTGTTGTAGTTAAGTACCGTTGAGTCAGTTCTGACTTAAATGTATGAAATTTCTGGGTGCCGCAGTCTTGAATATAACTTTGACCCTCATCAGTAAGCACCTTATGTTACCTGAGTCTTTTATGATTTTCTGTTCCTTAATATGCTAGATTGTTGTTGTTGTTGTTGTTATGTATCGTGAAGTCAGTTCCGACTCATAGCGACCCTGTACAGGGTTTCCGAGGCTGTAAATCTTTACGGGAGCAGAACGCCTCATCTTTCTCCCGCGGAACAGCTGGTAGTTTCGAACTGATGACCCTGAGGTTCGCAGCCCGATTCGTAACCACTACGCTACCAGAGCTCCTTGATATGCTAGATAGTTATTTAAAAAGAAGAAATAAAGAATGTCAAATGTTCCCTGGTATTTCTATGTTACTTTCCCAGTCTCATGTTCCAATAAAGGCTAATAGTTCTACGTTGGTATGTAGTATGTTACAGTGAAACCCAGCCAGAGCCAGGTACTCAAGGGCATGTTCGTGCCATCCTGTTCAGGCTGTAGCATCCCCCAGGTCATGCAGGCTGTGGGCATCGTGGGAGCTAACCTCATGCCACACAACATCTATCTGCATTCTGCCTTAGTCAAGGTAAGCAAAATCCCTAACTCAATGGCTTTATGGATAGTTTACGGGATCTTTTCTTAATTTCAGGAGATAAACTTGGTTTACAGCTGTTAGTGTCCTGAACAAGCAAGATTATTTTCCCAAGGCTGGATGTTCATAAACCCTACATACTTAGACTCTGTTTTTATCACCAAGGTGATCAGAGTTTACTGTCCCACAGGGAAATTGGGATTGAAGTTGAAAGGGTCTGAATGTGGATTAAGACGCTTGTGCTTAAATCTCAAAAATCTAAGTGGTCTTGTGGAGGTTTAGAAGGAAAGAGCCCAACCAGTCTTTTACCAATACATCTTACATAATTGTTTGCTGAGAGATATAAAAGGCCTTTATAATTAAGATTATGTAAACCCTGTGAAGGCAGGAAAACTGTAAGGTGAAATCTTATGAGAGAAAGAAAATTCAAATGTTTTCAACTAAAAGGAGTGATAGGAAAGTGTTTAGATTGTAACCTGTCAAAAGTGGAAAACTTGCAAGACCTTGATAAACAAGGCAGTTCCATCAAGTACCAACTCTCATAGGTTTCACTTGTATATACCTTTGACTGAAGTCAGGTAGTTTTTTGTAGGTCAGTTGTCTTCCAGCCATAACAACTGAAAGAGCTTAGTATTCAGTCACTGTTCCCTGCTTGTGGAATGAGCAATATCTGCAGAAGTACATGAAGTTCTTATCATGTATAAAGAATTAAGTGAATGCTGGATATCTCATCTTTCATCTGATCAATTGCTTTCTAAACTCTTCAGCTGACTACACACTCATAAAGTATTACAGGTTCCAACTGGTCAAAAATAATGACTGCTGCTGTTCTTTCTCTAGTCTAGACAGGTAAATCGAGCAAATAAACAAGAAGTTCAAGAAGCCAATAAGTACTTTTTCATTGAATCCTCCATTGCTGTCTTTGTTGCCTTCATCATCAACGTCTTTGTCGTCTCAGTCTTTGCTGAAGCATTTTTTTTGAAAACCAGTGGCCAGGTGGTAAGTAGCCAGGGCGATGGGTAGGGAAAGAAGAAAACAAAGTCTAGAATGGAATACAAAAATAGAAATGGGGCTTGTGCTCAGGAAAATAGAGCCCTCAGTACTACTCATCAAAATCACTGTGTCCCAGTCATGATCTGGATGCTAGACTGCCATTCCCAGCTTTTTCTTGGAAGGGAACTTGCCTAAGGACTCAGGATTGCCTCATGTCTGCCAGTCCAGCTATTTGATCACGAGGACAGATTGGGAAAAGTTGACAAACAGAAAACAGAAACTGGTTAAGACAGGCTTTGTTATCCTCTTGTTTCTTTTTTTTTTCCCTTATGACTTATCATCATTTATTATAATGATATGTGCACTAATGGAAATGTGGTCATGAAATTAATAACTTCTTTTTTTTTTAATTAAAAAAAACTTTTCATTGTGAATTGAGTGAAGGTTTACAAAGCAGATCATCAGTTTTACATTCAACAAATCATATATTCAGTTTCATTACAGTGATTGCAATCCCTTCCATGTACCTTCGCTTAACAGTATTTACCTCTATTCACTTGCATTCCTCTACCTTCGTCTTTCCTCTGCCAACCTCCCTTTTGCTGTATATTCCTCTTGTTTCTTGATGTAGTTTTTGTTTTGTTGGTACTTTAATATTTTGCCTTTTTAAAATGTACACTGTGTTGAACATATACACAACAAAACATACCAATTCAACAGTCTCTACATGTATAGTTCAGGGATACTGATACAGTCTTCAAAGTTGTGCAACTATTCTCAAATTATTTTCAAATTATTCCTGTCCCATTAATAAACAGTTACTGCCTCGCAAGCAAAAAAATTTAACCTTTTTCCTTCCCTCCCTCCTACTCCAGGTAACCAATAGTAATTTTTGTTGTTTATATATTTGCTTTGGAATGCAGAAATCATTGAACAATATCATTAATATCACATGCAAGTAAAATTTTGCTAAAGATAATACAAAACCGGTTACACCATACATTGACAGAGGCCTTCCAGAAGTTGAAGCTGGATTCAGAAGAGGATGTGGAATGAGGGATATCACTGGTGACGTAAGATGGATCTTGGCTGAAAGCAGAAAATGCCAGAAAGAGTTTTGGTAGTGGTGGTTATGTGTGGTTATGCTGTGGAGTCGCTTTTGACTCATGTTGTTGTTGTTAGGAGCCATCAAGTCAGTACCGACCCATAGTGACCTTATGCACAGCAGAACGAAACACTGCCCGATCCTGGGCCAACCTCACCAATGTTACCATGCTTGAGTTGACTCATAGTGACCCTGTATAGGGTTTCTCAGGCTGTAAATCTTTACAGGAGCAGAAAGTCTCATCTTTCTACTGCAGAACAGCTAGTAGTTTTGACCTGCTGACTTGAGGTTAGCCGTCCGACTCATAACCACTATGCTACAAGAGCGCCTTAGATGTTTACCTGTGCTTTATTAGCTATGCAGAGGCTTTCTATTGTGTGGATCATGACAAGCTATGGACAAAATTGAGGAGAATAAGTATTCCAGAACACTTAATTGTGCTCATGAAGAACCTGTACATAGACCGAGAGACAGTTATTTGACCAGAACAAGGGAACACAGAATGGTTTAAAATTAGGAAAGGTGTGCGCCAGGGTTGTATTCTTTCACCATACATATTCAATTTGTATGCAGAACAAATAAACCAAGAAGCTGGATTATTTGAAGACAATGGCATCAAGATTGGAGTAAGACTCATTAACAACCTGCAACATGCAGATGAGACAACCTTGATTGCTGAAAGCTAAGAGAACTTAAAACACTTACCTGATGAAGATCAAGATTATGGAAGATGAGTACAAGTGATATTGCTACCAGCTGCCACATCACAATCTGTGTCTAGCTTATTATCTCTAGTCTCTACTTCATAGAGAAGGGAGTCCTGGTGTGGCGCTGTGGGCTAAAGCGTCGGACTGCAAAGTTGTTTGAACTGCAAGGTTGGTGGTTTCAGCTCATTCAGGTTGGTGGTTCAAGCTTATAGATAACCTGTACGTGATCTGTAGAAACAGGATCTTTTACCTGCTCTTTGCTTCTAAATTAACAGTTGATCCTAAATGGCTTGGGATTCTAGGTTCAAGTTTGTAAAAACAGCAGCTTTCCCATATCTGATGACCTCTTCCTTGATCATAATTCAACACTGCTGGTGGACATTTACAAAGGGGTAAGCTTACTCTGATTTTGATCTTTGTTTCTTTGCCACATTCTTGGCTTATTATCTGGCCTTTTCTGTAGTTTCACTTGAGATTTGAGCATATCTTTGCCAGAATGATTTTTATTTTCAAGGTCCAGATGCCAGACAAGCATTTTGGATGGCATGGTGTCTTCAGCCGGGTTTTCTAGAGAATCAAAACCAGTGAAACATATATGTGTATAAAGAGAAGTTTATTATCTTAAAATTGTAGAATGCAAGGTCCCCAGTGGAAAGGAGAGAGAGCTAGTCCCTCCCACATGTCCATTATAATGAGAGCAGGCCACACCCCCAAGGAAACATGCCTTCAGTTGATTGGCAACTCATAGCAGCTCATCATAGAGCTAACTGCTTGTATTAGACTTCATCACCATGGGAATAAACACATCCCAACTGCTAAACCTCTGGAAATCCTGGCTTAGTGAATTGGACACAAAAGCCTAACCAGTACACATGGGGAAGAATAGAGGATCACCTGAAAAGATGAATTGTATACCTGCACGTCTCAGACTGGGGTTGATAAAATTTTGTTCTGTGGCATAGTTGTTGAGCTGTCTGTAAAGAAAGGATTTCTCGTAAAGTATTCTTTACTAGGCCTTCTCTGTTCCTTCATGCTGATGATATTTTGCATCTACAGCAGTAGACTATCTAGTCTGTAGCATTTCCCAAAGGAGCTTTGGTGCAACGGTTCAGTGCTTGGCTACTAATCAAAAGGTAAGCAGTTTGAACACACCCAACGGCTCTGAGAGAGAACTGCTTCTGTAAAGTTTATCATTGGTTACTGTTAAGTTAGTTCTGACTCATCCCAACCCTGTATATAACAGAACAAAAAATTGCATGCTCCTGCACCATCATTCATGTTTGAGGCCAGTGTTGCAGCCAGAGTGTCATTCTATCTCGTTGAAGATTTCCCTGTCTTTCACTGAAACTTCAGCTTTACTAAGCATGCTAGCCTTCTACACAGTCTGGTCTCTCCTGATACATTGTCTAAAGTATATGGCATGAAGTCTCTTCATCCTTGAATCTAAGGAGCATTCTCATTGTCTTTTCAAGACAAATTTGTTCTCTCTCCCGGCAGTCAATGATGTGTTTTCAATATTCTATGCCAACACCATAATTCAAATGCTGCAGTTCTTTGTTGATCTTCAGTATTCTTTATACTACTTCCAAATGCATTTGAGGTAAAATTAGTGACTAGAACATCCTGTCGTGTCACATGGGGTCAGTGAGTCAAAAATGGACTCCACAGCACCCAACAACAAGAAGCATATCCCAACATATTTTTACATTTTCTCTGCACTTTTATTGCCATCTTTGAGAATATTGTTTTTTT
>NW_006408656.1:5845260-5850198 GCF_000296735.1 Chrysochloris asiatica
TGCCTTTGTAGTCCCTCCCTCTCCATTTGGGTATCCAGTCACCAAGTTGCCCATCTCTGTCTACTCTGTGTATGGAGGGGGTGGGAATGTTTCTTGCTGTAAGGATTTGTTGCCTCTTTTGAGTCACTGCATTCGTAGGTATAGGTCAAGTTCATCAGATTGAATCAGCTTGATCTTTTTTTTTTCCCCTCTTCTTTCTTCTCCTGGTTGAGCTCTGATCATCCAGTCATCCGGTCCCGGTCATGTGGGTAACATCTGTAAGTGTGGGCGTTCTTGTGCACATGCCCTCTTTTCCCATCAGCCGGCAGCTCCATTCTCCACTTGAGTCCTCCGTGGCCACGTCACTGACTCTGGGCCCAGGAGTCCTCAAGTCTCCTCACACTGCTTGCCAACCAGGTCCCCAACCGGGTCCATAGAAGCAGCTCTATGGGAGAAAGATAAAGCTGTTTGCTGTTGTAAGATTTGCAGTCTCAGAAACCTTATATAGGGTCACTATGAGGACAATGGAGGAACATGAGTGTAAAGTGGGAACTTAGCTTCTGAAACAATGTCCAGTGTAGCACTTAGTGTACCAGGAAACAAATCTGACTCATAGCAACCCTGTAGGACAGAGTAGAACTGCCCCATAGGATTTCCATGGCAGTAGTAAATCTTTATAGCGTAGTGGTTATGAATCGGGCTGTGAACCGCAAGGTCAGCAGTTCAAAACTACCAGCTGTTCCGCAGGAGAAAGATGAGGCTTTCTGCTCTGGTAAAGATATACAGCCTTGGAAACCCTGTACAGGGTCGATTGGAAACCCTGTACAGGGTCGCTATGAGTCGGAACCGACTCCACGACACACACCACCAGTAGATCTTTATGGAAGCAGACTGCCACTCCTTTTTCCTATTGAGCAGTTGATGGGGTCAAACTGAGAACTTCTCAGCGACCAAGCACTTAACAACCTTGCCCCAAGGGCTTCTTAGCACTTCATGTTGTTGTTAAGTGCCTTCGAGTCGGTTCCGACCCATATCGACCCTGTATAGGGTTTCCGAGGCTGTAAATCCTTACAGGAGCAGAAAGCTTCATCTTTCTCCTGCGGAGCAGCTGGTAGTTTCGAACTGCTGACCTTAAGATTTGCAGCCCGATTTGTAACCACTACGCTACCAGAGCTCCTTACTATGCTACCAGAGCTCCTTAGCACTTCATGTAGGAGGGTGTAATATGAAGAAGGGAGTTGCCACAGAGGAGTGTTATTTAAGGTGTTGACTAAATAGATCATAAGCAGAAAGATATCTTTCTCTCCTGTCATTCCCAGGGCCTTATGCTAGGATGCTACTTTGGGCCTGCTGCACTGTACATCTGGGCAGTGGGCATCCTGGCTGCTGGACAGAGCTCCACCATGACAGGAACCTATTCTGGCCAGTTTGTCATGGAGGTATGTGAGGTTTTGACTGGTAAGGAATAGGAGAAGATGTCACCCTTTTGTTACTTCCTAACCCCAAAACCTCCCCCAATATTTTCCTTTTCCTGTTCCAGACATTCATGTTTCTTCTGTGTTTTCTTCCAGGGATTCATGAACCTAAAATGGCCACGCTTTGCCCGAATGATTCTTACCCGCTCCATTGCCATTATCCCCACTCTGCTTGTTGCTGCCTTCCAAGACGTAGAACACCTGACAGGACTGAATGACTTCCTAAACGTGCTGCAGAGCTTACTGGTGAGGAGGAAGCTGGGAGAAACGCACATCCCATTCACTCAGGCAGCACTGTGTACAGCCCTTGGGTATGAAGACTAGTGCTGAGTGTGCTTCAGGAAATTGAGAGCAAGAAGGAAGCACGATCTTATCTGCAGTAAATATACGTGAAATCCCTGATATCACACTCAGCACTAGGCTTTTAGAAATGGCTTGGTTTTCTAAAAACCCATTGAATGGAAATTGCAAGCCATCATTAAATGTAGAAAACAACATTTTATTTAATTAATCCAAATATTTATTAAGTGAACTTATAGGACACTGTGATAGGTACTGTAGAGGTTAAAGAAGACAAGATAGATGCAAATATTTGTTAAGACACTTCTGATTGATAATAGTTTAATGGCAGCTGTACAGATGCTAACATCATACAGTAGCAGGTTGGAATGAAAGGAGTGATTACTTCTCAGGAGTAAATGAGGCAAAGTCTGTGCTTGCATTGGTCCGACAGTGCTGCTTTCTGGGATAACAAGGACCCCAGTGACTCACTCTGAGCTTCTCTCTTTTCCAGCTCCCCTTTGCTCTCATACCCATCCTCACATTTACAAGTTTGCGGCCGGTTATGAGTGACTTTGCCAATGGAATGTGAGTATACTCTTCTCTCGGTCCCCAAAGTGGATACAGATATGTAGGGGAAGGGTATCTTCACCAAGCAATCAGAGAATGCGTCAGATAGTGGAACTATATGCTTTGAGAGGTGATCACTGAAGTTGCTTCCTCATTCTTCAGCTTAGAAAATGGAGACTATGAATGTATTAATGGAGGGAAAGTGCATTTTTCCTTCTCATAAAACTATTTAGCAGCATTAACTTTTCAACTTCTGTCACTGATGTTCAAAGCACTTTAATTGATCTTTATGTTAATTGATCTTAATGAGAACAGCCTTCTGCAGATCTGTCAGATCCTCACTTTTCACTTCTCGGTCACTTCTGTTCTGACAGCCACTGCACAAGCAGCTATTCTCCCTCTGCCCCTACCCACTGGGTCTAGGTCAGACTCGTAAGTTAAAGCACATAGTCTCCACATTGTCAATTAGGACCAAGAGTGCAGGTGTTGGCCAAAAGCTTGGGAATCCTCAGGGCTTCCCGTACTTTTGACCTGCTGGCATCCACTGCTCCCTCAGGCTTGATAATTTGCTAGAGTGACTCACTGGATTCACAGAAAGCACTAGAGTTACTATGACAGTTATTATAAAGAAGACAAAGCAGCGGCTAATAGCATAAGGTCTGGGAGAATTCCAATGTGGAGGTTCTATGTCCCCATAAAGAGACACTCCTATCTTCCAATATGCATCAAATCTTCCTCCACCAGAAAGACTATGGGGTGTCTATGTCCACAGCTTTTATTAGTGGTCTTATTATGTAATTCAAACTCATGCCCTTCTGCGCTAAGGTTGGTTGATATTACCAGGTGATTATGAGGTTGACATGGGGCCTGACCAGCTTGCGCTCAAGTAGCATAATCTGTTAGCTATGGTGTGCTCTGCATCCCTCATTAAAGATGGGAAACCAGAGGTTATCTATGAGCAACCAAGGACAAAGACCAAATTGTTTTGGTAAATGTAAGACCCATAGGCATTACATTATCTTTTGTATATATTCTTAAAGTACTTAAATTTTTTTTTTTTGCTTTTTATCAGATGTAACTATGGCTCATTTAATCTGTTGTGGGATATAGTAAGAACCAGTTTGAATTCATTTTGAAATGTCTTATTTCTCTGTCCTAGTCCCTTTACAAGATGCAGTTTCCTTTCCTGGTTGTGGCCAGGTTGGAGTCTTGTAACTAACTGTCCTAATTCTTTTACAGTGGCTGGAAGATTGCAGGTGGAATCTTGGTCCTTATCATCTGTTCTATCAACATGTACTTTGTAGTTCTTTATGTCCAGGAATTAGGGCATATAGTGTTGTATGTGGTGGCTGCTGTGGTCAGCATGGCATATTTAATCTTTGTGTTCTACTTGGTAAGTTTGGAGGGCATAGGGGCACAGTAACTGGTATGGTGGAAGTGGGCTGACATTCAGAAATTAAGGAACCCAAAAAAGCTCATACAGCCTATCAGCCAAGTTTTTAGAAAATTTATATGAAATTGTCAAATCAGCCATTTGTGAAACAAAATTTCTTTAAGCATATTTTACCTTGGTTCCTAAAATCTTGTTTTTCTATTTCTAGCACTTAGTTGGTTTCCATTCTTAATTATGATTATTTTTTTCATTCTTAATAATTCGTAACCAGAGTGTAGTAAGTTTGAAAGAAGGTAGTAGTGTAGAGAATGAAGGAGAAAGTAGAATGATATGTCACAGAGCTTGTAAAGGGGGCCATGCACTATGATTAAGCTTTGGGGTAGGACACCTATGGCTCTGAAACCTAGTTCTACTACTGACTACTACTACTGTCCAATAAGGAAATAAGTAAGTAGTGATGTTTTCTCAATCACTTATCCTATCATTAAAAAAATAGTGGCTATGGAAATCATAGTTATATAGAAAAGGAATGAAAAATTAATACCCAGATTATAAACCAAATTTTAAAGTCTAGAGTAAAATTATGCAAAATTGATAATAGTATTTACCTTAGGGTAGTAGAATTATGAATATATTCTTTTCTCTATTTTCCAAATGATGTTTTCCTTATTTTCTATAACATAGGTTATTTTATGGGGAAAAAAAAAACCAAACTACTTTTTCCCCCCCATTAAAATAGGAGTCCAGATTTGTCCTAAACAGTTTTCTCTTAACAACATAATGGTTGGAAATCAGGAACAGCAGATTTTATGCCATATGTGCTGCAGAGAATAATACATCCTCCTCCCCGGCCCTTTTGTCAATCTCTAAAATACATACCTAGTCCCTATGCCAGACAGCCATGGGTTAGGAACCTGATTGAACAAATCACTCTAGTAGATGTTAAAAAATGATAACTTAGATGAATGTAACCCTCTTTTCTCCACCTCTGTAAGCCTTGGGCACACTATCAGTATGCTAATCCTATTGATAAAAGGACTTCATGGAAACCCAAGTAACTGAATTTGTTCTTGGCAGGAGTTGTTTTTAAAATCTACTATAGAACTCTGGTAGCGTAGTGGTTACGACTCGGGCTGTGAACCGCAAGGTCAGCTGTTCGAAACTACCAGCTGCTCCGTGGGAGAAAGATGAGGCTTTCTACTCCCGTAAAGATTTACACCCTCGGAAACCCTGTACAGGGTC
>NW_006408656.1:5854738-5856257 GCF_000296735.1 Chrysochloris asiatica
CACATTCAACCATTCATATAGCTTGTTTCATTACATTGATTATTATCCCCTCCATATATCATCAGTTAACAGTGTTTCTCTCTATCCTCTTTAGACCCCCATCTCTTTTAACCAGACCCATCTAGACAAGATGAAAACTATTTAGTGGGGACTCTTTCTTTACCCCATACTCTTAAACTAAACTCCCTCTTGAAACCTTGTAAGCCAGACACTTCATGCCTTTACCACCCCCTCCTTTTAGGTAGCCAGTGTCTAAGTTACCCATCCTTATTTACCTTGTGTACAGAGGGGATAGCATTGATACCTGATGTGAAGACTCCTTTCCTCTCTGTTGGTATTTAGAGTTACTACCTCCATGAATATAGACCAGGTTCATCAAATTGTAGCAATTTACCCTTGTTTTCTTTATCAAAAATGATTTTTTTTTTGTAATCTTCTTCTAGTTGAGTTCTGATTATCGAGACTAGTTTGGGTGTTCTTGTGCATCTCCCCTCACTTCATATCAGCTGGATGCTTCACTCTCAGCTCTAATACTCTATGTTTATGTCCTTGTCCATGGGCTCAAGTGTCCCCAGGTCTCACCACACTTTGGGTCAACCAGCCCTTCTTCTTCTCTCTCTCATCTTCAGGTCAACGGGAGTCAATGGACTGTGGTTGAACTCAGCCCATTTCTTCATTGCTGCCTTTCCCCCCTCTTCCACTCACTAGTAGACCAATGTGGTCGCCAAAAAGCTTACATGACTGTTTGTGTGTTCCCTTTGAGTTTCCATCTTAGAGGGGAGTTTGTCCTGAAGGAATCTGATTGCTTTCCTTGATGGCTTCCTGGCAAACAGCTTGCTTATTTTTGTAGTAGCCAGTTATGCTGACATTTTTGTTTTGGGTTTTTCCTGAGGATCTTTCTTTGAAGATGTATCTTCTGTTGTTCTAGCTGTTTCAGGCTGGTCTGCTTGTCCTTGGTAGTGGGAATGTCCCACCTCATAAGGTTCTGTATGGGACTCAGGATTCCACCTAAGGTCCTATGCTCTGAAAAGGCTTTGCAAGAGGCCTATTTCACTGGGCAAGTTCTAGAATCCCTTTTAGGTCTTCCAATCAGTTATAGGCTGAAGATGAGCTTACAAGTTTTCTCTAATCATGTTTCCCAACATTCCTTTCTATCCCACTCAAGTGTTTATTTTACAATAATAGGCAAGGGAAACCAATATTCATAAGACAGTCAAGCATCTTAGAATTATTGCCTCTCTCCAAACTATGCCTAGATCCCTGTATCCCAGAGCCCTGTTGTTCCAAGGTTGAGCATGCATCACTATTTACCTTTGTCTCACTTAGGCCATGCAAACCTGTCTCAGTGTTCCCCTACCTATCTTGCTCTTCTGCCTCCTCCACCTTCTTGTATTGCCTTCCCCAATACCTGAACTAACCCCCCCACCCCAACCCCACTGTTGTGGTTACCTTATATTCCATTAACTCTTCTCTCCATTTAAGACAGTCTATTTTATCCTGTAATCTACCTGACCTTCCC
>NW_006408656.1:5856357-5858055 GCF_000296735.1 Chrysochloris asiatica
AAAAAAAAAAAAAAAAAAAAAAGGCTGGATGAATGCTGACCATATTTTATCTTTCAGAGTTGGCAATGTTTGATTGCATTGGGCATGTCCTTCCTGGAGTGTGGGCACACTTTAAGCATCTCTGCAGTCCCGAAGATGGAAGAAGCTACCAATGACCACCAGTGAGTGGGTCAGTTTGTCTGTTCTCCATAGGTAGCCATTACAGCCATCGTGTTTCAGTGGTGTACAATGTGAATTTAGCCAAAAGTTCATGCTGTTGAAGAGCCACCGCTAGGACTCAGCTCTCTGTTGGCAAAGACTTTACTTCATATATGTTTTTTTCCTCTCCTCCTAGCCTGGGAACTGGATTAGCAACATTTTTGAAAAGCTGACATTTGTTGCTTTCATTCCAACATTTAACTCTTATCTGCTCAAGGACTACCTTGTTTTATCCCTTTGAGAGAGATCTACTATGCATGATTCTTCCATTATCTAGAAAATAATATTAAACTTTTGATGTTAGAGAATCATGTCTTAGGTTTTGAAAGACATCAACAATGAATCCTTTTTAGTTGATTATTTATGATCCTTAATTTTGAAATTAACTTTTTAAAACTTTGAGACATACTATACCAACGCTATGATCATTGCATAATATTTTTGTAGTATAATTTGCTACAGTTCTAAAATTCCTTCCTTCTAATAAATGTGTGTGTGTGTGTGTGTGTTAAGTGCCGTCGAGTTGGTTCCGACCCATAGCGACCCTGTACAGAGTTTCTGAGGGTGTAAATCTTTACGGGAGTAGAAAGCCTCATCTTTCTCCCGCGGAGCGGCTGGTAGTTTCAAACCACTGACCTTAAGGTTCACAGCCTGATTCGTAACCACTACGCTAACAGAGCTCCTAAATTTTCTTGTCTTTTTTGTTCCCAGCCAGGGGCTTCATTTTTTGGTCATAATGAAGAATTGCGATCTAATGTAATCCTTGTACATTGAATAGAGAGCACCTAGAAATATAAAGATGTATGCAATTAATAGCAGCTCTCTGGGAAACCAAGACTCAATGCTTCCCACTTCTAATATTCAGAAATTAGCCCACAATTTAAAAACAAAGAACCAAAAACCTACCTCATTGATTTTTGTCTTGGATAATACAAGTGGCCCCAGGGGGGGAAAAATACTTGTCCTTTAGGTTTGAATGAATCTAAATGGTCTGGCACTATAGCATAAGCACTAGACTGAAAGGTCAGTTTGAACCACAAGGTCGATGATTCAAGCTCACCAGCCTTTCCTAGGAAACCCTATAAGGGGTAGATAAGAGTCAGAACTGACTTAATGACACTTAACAACAACAAACCATAAAGTTTGGATTTTAAAATATTAGTGAAAAGATTAGGAAATTGGGCAGATATTACTAGATATTAAGATACAAAATATTCTCAGGGGACATTTAGGTCAATTAGCATAGCATAATTGACCTAATGATGTTTTATATCCTACTTTGCCGAATAGTTTCTTGGGTCCTAAAAGCTTCCAAGCAGCACTCTATTTGATTTTGTTTCCTGGATCTTCCTATTGTTGATTTCTCATTTTATAGCAGTGTGACCAGAGAAGATAGTTTGTAGTATTTTTTTTTTTAATGTTTTATTGTGAATTATGTGATAGTTTACATGGGAGAACATTGGTTTTACATTCATTCTATTGTATATCGTCTCATTGCCA
>NW_006408656.1:5862475-5873532 GCF_000296735.1 Chrysochloris asiatica
AGTTCTACTCTTTTGCCCTTTCAGTATATTGTCTATTTCTGATATTCTATTATTAATCATTTGGACCTCTTTCTGTAGGTTTTGAATTGTTTCCAATGTTGTATCTATCTTATTTGATTGTTCCTGTAGCACTTTCCTGACTTTTTCCTTATTTTTCTCAACTCCGTTGTATAGTGTTTTGATACATTTTATAATCACTTCTCTGAATTCCTTCTCAGGCATTTCCAAAGCCTGCCCATCTTCCAGTAGGGAGCGTAGGTCTACTTCTAGCTGATTTGCCTCAGTCACTTTATCTCGTGCTGATATGGTCATCTGTTTCTGTTTTTGGGGCATATTCAGGAGTTATCTGTGGCCTTAATACTTGGATGGGCATGTATTTTGGTATTTTTTATGCTTTCTGATTGTCTTCAGGTAGATGTGATCAGGAGATGGGCTTCCCTTTTCACTCTTCTTTCTGAGAAATTTCAAGATGCCACTGTTGGTCATTATGACATAACTCAGGATTTAATTTTCAGCCTGTTTTCTTTTTAGTCTGCCTGTCCCGCTCCCCAACCCCATTCAGGCCTTTTTCCTAGTTCCTAGATGAACAGTCCAGGGCCAACTGTGGCTGTTTTGCACTGCTGGTTTGGTTTTAAGTGGAAGCTGTCACTTTAAATTTTGAGGAGATCTGTGCACATGCATAGTAGAACCCTCTGGTGGTGGGGGTGGGGTGTCCACTCACTCAGGCATCCCTTCTAGTCACCAGAATGGAGGTGCACAGACAGCAAGTTCATCAGTCAGTTTCCCTTTCGTGCCATCACTGCTCAGCCTCTCTTCCCAGCCAGCACTCCCTCCATTCACCTCTCTATCCTTTTCTGAGGTTCAGGGTGCCAGAATTTTTATCTATGTCTCTTTTTTTTGACTTGATAACCAAATCCCATAGTGATTTCTTCCTGATATACAGAATGGGTACACCAAATACTCCTTTATTGTTATCCTTTGGATCTTTCCAAATTTGTCTATGTTCAGAAGCAATTTGAATTTTAATGTTCACACTTTGCATTCAGAAACTTCCAGAAACTCTCTGGAGCTCTGCTATGGAGGGCTATGACTCTGAAGGAACTTGACTCTGACAAAATCTGATGCTCTTATTCAGTTCAATTCTTTGATCTCACAGAAAATGGCAAGAATTTGATCTGTGTGAACAAGGAAAACAAACAAAATACTATTAATTTTATTTGCTTCACATGAACTCTGGCTATATGTCCCCTGGCCCATACCTATCTCAAATGACAGTTGATGAAACTTTATATTTTGCTTCCACATATTTGCTTTTATTCTTCTAGCCTTTTTGGCATCAGCCCATAACATCTGAAATCCTGCCTCATTAAAGTAGAGCACAGAGTGTGATGTTATCCCAGTTTTAATCTCAACACAGCAGCTTCCTGCTCCATGTTCACCCACATGCACAGATACTTGTCCTTCCCTGATCCTGATAAAAGCTTCAAACTAGATAACTTGAAACTCTGATGAGCCCAACCTGTATCTCTTTTCTCACCTCCCTCCTACTCCCAGAGCACATCACCTGTCTTCCAGTCAAGATGGGCTTCTATGATCTTTTTTGGAATGTTTTCTGTTTTCTGGTTCATTAATCACTTTCTTTTTTAAAATCAAGATTCTTGAGTGGTGTGTTTAATCCATTTACACTCAGTGTAATTATCAATTGGTCTAAATTGATTGCTGTCATTTTGCTGTGTGTTTTTTTGTGGTGTTGTTAGAGTAGCACAATGGACAAAAAAACCAGGATCCTTCAATATGCTGTCTACAAAGACACATTAAAAGGTGGAGACAGCCTTAATGCCATCAACATAAGAAGGGTTAAACAAACTTTGGTACCTACATACAGTGGGAAACAATGCAACATTGAATAATAAAGATGAAACTGCACAACACTTCACAACATGGATGAACCTAGAGGACATTATGCTGAAATTAGTCAATCACAAAAGGACAAATACTGTACAAAGCAAATGTTTCAAAAGTTAAGAAAATATTTTCTTGATAAAAGAAACATTTAAGGATGGTTATAGTGATGGGGAAAGGAGCCCTGGTAGCATAATGGTTATAAATTGGGCTGCTAATCTCATGGTCAGTAGTTCGAAACTACCAGCTATTCTGTGGGAGCAAAATGAGGCTTTCTGCTCCTGTAAAGATGTATAGCCTCAGAAACCCTGTACAGAGTCACTAGGAGTCAGAATCAACTCCACAGCACATAACAGCAACAACATAGTGATGGGGAAGGGAGAAATTATTCATGGACTAGAGGCTAAACACATATTAACATGGGTGACAGGGCAGGCAATATAAGCAGGAGGGAGGTTGGCAGAGAAAAGATGAAGGTAGTGGGAGACACAGGAAGGAATGGAATAGTTAAAGTGAATAGAGGTAAATGCTGTTAACTACTGATAAATTGAGGAATTGCAATCATTGTAATGATGCAAAGTATATTATTTGTTGAATGCAAAACTGATGATCTGCTTCTGCAAACCTTCACTCAATGGTTCTGTGTTTTTTTTTTTAGTTCTTTTTAAAATTAAGATTCAAAGTTACCTACCCACAAGAAGTATTGTTCCATAATCCCTATATTTCCCTGGCCAGATATTAGCTCATCTCCTCTCTGAAACACTTTTATAATCATCATAATTTACTGTATTTCTAAGATTATATTCTTAACCTTCATTCTATAATGCTTTAGGTTTTTAAAGTGCTTTCATATTTCTGAATGGAATAATGACTAGACTGACTTTAAAAATACAGAAGACAGATAAAATAAGACTGATTGCCAAGAGTTGATAATTATTGAAGAGAGGTTGAATGTATATTATACTATTCTCTCTCCTTTTCCATATGCTTAAATTTTTTCCATAATAAAAAAACTACAACAACCAAAATGCTTTCAGATCCTCTTATTCAAACCTACATAAAAACCTGGGGGTAGACATAGTAGACATAGCAGACAAGGCAGGTATTCTTATCTTCAATTTACAGAAAAGGATAAGCCATCTGTGCAAGTCCATGAAGCTTGTAATAATGATGATAACATTTAGAGTTTTACTCTTTATATATTTATAGTCTTTACTGTGTATATATTTACTGATTTACTAAATAAGATGAATTAATATGGTATGTTTAATCTTTACTACCATGTTGTAATGGAGTTCTGGTGTAGCAGGCACTGTGGGATAAATCACTGGACTGCAAGGTTGGTTTGAATCACAAGATCGATGGTTCAAACTCACCAACTGCTCCTTGAAAACCCTATCAGGGTCGCTATGATTGGGAACCAACTTGACAGCACTTAACAAAAACAATCATGTTGTCAATAATCCACTCACATCCTAAGTGACTCTTCAGAACAGAGTATAACTGCCCCATATGGTCTCCATGGAAATAACTCTTTATAGAAGTAGATTGCCACATGTATCTTGTTCTGAGCAGCTGGTGGTTTGAACCACTGACCTTATGGCTTTTAGCTGAATGCTTTAGCTACTGTGCCACCTGATTTCATGTTATCAATGTTGTTAAGTATCATCGAGTCGGTACCGACCCATAGCGACCCTGTATAGGATTTCCAAGTAACCGCTGGTGAGCTTGAGCAACCAACCTTGCAGTTCAAATGGCTTTGCAGTTTGGTGCATTAACCCACAGCACCACACCAGGATAAGTAGATTCTATTATCCCCATTTTACAGATAAGAAAATCAAGGAACAGAGAGATTAAATGTTCAAATTGGACATTTGACACTGTATCTTTTCCTAGCAAGTGGCAGGATAATGCACAAGGTCAGTTTGAACTGAAAAGTTGGCAGTTCAAACCCACCAGCGGAGCCTTGGAAAACCTATACAGGCTTGCTATTGGTCAGAACCGACTCGACAGTACTTAATAACAAGAAGCAACTGGCAGAGACATTTAGAATCCAAGTACTATTTCCACCAAAACATGCTACCTAGAATAGAATTGTGACAAGCATTAGACCTATTTATTTATTTAATTTTTTAGGTTTTTATTGTGGAATGAGTGAAAGTTTACAGGACAGATCATGAGTTTTACATTCAACAAATCACACACCGTGTTTCATTACAATGATTATAAATCCCCTCCATGTACCATCAGTTAACATTATTTCTCTCTATTCACTTTAGCTTTTTTTTTTTTTTTTAAAACACTCAGGCATATATAATAATTCACACCACCAAAGGGCACATTCTGCAAGTCTGTCTCTTAGCTGTCATCTCTTAGTCCCTCACTTCCCATGAATCTAGAGTCCTTAGCTGTTCCCTCTCTCCATGTCCCCATCTCTGCCTCCATCTCTGGTTATCTCTGCTTCTCTGGATAAGGTCTCACATTCCGCTTGTGCTCTTTTCCCTTGATGATCTTAGGGTCCTTTGTTTCTGGACTGTAAGATTAACTACTTACCCATTTTTGTTACGAAACCTCTACCTTTACAATTGTGACAGTCACAATTACCCACTACTGAATCATAAGAATTTTATCATCTCTTTTAACCACACCCATCTAAACAAGATGCAAACTATTCAGTGTGGAGTCTTTCTTCTCCCACACACTCTTAAACTAAACTTCCTCTTGAAACCTTGTAAACCAGTCACTTTGTGCCTTTATTTTAGGTAGCCAATGTCTAAGTTGCCCATTCCTATCTACTTTGTGTACAGAGGGGATAGCATTGATACTTGATGTGAAGATTCCTTCCTCTCTGTTGGTATTTAGAGTTACTACCTCCATGAGTATAGGTCAAGTTCATCAAATTGTAGACATTTATCCTTGTTTCCTTTATCAAAAAAAAAATTTTTTTTTAAATCTTCCTCTAGTCAAGGTCAGCAGTTCAAAACCACCAGCTGTTCCGCAGGAGATAGGTGAAGCTTTCTGCTCCCATAAAGATTTACAGGCTCGGAAACCCTGTACAGGGTCACTATGAGTTGGAACTGACTCCACAGCACATAACCACCACCACCAGTCAAGTTCTGATTATCAAGCCATCAAATGGGTACTGTCTGCAAGTTTGGATGTTCATGTGTATCTCCCCCTCACTTCATATCAGCTGGATGCTTCACTCTTAGCTCTAGCCCTCTGTGGCTATGTCCCTGTCCACGGGCTCAGATGTCCCCAGGTCTCACCACACTTTGGACCAACCAGCCCTTTCTAAAAGCTGTATCTTTTTAAAAAGGATTCTTTCATTCAGCATAATATTTTTTAAAACTTTTCATTGTGAATTGAATGAAGGTTTACAGAACAGACCATCTGTCCCACATTCAACAAATTATATACTTTGTATCATCAGTGATTGTAGTCCATTCCATGTACCATCAGTAAATAGTATTTATCTCTAGACACTTGATTTTTCTCTCTTCTCCCACGCCAACCCACCCTGTAACCTATAAATGTTTCATTGAACAAGAAAGCCTTTTGCTGACTTTTTATAACAGCGAGCTCATGTGATATTTGACCTTTCGTGATTGACAAATTTCACTCAGCATAATGTCCTGAGTTCATCCATGTTGTGAGGAGTTTCGCAGATTCTTCGTTATTCAACACCGCATAATATTCCATTGTGTGTATGTGCCAAAGTTTATTTAACCATTCTTCTGTTGATGAGCACTTAGGCGGTCTCTGTGTTTTTGCTATTTGTGAACAGTGCTGCGATGAATATATTAGAATGTCCCAGCTCAAATAGACCTTTTTTTAGGGGCCAAGTTAACTGATATGTCACAGGGCAAGTCTGAGAAGTCATAGAGTCTGCTCTTGTACATGACAGAATTTCTTTTATAGTGAAGTGTGTAGTTAACAAAAGTTAAGTGCAAAAATATCTCCCAACCTCAGGCATTTTCAGTTGTTTCCTATCATACCTTTCCAGGAATATTCTCAAGACGGGGACATTTGTAAAGATTAGTTTACTACTCTAGCATTAATGAAACAAGGTATCCCAGCTCTCATCCCCAAAGCAGAATCTGCAAAAGACCATACTTCATGTGACTCACCAACAATACCCAAGCGCTAATACAAGGGATTTCTAGTTCAGTTTTTTACCTTTCATTAAGATTGGGGGGAAACTGACCCAAGAGACAATGGTATTTCTCATTAACCACTTTTTGTCTTGCTCTTCACATCTGCCTTTGGAGTGAGATGAAATTTTGAAGACCTTCAAGGAAGATAAATAGAGTATCTGGGAACCAGGCCTGGAAGCCCCCTCATACCTCTGATCTCTAATATTTAAACACCAGTCTCAAAGAATGTATGCCAATACCTGAGACTTCTAAAATCCAAGGAAGGTTTTGGGGTCAAGGAGAGATAAGTAATCAAACTGAGGAAAGTGGATTTAACCAGCAACTTCCTGGTTTAAAGGTCCCATGAATGCATTATCCCCAAGGGAATGAGAGTTTATGCCAGTCTGGGGTTTGTGATTCCAAAGATGTTCTTCCCTTGAGAAGCTTAATGACCCTTCACTATTCCCTAAGGCCACAAGATTTTCCAGCAGTGTCCTTTCCGCCCTTACCCTGAATGGTTCCAGATGTCAATTTGTGCCCTGAGCTATGGAGCCTCCAGGTACTGGGAGAACTCGGACACCCTCTAGTGGTGATGGACAGGTTAGAGTGGGAACTGTCCACTCTCCAGTTTGGTAGATGGTTGTTAGGTGCCAAGTCGGTTCCGACCCTCTGTATTACGAAACAATATACTACCCAGTCCTGTACCATCACAATTTCTGCTGTGCTTGAGCCCATTGTTGCTGCAAATGTGCCAGTCCATCTTGTTTGGTGTCTCCCTCCTTTGTGCTATCCCTCCACTTTACCAAGCATAATGTCCTTCTCCAGGAACTTGTCCCTCCTGATAATATGTCCAAAGTATGAGAGACAAAGTCTGGCCATCTTTGTTTCTAAGGAGCATTTAGGTTGTTTTCTTCCTAAGGAGCATTTAGGTTGTTTTCTTCCAACACAGATTTGTTTGTTCTTCTGGCAGTCTATGGTACTTCTAATATTCTTCTCCAACACCATAACTCAAATGCATTAGTTCTATGGTATTCCTTACTGTTCATCTTTCACATGCATATGAGTCTATGGAAAATACCATGGCTTGGGTCAGGCACACTTTAGTTCTCAAACTGACAGCTTTGCTCTTGAACACTTTTAAGAAGTCTCCAGCAGCAGATTTATCTAATGCACTATGTCATTTGATTCTTGACTGCTGCTTTCATGATTGTTGATGGTAGAGCTAAGTAAAATGAAGTCTTTGACAATGTCAATATTTTCTCCATTTAAATGTTACTATTCAGAGATATCGTCTCCGACCACTCTATCTTAAAAGAAGACACATGTTTTCTATCACATCTGCCACCCCTATATTTTCTTTATAGCTTTATCCCTTATATTTGTATATTTGTTTCTTTGTTTGGCAGCTTCCTTGATCTAGACTGAGGGCAAGCAACTTCTCTGCCTTATTCACTGCTGTACTCCCAATACTAGGTTTAGATCCATGCCAGGCATATAGTCATTGTTGTTGTGAAGTGCCATTGAGTCAGTTCCAACACATAGCCACCCCGTGTAGGGTTCCTAAGAGTTTAAATCTTTGTGGGAGCAGAAAGCTTCATCTTTCTTCCACAGATCAGCTAGTGGGCTCAAACCACCAACCTTGTGGTTCACAGTCCAGTGAGTATTCTCCAGAGCCACTGTGCTCCTTGGACACATTGTTGTTGTGGTTGTTAAGTACCATTGAGTAGATTCCAACCCATAGTGACCCTGTATAGGGTTTCCAAGAAGCAACTGGTGAACTTGAACCGCCAACCTTGCAGTTCAAACAGCTTTACAGTCTGATGCATTAGCCCACAGAGCCACACCAGGACTCCTAGGACACACTGCAGGTACTGAATAAACATTTTAAAATAAACTAATTGATATTTGAAACTGGAAAGAATTCCCACATAGCTCTTGGCTGCCTCCAAGAATTTACAGGCATCTTAGGTAAATATGAATATTTATTCTACATGGATTAAGAAGCATCCCATTTGGAACTAGGAGATCAACATTCAACTCTAAGCACGGCCATATCCTGTAGTGAGTAAATCTTGGTATGCCACTTTAGCACTGAGTCTATTGCCTCTGCTGACACAAACATTTAATCACTAAACTACTACTCTAAAGGTGAATGGTTCAAACCCATCCAGTGGTTCTTCAAAAGGAAGCCTTGACGATCAGTTTTTAAAGAGTACAGCCAAGAAAACCTTGTGAGGAATTCAGATCTGTCACTTGGGATCGATATGAGTAGAAAATGACTCGACACCTAAAAACAATAATAGTACATATTTTAGCCACCATTTGTTCTGTCAGTTTATCATACTGTGGTGGCTTGTATGTTGCTGTGATGCTGGAAGCTATGCCATCAGTAGTTTAAATATCAGCTATGCTTCCAGACAAAGACAGACTAGGAGGAAAAAGAGACAGACTACTTCTAAAGGTTAAGCCATGGAAAACCTTATGAATATAAGCAGAATATTGTCAGATATAGTGCTGGAAGATGAAAACATGCCTAGCAGCAGAACTTGTCAAATCCAGTGCCTGAAGATGAGCTCCTCAGGTTGGAAAGTACTCATAATAGGACTCGGGAAGAACTGCTGCCTCAAAGTACTACTGATCATAATGACATGAATGGGTCAGAGCTTTTGGGACCTTCATTTGCTGATGGAGTACAACTCAAAATGAGGAGAAATAATTACAGATATCCATTAATAATTGGAGCATAGAATATATGATTTATGAATCTAGGTAATTGGAAGTTGTAAAATGAAATGGAACACATAAAGATTGATATCCTATGCATTAGTGATCTGAAATGGTAATGCCATTTTGAATCAGACAATCATGTGGCTTACTATGCTGAGAACAACAAATTCAAGAGAAATGGCATCACATTCATCTTCCAAAAGAACATTTCAATATCTATCTTAAAGTGAAATGCTGTCTGTGGTAGGATAATATCCATGCACCAACGAGGAAGACCAGTTAATACCACTATCATTCAAATTTATGCACCAACCACTAAAGCCAGTGATGTTCAAATTGAAGAACTCAACCAATTGTTTCAGTCTGAAATTGATCATACATGCAATCAGGATGCACTGAAAATTACTAGCAATTAGAATGCAGAAGTTAGAAACAAAGAGGAAGGATCAGTAGTTGAGAAATATGACTGTGGATATAGAAACGATGCTGTAGACCATATAGACTTATTTATTACAAATAGCATTTTAAAAACAACGTGAAAGCCACCAGACACACGGATCTTACCAAATGAAATACACAGGAAAATCAAATTGACTACATCTGTGGTAAAAGACAGTGGAAAAGCTCAATATCGTAGGCTAAAACAAGGCCAAGGACTAACAGTGGAATAGACCATCAATTGCTCAAATGCAAGTTCAGACTGAAGCTGAAGAAAATTCAAACAAGTTCACAAGAGTCAAAATATGCCCTTGAATATATCCCACCTGTATTTAGAGCCCATCTCAAGAACAGATTTGGTGCATTAGACACTAATGACCGAAAACCAGAAGAGTTGTGGGATGAAATCAAGAGCATGATACAGAGAGAAAGCAAAAAGTCATTAAAAAGACAGGGAAAAAAGAAGACCAAAATGGGTGTCAGAAGAGACTTAGAAGCTAGCTCTTGAGAGAAGAGGAATAGAGCAAGTGGAAGAAATAAGAAATAAGAGTAGAGAAATAGAGCAAGTGGAAGAAAGAAGTAGGGAAATAGAGCAAGTGGAAGAACAGAAAATTTCTAAGGTCAGCTCAAAAGGACAAAGTCAAATATTATGATGAAATATGCAAAAATCTGAAGTTAGAAAACTGAAGAGGAAGAACAAGCTCAACATTTTTCAAGCTGAAAGAACTAAAAAAAAAAAAAGATGAGTTCCTTTCCAGATCTGAAGGGTGCCTGAGGGCGGAGTCTCAGATTCCTCCAGTCTCTTTCTGACCAGTAAACCCGGTCTTTTTTTCTTTCTTTTAAAGTAAATTTGGGTTTTGTTCCACATCTTCTTCCAATCTATCTGGGACCCTCTAATGTCATCCCTTTCAGAGCAGTTGGTAGTGGTAGCCAGGTGCTATCTAGTTCTTTTGGTCTCAGAATCATGGAGACAGATGTTCACATGTTTCATTAGCTCATTGGACTAATTGATTCCAAGCCTCTTCAATTCTTATCTCTCTTCTTTCTTTCTCATGGACAAATAGCTGCACCTTAGATGGTTGCCCTGATCTTTCAAGATCCCAGATGCTGCTCATCAAAGTAGGATGCAGATCATTGTCTTTGTGGACTATGTTATGCCAATTGACCATGGTGTCCCTTGAGACTATGGTCCTGAGTCCCCAGGCTCAACAATTCATTGCTTTAAGATGCTTCTAGGAAGTTTTCATCATTTTACCAGCTATATGCTCCACCACATTCATAGTTGTGGTTGCAAGGGTTTACAAATATTCGATTTCAAAATCTTATATATTTGTGGGGCATATAAATACAAATATGGATTCCTGGCGCTGTAGGATAAACCACTGGATTGCAAGGTTGGTTTGAGCCAAGAAGTTGGCTGTTGAAAATCACCAGCTGCTCCTTGGAAACCCTATACAGGATCACTTTGAGTCTCAACCAACTCGACAGCACTTAACAACAACATCCTACTCTTCTTCCCTTATCTATTTAGCCTATGTTTCAATACATGTATCTACACACAGAACACTGTAGTTCCAAGGTGGTATATAAATCACTATTCACCTCTATCCCTTTAGCCTATGCATATCTCTCTGTGTCTTCACCTATCTTCCTCATTCTGTCACCCTCCCTCTTCCTTTGAATTGTCCTCCTTCATGTATAGTGCCCTCCCCATCACCCAAGTTAACATGTGTTTACCCTCTAGCCTGTGAATTACTCTTCTCTCCTTCCTACATCTGGTAACCATCTAAGAATGTTCTTTTAGTATGAAAATGTTTGCTTAAGCTTTTATAATAATGGTCTCATACAATATTT
>NW_006408656.1:5875278-5876602 GCF_000296735.1 Chrysochloris asiatica
AAAGGCAAGTAAATACTAAGCTCTGTCTTTAACAGTGTTCAGATCTTTACAAAAAAGCAATTCAAGGCAATCTTAGAGTCTTGTTATAGAATACAGGCTATTAGTTCTGCCCAGTACTACATTAGTGGTCAATCAAATCTGGTATGTAAAAGTAACGACATTAGGGAAGTTATGCACAGACATTGTACAAAAACATTCATGTAAAAAAGTAAAACACACATAAGTGAAGGGTAGTTTTCCCCTTAGTTTGACAAAAAATGTTTGACACAGTATATTCATGGTAGTGCTTGTATTTAAATGCTGTGGTATGTATAAAATATAAAGTGCCATTTCAAATCCACAAAAGTCATTTTCAAAATGGTGATATGACACGACAATGTATGTGAAATTATAGTAAATGGGGGGGACACCAGAAACTCTTCTTTCCACAAGAAAACAATGTTATGTTTTATGAAAAACACAAAACCAGAGAAACCTATTATTTCCATTTTCTGTATAAAACATTCACACTATGTGTCCCTCTGGTAGCACTAATCAGACCAGGGAGCTAAAGCAAGACCTTTTTGCATCAGTGGGAATCCGTGAAGGTTTTCACGGACTGTAAGGCAGAGTGCAATTACTGACAACCTCCCAAGGACTTTCTGCATTATGGTAAAATAAGAGGTCACTCATCCACTTTATTAGTAGACTAGCCAGTGGAAATAAAAGTTTAAATGAAAGCAAGAGCTATTTAGAAAATGCAATTCAAAGTAAACTAACTTTGTAACTGATTTCATCATACCCCACAGTGACTGCCCCACAACAGTGCGCATGCTTGCAGCCTAGCACCTCCTACTAGGCCATGACTTGGATAAAGCACACAGGTCCCAGGCAGCCTATCATCTCCCCTGTCCCTGTGTCAGTTCCACCTGACATGGGCATCCCAATACCTTGCACATCTCTCATAAGCTGAAGATGCATTCTGAACAAATCCAATTCTCATTTTGTTTAGTGTTTAGTTTGGAAATGCTTCTAAATTTAAATCTTAAACAGTGATTATTTAGCTTCTACTGAACACACAGTATTTAGTAACACTGCTCATCTCTTCCTTCCTCCACCTCTCTCCAGATTCATCATCACTTGTCTTGTCCCTCCTTCAGTCTTTCTCTTTCTTGGACTTTTTGCCACTTCATCTGCTTCCCAAGAACAAGTGAATTTGCTAATTGGCAGACTCACTGCCATCTGATCAATGACTTCCTGGTCTCATTTGCTTCACCCTGACAGAAACTGGGGCCTCTTTTTCTTTTCTTTTTTTATGATTTTGAAATTTGTTCTGCAGTTTTTT
>NW_006408656.1:5880547-5889883 GCF_000296735.1 Chrysochloris asiatica
GAAGATATTTTTTAAATTTATCTCCCCTGGCCCCCCCAAAACTGATAGCAGAAAAATCCTGGTCTGAGCAGATCAATAGACATAGTTATTTGGTCATTTGACATATGCACTTTTTAAAGGAGGATCAGGCTTCATTTTCCATTGAAGTGTTTGCTACCATGGAGTCAGGTTGGCGAGTCATTCTATCCAGCACTTCCTGAACACTTGTCAACACAGTTTTTTTGTCCTGACTTCATGCCCGTGCTCTGTACCCCATGGGCACCAGGACTTCCAGGAGAACCTGTTTTCTTACTCAAAAGACTATTGAAGAAACTGGCCAACACCCTTCGCTTGCCATGTTATATTTGATGTTTTGGTCTGGTTTCTTAACTGATGTGCCTGGGGAGACGCTGGGCACACTGGCTGGCCCTCCCCGGCCTTGAGTTCTTGGAGAGCCAGAGGGTCTTCTTGCAGGTGATTTGGAGGCTTTCGTGGGCGTGGCTAGCTGCTTGGCAAGGAGTGACTGTTACTTCATTAGGAACACCTGCTCATCCTCCGCTGCCAACTCTTTGTCGTGGACCAGCTTTCTCACAGGAGGTTTCACAATGAATTCTTCCTATGCATCTTCTGGCTTCACTGTTGAGAAATTTTCACGTAAAATAGCTATTTTTTTTTTCATCGTCCCAGCCTGCAGTTATAAAAACGGCATCCTTTTCCATGACTAAGGCAGGCATGGTAAAGTGGAAGTCATGTGTTTTATGAACAATGGACTTAGACAACAGGTCAAGGTTCTTCTCTTCCTTCACTGAGGTGTAAATCAAGGCAGCTCCACAGTGGAGGCAGAACCTCCGCAGGTGTGACTGGATTAAATCAAAGTGCTCATCCCTGTAATGGTATTCCCTCTCCAGGACACTCACTGCATCACACTTTGTACACACCACCAACACTGGGTTATGGGTTAGTATACTGTCACCCACCCACTGGCAAGGCAACGTTTTCTTCATCCAGGCCTGAGGTCAGAGGTCTTCTTCTCTGTGGGGAACCTTGACAACCTTCTTCAGGCTCAACGTAGTCTTGGAAATCTTTCATAAACTTCTGTTCCAGTCCCCTTATTTCTTCTGATGGAATTTTCATTTTATCAATGTACTCACATAAAACATTAGCCCATTTCTGTAGTAATTCCATCATAGTCCAAGGCCTAGACATGTCTGCAACAAAAACAACCAGGGTCTCCAGCAAGGACTCAGCAGAAATGGCAAACTTGAGCAGTCCTTTGTGGTACCGGTCTCTGTCCAGAATCCACACAGTGCAACGCATGTGATCTCGTCTCGGTCCTCGTTGTGAGCGCTAAGGTAGAGATATTCTAGGCCTCTTATTTTTTGCCATGCTCAGCTCCTTGTAGCTTAGTCAATAGAGTTGTTTTGCCGGAACCATTTTCACCACAAGCTCTGGCCCTCTTCCTCCTTGTTGGTCAGGTTACAAGCTGCCGCGGCTATCCACCGTTGCCACTCAGCCACAGCTTCTCCACCCCCATTGGCGCCATCTTGCCAACTGCAGCCACTCTCATTGTTGTTTTGATTTGCATCTTTCAACACTTTTTCATACATTTGTTGGCTACCTGAATGTTTTCCTTGTTGAAGTGCCTGCTCATGTCCTGTGCCATTTTTTTTTCGATTGGGTTTTTTGTCTTTTTCTTGTAGAAGTATTGTAATTTTCCATAAATTTTAGCTATTATTGCCTGTCTGATATGTTGTTACAAAAAAAATTTTTCCACCATTCTGTGGGCTCCCTTTTTACTCTTTTGAAAAAATCTTTTGATGCAAATAAGTTTCTAATTTTTAGGAGGTCCCAGCCATATATTTTGCCTTCTACTGTTAGTGTGTTTTTTGTAATGTTTGATAGTGTATTTATGCCATGTGTTAGAGCCCCTAAGTTTGTCTCTATTTTTTCATTGTTGATATTTGTAATTCTAGGTTTCACATTTAGGTCTTTAATCCATGTTGAGTTTGTTTTTGTATATGGTGTGAGCTATGGATCTTGTTTCATTCTTCTGAAAATTGATTTCCAATTTAGCTAGCACCATTTGTTTGCCAGTACCATCTGTTCCCCATTTAATGTGTTTGGCGCTTTGTCAAAGATCAGTGTCTGTATGCAGATGAATTGACTTCTTGGTTCTCAATTCTGTTCCACTGATGTATGTATCATTCATTGTATCAGTATCTATGTTTTGAACTTTGTGACTGTATAGTAAGTTTTGAGATCAGGAAGTGAGAGGCTTTCATCTTTTTTCTTCTTCTTAAGCAGTGCTTTGCTTATCCAAGGTCTCTTTCCATATAAAGGGGTTGTGATAATTTTTTTCATCTTTTTAAAGAATGATGTTGAAATCTGGATTGAGATTGCATTATATCTATCGATTGCTCTGAGCAATATTATCATTTTCACAAAGTTAAATCTTCCTATCCATGAACATGGTATATTCTTTCATTTTTGTAGATCTCTTTTGGTTTCTTGTAAGGTGCT
Organism: Chrysochloris asiatica; assembly: GCF_000296735.1. NCBI lineage: Eukaryota > Metazoa > Chordata > Mammalia > Afrosoricida > Chrysochloridae > Chrysochloris > Chrysochloris asiatica. Next base: position 5,883,047 of record NW_006408656.1, read on the forward strand.
CTGGTAGCGTAGTGGCTACAAATCGGGCTGCGAACCGCAAGGTCAGCAGTTCGAAACTACCTGCTGCTCTGTGGGAGAAAGATGAGGCATTCTGCTCCCGTAAAGATTAACAGCCTTGGAAACCCTGTGCAGGGTCGCTATGAGTCGGAACCGACTCCACGGCACATAACAACAACAACAACAACTTTTGGTTTCTTGTAGTAGTGTTTTGCAGTTTTCTTTGTATATGTCTTTTGTGTCTCTGGTTAGATTTATTCCTAAGCTTTGCTTCTTGTGGGTTTTTTGTTGTTGTTAAGTGCTATTCAGTAGGTTCCTACACAGAGCGACTGTATATTGTAAATTGTATTGTTTTCTTAATTTCCTTTTTAGAGCTGTCTTTATTAGTATAGAGGAATCCAACTGATTTTTATATACTGATCTTGTACCCTGCCACTTTGCTGAATGTTTCAATGAGTTCCAACAGTTTCTTGCTGAATCTTTAGGATTTTCTATGTATAAGATCATATCATCTGCAAAGAGAGAGAGCTTTACTTCTTTTTTGCCAATTTGTATGCCTTTAATTTACATTCCTTACCTTATAGTGGTGGCTAAGACTTCTAACACAATACTAAATAGTGGTGATAAAGGGCATCCTTGTCTAGTTCCTATTTGCAAAGGGAATGACTCCAGCTTCTCTCCACTGAGAGTAATTCTGGCTGTTGGATTTGTATATATGCTCTTAATTATGTTGAGGAATTTCTCTTTAATTTGTTGAGTGTTTTTATAAAAGATGGATGTTGGATTTTGTCAAATGGCTTTTCCTCATCACTTGGCATAAGTTTTTCCTTTTTAAAAATTTATATGGTGGATTACATTGATTGTTTTTCTAATATTGAACCATCCTTGCATCCCTATTGGTCATGATTTTTTTTTTTTTTATATGTTGTTAAATTCTATTGTCTAGGATTTTATTGAGAATTTTTGCTCAAGAGGGATATTGGTCTATAGTTTTCTACTTGAGTGATGTTTTTTTTTTGTATGGGGGTAGGCTAAGTTCATAAAATATATTCGGGAGTTTTCCATTCTTTTCTGTGTTCTGGAATAGTTTGAGTAAAATTGGTGTCAGCTCTTTGAAAATTTGGTAAAATTCATCAATAAAGAAATCTGGGTCTGGACTTTTTTGTTGAGAGCTTTTTAAAGACCTGACCAAGTTCTTCTTTTGTTAAAGGTCTGTTCAAACTTTCCACTTCACTCTGTTTTAGTTTGACTAGGTCATGTTTTTCTAAAAATGTACTCACTTCTTCTGAATTTTCAAATTTATTGGAGTATAATTTTTCATAGTATTCAGTTACTATCCTTTTAATTTCTGTTGGTTTCTGTTGTGATGTCACTCATACAATTTCTTGTGCATGTTATTTACATCTTTGCCCTGCTTTCTCTTGTTAGATTTACTAATGATTTGTCAATTTTACTAATTCTTTCAAAGAACCAATTTCTTGTGTTGATACCATCTGTTGTTTCCCTGTTTTCTAATTCATTTATTTATCTCATCTTTATTATTTATTTTCTTCTTGTAGCAATGTTGTTGTTGTCAGGTGCCATCGAGTCGGAACCGACTCATAGCGACCCCATGCACAGCAGAACGAAACAATGTTCGATCCTGGGCCAACCTCACTACCACTGCCACACTTGAGTGTAACAATAGACTTGCTTTACTGCTCTTTTTCTAATTGTTAGTGATGTTGAGTAAAGATGTTGACTTTGGTTCTTTGTTCTTTTTGGATTTATTCTTATAAATTGCCCTTTTGTTGTATCCCATTTTGGTATGTTGTGTTTTTGTTCTCATTTGATTCAAAGAATTTTTTATTTGTTCTATTACTTAATAGTTATGAAGCAGAGTGTTATTATTCAGTTTCCATGTATTTGATTTTGTTTCTTTGATATTCCTATTGTTGATTTCCACTTTTATAGAAAATAGTTTGTAGTATTTTTATATTTTTAAATTAATTGAGGCTTGCTTTGTGGCCTACCATGTGTCTATTCCAGAGAACATTATATGTGCTCTAGAAAAGAATATGTGTTGTGCTGTTGGGTTGAGTGCTTTTTATAAATGTACCAGATCAAGTTGATTGATTGTGTTATTTAGTTCCTCTGTGTCTTTATTGAGTTTCTTTCTGGTTATTCTCCTTCTTTTTTGAAAGAAATGTGTTAAAATCACTTTATATTATTGTTTTTATTATTAAATGCTGTCAAGTCGGTGAGGACCTCAGCAACCCTGTATAGGGATACCAAGGAGCAGCTGGTGAGCTTGAACCACCAACCTTGTGATTCAAAACAACTTTGCAATCCAGCACATTAACCCATAGCATGGAGCCCTGGTGTGGTGCTGTGGACTAATGTGTCAGATTGTAAAGTCATTTAAACATTTGAACTGTAAGGTCAGTGGTTCAAGCTCACCAGCTGCTCCTTGGAATCCCTATACAGGGTCATTGTGGGTCAGAATCGACTCGATGTTACTTAACAACAACAACCACAGAGTTGTCTATTTCTTTCTTCATTCTATTAGAATTTAATTTCTGTATTTTGAGGTTCTTTCATATGGTGTATAGATATTTATTATGGTTATATCCTGCTGTTCAGTTCATCCTTTAATCATGAGATAATGCCCTTCTTTGTCACTTATGCTGGTTTTTGCCTTAAAGTCTGTTTTATCAGATTAATATAGCCACTTCTGCTCTTATTTGATTGCCATTGTTGTTGTTGTTGTTGTTGAGTGCTGTCAAGTCAATCCCGACCCATAGCAACCCTGTGAAGAGTTTCCAAGGAGCAGCTGGTGAATTTGAACTACCGAACTTGCAGTTCAAATGGCTTTGCAGTCTGGCACATTAACCCACAGTGCCACACCAGGATTGCCATTAGCTTGATATAATTTTTCCATCCCTTAATTTTTAATCTATATTTTTCCTTGTGTGTAAGATGTGTCTCTTATAGATAGACAGCACATTGAAGGATCCTGTTTTTTATCCATTCTGGTATTATCTGTCTCTTGACTGGCACATTAATCCATTGATATTCAGCATAAATATCAATGAGTATGAATTGATTGTGTTCATTTTGCTGTTTGTTTTCTTGTGGAACTGCTGGTTTCTTTGTTCTACATGTTTTTCTGTGCTGAGTTAATTTGTGTGTGTGTTTTTTCTTGTCAATTTCTTCATATTTTTAAATGTTTACAAAGTCTTCATGGATTTTCCTTTTCTTCATTTGATGTGAAGGTGTATTAAGTTTCTTTGAGATTACCCTATAATTTGCTAATTTCTTACCCCATTTTTAAACATTCTATTTTATCTTAAGATCTTTATTTCATTGCTATTTGGAATTTTGTAACTATGCTGCCTGTTTTTATTTCTTTTTTTTCCCTTTATCTTCTCTTTCCATTGTCGGTTGTTTACTTGTTAATTCTGTTTTTGTTTTTTTCTGGTGTGTGTGTGTGACTGGAGGGAGGGGGGTCATCCTCTTTTCCACCCAACAGGAGACAGAAACCTTGTCCATATAACCTATCCACAACTATACCCTCTGTAGTTCTACCCACTGGGCAAGAGCCAATACCAGCTTCTGTACCATCTGATCAATGACAGACAACAGTCAATATCAGCCAAACTCACCCTAATCTGAGGTGCAAAAACAGTGAACAGAGAATGGTGCACACACTTTCATTCTCTAACTACATACACAGAAGACAGTTGGTGAGTTCTTAAGAATAGATCAACATACAAATGCAACCACACCACAATGTCTGGGAGACAATAGAAAATTTTAGCTCATGCAAAGAAACAAGGGAGATTTGTTCAAACAAATGATCAAGATGCAGAGCCAGAAAATGTTTTTGAGGAAGAAAAGGTAATGGAACTAACTGAAAAATTAATTCAAAAGAATGATATTTAGGAACGCAAAAAAGACCATAGAAGATTAAGGAACACAAAGAGACCATAGAAAAAATTTAGAAGAATTCAGGAAAATATTACAAGAACAATTAGACAAAACAAATGCAAAATTTGAAACAATACAAAACATGCACTTAGAAATCCAGAAGATTAATGCTAAGATTTCAGAAATGAACAATACATTGGAACGATAAAGGAATAGATTCAAAGCAATGGAAACCAAAATTTATGAGCTTGATAATAAATCTCTCAATACTAATATGTTAGAAGGAAAATCAGAAAAAATAATTTAAAAATCTGAAGAAAGCCTAAGAGTTATGTGGGACAGCATGAAGAGTAGTAACTTATGGGTGATCAGAATTCCAGAACAGGAAGAGATTATAAAAAACACAGAGAAAATGTTGAAGAGTTGTTAGAATAAAACTTTCCTAACATCAGGAAAGATGAGAAGATAAGCATACCAGAAACTGAACAAACCTCAAACAGATTAGATTCCAAAAGAAAATCACCAAGACATATAATAATCACACTTTGCAAAATCAAAGACAAGGAAAGGATCCTGAGAGCAGCTCATGAAAAACAAAAAGTTATCTAAGACTAAGCTCTGATTTTTCAACAAAAACCATGCAGACAAGAAGACAATGGAGTGGCATATACAAAACTCTGCAGTGGGGGAGGGAAGTCCAACCAAGAAGCATATACATAGCAAAGCTGTGCCTCAAACATGATGGCAAAATTAGGACATTTGCAGATAAACAGAAATTTAAGGAATTTGCAATAACCAAACCAACTAGTCCCTCCTGATAACAGGTTTGAAGCATGAGAGATGAAGTCTTGCCAAACTGACTTGTAAGGAGCATTCTGGCTGTACTTTTTCCAACACAGATTTGTTTCTTCCACTGGCATTTCATGGTACTTTCAACAAATTTTTCCAACACTATAACTCAAATGCATCAGTTCTTCTACAGTCTTCCTTATTCACTGGACAACTTTCATATGCATATGAAGTGATTGAAAATACTATGGCTTGAGTCAGGCGCAATTAGTCCTCAAACTGACAACTTTTCTTCCTTTTGATGTTGAATGGTTGACCATTCCATGAGTATACCTCACTAGTGTTGTGCCCTCTATATACTTATCCACCACTTGGTTGAAAATTGGCCCACAAGGGTGAGTTCAGGTCCAGAACCAAAGTGTGGCTGAGGGCCATAGTCTTAGGTTCCTTAAGTCTCTTTCTGACCAATAAGCCCTATCTTTTTTTATAATTCAGAATTTTGTTCCACATTTTCTCCCACTCTATCCAGTACCTTCTAATGTGATCCCTTTCAAAGCAGTTGGTAGTTGTTGCCAGGCACCATCTAGTTCGTCTGGTCTCAGAGTTGTGGAGACTGATGTTCCTGTTCAATTAGTCCATTGGACTAATTAAGTCCAAGTATCTTCAATGTTCCTCACTTTTCTTTCTTCTGAACATCGAGAGAGCAGTAGTTGCACCTTAGATGACCGTTCATGAGCTTTTGAGATCCCAGTTGCTACTCTCCAAAGTAGGATATAGACAGTGTCTTTGTGGACTGTTATGCCCATTGATCATGGTGCCCCCTGAGATTATGATCCTGAGTTCCCAGGCCTTGAGCAACTCGTTGCCTCAAGGTGTTTGGTAAAGTCTAAGATTTTAAAAATTATTTTGACAACTATGTCACTGTAGGATAAGCATTGGACTGCTAACCACAAAGTTCAAACCTCAGAAACCCTAAACAGGGTCAGTATTAGTCAGAACTGACTCGTTGACCCTTAACAAAATGTTCTACAGTATTCATAAAAGTGCTTGCAGCAAAGGCACAAATATCCTCTCTCAAACTCTTATACATGTGTGGATATATTCCACTCTCCCTCCTATATTTTCTCTGCCTGTGTATCTGTCCATGTATCTACCCATAGAACACTCCTGTTGCAGGGTTGTATATATAACAGTATTTACCTCTGTTCCCCTTAACCATGCATTCCTCCCTGTGACTTTCCTGTCTTCATCATTCTTCTGCCAACCTCCCTCTTCTTATATATTGCCTTCCCCACCATTTGAGTTAACATGTGTCTACCCTCTAGCCAGTGAATTATTCTCCCTTTCCTCCCACCCCTGGCAGCCATCAAAGAATGTTTCTTTTAGCGTGAAAACCTGTTCTTGAGTTTTTACAATAGTGGTCTCATACAATGATTGTCCTTTTGTGATTGACTAACTTTACTCAGCATAATGTCCTCCAGGTTCATCCATGTTATGAGGTGTTTCAGATTCATCTTTTTTTTTTTCAGATTCATCTTTCTTTTTTAGTGTTGTGTACTATTTATTCCATGTGTGCATGTACCAAAGTTTGTTTATCCATTCTTCCATTAATGAGCATTTCTTGTAGCAGTGCTTTGTAGTGTTTTTTGTATAGGTGTTTTGTTTCTTTGGTCAGATTTATTCCTAAGTATTTCACCTTTTGTGCGGCTATGGTAAATGGTGTTGTTTTCTTGGGTATGTTCAAGGTCATAGTTTGGCTATCGTGGACTTGCATATGAGCAATTGATAGTCTGTTCCACAGTCTGCCCTGACCTTATTTTCGCTGATGATATGGAGATTTTCCACCATCTCTTACCACAGATGTATTCAATTTGATTTCTGTGTACTTCATCCGCTGAGGTCCATGTGTATAGTCCTGTTTTATGTTGTTTAAAAAAAAGATATTTGCAATGAAGATGTCACTGGTCTTGCAAAATTTTATCATGTGATCTCCAGCATTGTTTCTATCACCAAGGCCATATTTTTCAACTATTGATCCTTCCTCTTTGTTTCCAACCTTTGCATTCCAATAGCCAGTAATTATCAATACATCTTGGTTGCATGTTTGCTTTAGTGGTTGGTAACTAAATTTGAATAATAGTG
>NW_006408656.1:5890675-5898064 GCF_000296735.1 Chrysochloris asiatica
AGTTGTTTCAACTTGATTGACCATTAAAAATTAATTAAACAGTGAGTGGATCAAGTTAGGGAAGAAACATATAAGGTTAAAGTGGGAGAAGGTCTTTTTGGACTGGATATTTTGTGGCTCATCTCTTGGTTCCCCAATTTCTCCTGACTGAGAGCTGTATTCATTAGTGCATTGCTGATTCTTTTTTTGGACATCATTATATATTGTTGTGTGGTGCTGCAGGGTAACACACTCTGGACTGCAAGGTCAGTTTGAACTTCAAGGTCGGTGGTTCAACCTCACCAGCCACTCCTCAGAAATCCTATACAGGATCACTATGATATAGAACTTAACAACAACAACAACATATGTTATTGTATACAGTGTTCCATATCCTGTTCTCACCTCATGTTTCACGGCTTCCAACCAGATAGCACATCACAGTGCACCAATTTCTTCCCAGTTAAATATAGTGAGTCTTAAGCACTCTGAGGAGTCTTGGTGTGCCATTGTGGGCTAATGAGCTGGACTGCAAGGTTGGTTTGAACTGCAAGATCAGTGGTTCAAGCTTACCAATCATTCCCCAGAAACCCTATACAGGGTGACTATGAGTCGGCAGCAACTGACAGCACTTAACAACAACAAAAAGGACTCTTAAGGAGTCCTGGAGATGGAGGATAAGCACTGGACTGCTAACCTCAAGGTGAGTGTTGCAAACCCACAAACTATCAAATTCTCAACAGGGGGATTGAGAGCACGAATATAGCCATTTTGAGACTTTGAGTACTGCCTGAGACATTACACACACACCACCCCATCCCTCTTGTTTTTTTCTTGATCTCTTAGGTTGTTGTTGTTGGTAAGTACCATGGAGTTGGTTCCGACTCATGATGACCCTGCAGAGGGTTTCCGAGGCTGTAAATCTGTACAGGAGCAGAAAGTCTCATCTTTCTCCCGTGGAATGGCAGGTAGTTTTGAACTACTGACCTTGAGGTGGCAGCCCGTCTCATAACAACTTTATATAATAACAAAGGTATATGCTTTAATAATGTTAATGATCACTTAGACTTGAAACCTGGCTCCTATTTCTGAACACAGTAACCATCCAAACAGACAGGCTCTGGGAGAGCTAACGTTTTTGATATACTTACTAGGACATCCTATCATCTTGTGAATTGGTGTGGGTACCAGAATGATAGGCTTGTAGCCCACCTGCATGTATACATATGGCTCCCAAAAGATATGTCCTTGTACACCATCCCTATTTATTGCTGGTATCCTGGGAGCTGGCTTCCTGATAATAAAGACATGTCTCTCTCTTTATCTCAGATGTGAATTGGACTCAATTATTCCAGGGCACTGTACCCAAACACATGAGCTGAGGAAGCTTTCCCTAGAATAGGTGTTATGAATGAACATTTCTACCTCCTGAACTGGGAGAAAGTAAATTCTGTTCTTAAAAACCACCTGAATGTTACATTTATGTTACAGCAGCACTAGGAAATTTAGAAACTATTACCAAGAAGTAAGGTCAGTGGTGGTGGTTATGTGCCGTGGAGTCGGTTCCAACTAATAGCAACCCTGTACAGGGTTTCCGAGGCTGTAAATCTTTATGGGAGCAGAAAGCCTCATCTTTCTCCCGCAAAACAGCTGGTAGTTTTGAACTGCTGACCTTGAGGTTCGCAGACCAATTCATAACCACTACGCTACCAGAGCTTCTTAGAAGTAAGGTAGTATGCTAACAAATATTTAAAATATGAAAGTGGTTTTAGAATTGGGTCATGAATAGAGGCTAGAGGAATTTCGATGTGCTTGATAATAAGAGCCTAGATTGCTTTCAAAAGACTTTTGGTAGATTACAGAATTCAGGGCAAATCAGCTGAGGGAAAGCCATGAGAATCCTGTAGAGAAACTTTTATGACCATGGTCAGATGTTAGAACTGTGGACAATAAAGGTGCTTCTAGTGAGGCCTTAAAAGGTAATGATGAATGCCTGATTAGAATCTGGAGGAAAGAAGGTGTCACAAAAACTTGTGTGAATCATTTTCAAATATTTGGTGGAAATTGGTAGTGGTGGTGGTAGTTCCAGTTCATAGTAACCCTATATAGGGTTCCCAGGAGAAGAATGCCTCATCTTTCTACTGAGGAGTGACTGGTAGATTTGAACTGCTGACCTTAAAGTTATCAGCACAGTTTGTAATCCAGTATGCTACCAGGGTTCCTTGGTGGAAAGTAGAATTTATAAATGATAAATTTGGATATTTGGCTGAGGAGATTTCTAAGCAAGATCTTAAAGGGGCAGTATGGCTTTCCCTTGCCACTGACTGTAAAAAGAGAGAGATTTACATGAACTGTACAGATTTATGGAAATGAAACAACTAAAACAGAAATAACAAGAATGTTTGCATATTGAGGAAAATATCACCAATGTCACTAAATATATATTCCCATAGATGTTGAGCCTCATAGGGTTTCCAAGACTTAAATATTTACAGAAGCAGACTGCCTTAAAAAGAAAACACACCAAAATTTTTATTGTCAGTTGAGTGAAGGTTTAGAGAACAAATCATCAGTTTTACATTCAACAAACATACTTTGCTTCATTATAATTGCAATCCCTTCCATGTACCACCAGTTAACAGTATTTATCTCTATTTACTTTAACTCTTGCATTCCTTATTGTGTCTTCTGCTACCTTCATCTTTCCTATGCCAAACTCTCTTTTGTATATTACCTTCTTGTCACCCACACTAACATGTGTTACCTTCTCCTCTGAAACCCACATTGGGTAGCTATGAGTCAGAACTGACTGGACAACAACAACATTATAGATAGTGAAGTTTTCCCTCTCCTCCTCTACCACCTTTCAGTTAGCACTTCAGCGCTTAACCAATACCAGGGTATTGTAGTCTATACAATGTATATAGAAATTGTTAATGGGAACCTAATTTCGCTGTTTAAATATTTATCAAAAACACAATTTTTTTTTTTTTAATGAACTGTGTAAGAAACCAGAAATTAAATGTCTGGAAAACTCTATTGTACAAACTAAAAAAACATGTCGTCCTAGAACTTTCACCAAGGGTGTGCAACTACAAGATCTTTTGCTAAATGTATTAGGCTGGAATCTAATCAACCTTGTCAGCAGAAATCCTGTCATTTTTAGACTGAAAGGGATAATTGTTGTTAAAGTGCCTTTGAGTTGGTTCTGACTCATTGCAACCCTTTATAGCATTTTTGAGGATAGAGACAGCCCAAAATGAAGGAAAGCTGTCTGCTTGTTTTAATATTACAGGAAATAGGCCAGTAGAACTTCTTATCTTCAAACATCTGTTGTTCTTCAAGAAAAATATTTTTGGTATTTGTCTTAGAGCTGCGCTGGGAAACTAAATACAATGGTGCGAGAGATGAGATGGAAAGTAGGCTGGTTATAATAGTGTGGGGAACCTGAACGTCAGATAAAATGTGATAGTATGTGCAAAACACCTTCCACCATGGCATAAAGTTGTTGTTGTGGTTGTTAAGTACCATGGAGTTGGTTCCGACTCATAGTGACCCTGCACAGGGTTAGACACACTCAATAATGTGGCCTCCATTTGTCTTCCTTTTTCTCTTGTTTAGGCAATAAGGAATTACTGAAATCTTCTGAGTGGGACAGGAAAGTGATCAGACTGTAGTTGTCCAAGTAAGTGGAGTGGAAGCCTAAAAATGAAGGTTGCAATGGAAATGAAATAAATTGATTCTATTGTTGTTGTTAAGTGCTGCAGAGTCAGTTCCAACTCATAGAGGCCCTGTATAGGGTTTCCAAGGCGAGACTGGTGGGTTTGAACTGCTAACCTTGCAGTTAGCAGTCCAGTACTTATCCTAGTTAATTTTATTCCTGCCACTTAACAATAACAACAACAATGACACCTGTGATATCAAGTTAGGAGAAAGAGCCATTAACAATCTGTGATATGCAGATGACTCAATATTGCTTGCAGGAAGCAAAGAGGACTTAAAATACTTACTGATGAAGATCAAAGTCTGTAGCCTTCAGTATGGATTGCCCCTCAATGTAAAGAAAATAAAATCCTCACCACTGGACCAATAAATAACATCACGATAAATGGAAAAAACATTGAAATTATCAAAGACTTTATTTAGCTTGGATCCATAATCAACACTCATGGAAGCAGCAGTTACAAAATAAGACATACTGCATTAAGCAAATCTCCTACAAAAGTCCTTTTAAAGAGGAAAGATGACAGTTTGAGGACTGTGGACCTGACCCAAGCCATGGTATTTTCAATTGCCTCATAAACATATGAAATTTGGATAATGAATAAGGAAAATCATAAAAGAATTGTTGCATTTGAAGTATGGTTGTTTTTGTTAAGTGCTGGCAAGTCAGTTCCAACTCATAGTGACCCTGAATAGGGTTTCTGAGGAGAGGCAGGCAAATTTGAACCGTCGACCTTGCTGTTCAAACCGACTTCACAGTCCTGAGCCTTAACCCACAGCATCACACCAGGACTCCTTGAATTATGCTGTTAGTTAAAAATATTGAAAGTATCATGAACTTTCAGAAGCAAAAACAAAGTATAGTCAAAATGTTCCTTAAAAGCAGGATGGTGAGACTTCATCTCTGGTTTTAGGACATATTGTCAGGAGGGCTCAGTCCATAGAGAAGGACCTCATGCTTGGTAAAGTGGAGGGTCAGTAAAAAAAAGAGGAAGACCTCCAAGGAGATGTATTAACACAGGGGCAGCAGCAATGGGCTCAAACATAACAATTGTGATGATGGCCCAGGATCGGGCAGTGTTTCCTTCTGTTGTGCTATGACTTGGAACCAACTTGATGGCACCTAACAACAACAACAACAAAGAGCAACATCCTTAAGAGGCTAGCAGAATTCTAATTTCACAGGCAAAGAAGTAAAACACAGAGATTTAGTAACTCTCCTACAATTTCTCAGCTGGCATGGTATATTTTACCCCTAAGAGTTGGTTTTTTAAAAATTAGTCTCCCCTGATACATGTCTTTAACACAGGGTGGGTCCATGGCATTATTATACTTAGAGTAGAGGAGTATGTAGAATTAGATGAGGACTATAAAGTGAACCTAAGGAATCGCTATCTTTAAGTAGAAGGAAATATAGAGAGAAAGAACAGTTCAGAGACCTCTCAGAGTATTGTTGTTGTTAGGTGCCATTGAGTCGGTACCAACCCTAGATACAACAGAACGAAACACTGCCCGATCCTGGGCCAACCTACTGCACTATAATGACAGTGTTTCTCTGCTATTTATAAGGTTTTCAGTGACTAAATATTTGGAAGTAGTTTGTCACTCCTTCTTCCTAGTCTATCTTCGTCTAAAAGCTCATCTGAAACCTGTCCACCACAGGTGACCCTGCTGCTATTTAAAATACCAGTGGCATAGCTTCCAGAATCACAGCACCTCACAAGCCACTACAGTACAACAAATGGGCAGACAAGTGGTGGATAGTGTGATGAAAACAAAAGAAACAGTGATTAAAGGAGTGGGTTAACGTTGAAGCTGCACTGTCTAAAGCTAGTATATTTTGTTGTTTGTCTCCCCTCCAGTATACGGAAAACTAACAAAACAGACCAAAAACAAAAAAAAGAAGAAGAAAGCAATTTCCCTTTTTTTTTCTATTTTCCTTTTCTTTTTAACTGTCTTCCCTGTCACTCAAATTAACACAGTTCTGGTGTGGTGCTGCAGGGTAATGTGCTGGACCTTAAGGTCCGTGTCAACTGCAAGGTTAGCAGGTCAAACCCACCAGCCACTCCTTGAAAATACTATACAGGATCAATATGTGTTGGAACCCACTCGACAGCACTCAACAACAACAACAACATACTCTATCCAATGAATAATACTCCCTTTTCTTTCAACCCTGGCAACCATAATAAAATGTCTGTTGCAGAATGCAAACCTTTTCTTGAGTTTTTAGAGTAGTTGTCGTTGTTAAGTGCTGTTGCGTTGCTTCCGACTCTTTGTGACCCTGTGTAGGGTTTTCAAGGAGCAGCTGGTGAGTTTGATGTGCCAGCCTTGCGATTCAAATGACATTGTGGTCCAGTGCTTATCCTACAGCACCACACTCTCATACAATATCTGTCCCCTTGGCAACTGACTAATTGCATTCAACATAATGTCCTCCAGGTTCCTCCACATTATGGAGTGTTTTACTCTTGAATTTTAAAGTGTTCAAGAGTGAAGATATTATCAGTTTGAGGACTAAGGTGCACCTGACCCAAGCCATGTATTTTCAATAGCCTCACATACATGTGAAAGTTGGAAAATTAATAAGGAAGACCACAGAAGAATTGATGCGTTTGAGTTATGGTGATGTAGAAAAATATTGAAAGAACCATGGACTGACAGAAGAACAAACAAATCTGTGCTGGAAGAAGTGCAGTCAGAATGTCCCTTAGAAGCCAGGATGACAAGACTTCATCTTTCATACTTCAGACATTGACCAGTTCCTGGGAAAGGACATTATGCTTGGTGAAATGGAAGGTCAGCAAAAAAGAGGAAGACCCCCAATGAGATGGATGGCATAGTGTCAGAGCAATGGGCTCAAGTGTAACAGCTGTGAGGATGGTGCAGGACCAGACAGTGTTTTGTTCTGTTGTGCATAGGATTGCTATGATTTGGAGTCCGCTCAAAGGCACCTAATAACTAATAACATCCAGCAGTGTAGAAGGGTCCAGTCTCTCCATAAGTTTGTCAGCTTGTTTTACTTTTTCTTTTTTTGAACTTTGCTGTTAGTGCTGGAGTAAAATTATATATCTCATTGTTGTTCTGATTTGGATCTCTTTAACATCATGTTTGGTAAGGTGGAAGGTCAGAGAAAAAAAGGAAGACCCCCAACGAGATGGATTGGCCAAGTGGCAACATCGATGGACTCAAGCGTGGCAACAATAATGAGGTTGGCCCAGGATCGGGCAGTGTTTCATTCTGCTGTGTATAAGGTCGCTGTGGGTCGGTACCAACTCGATGGTACCTAACAACAACAACAACAACAGGTAGTGAAAGGAGCTCTGGTAGTGTAGTGGTTACAAGCTGGGCTGCTAATCTCAATGTCAGTAGTTCGAAACTACCAGCAGTTCTGCGGGAGAAAGAGGAGATTTTCTGCTCCCGTAAAGATTTACAGCCTTGGAAACCCTATACAGGGTTGCTATGAGTCGCAACAGGCTTCATGGCACATTACCACCACCAATGGGTAGTGATCATGAGCATTTCTTCATTCTGTTTGTTGGCTGCCTGAATGGTCTTCTTTGGTGAAATTTCTTTTCATGCACTCTACCCTCTTCACTTTCAGCAAGCAAGGTTGTATCACCTGGATATTGCAGGTTGTTAATGAGTCTTCTTCCAATCCTGATGCCACGTTTTTCTTCATAGAAC
>NW_006408656.1:5899899-5900831 GCF_000296735.1 Chrysochloris asiatica
CTACTGCATCCATAGGTGTGGTAATAGATTTTATTAAAAACTGCTTGAAAGTAGCAACTGTCTTTACCTTCTCTCCTCTAACTGTCTCTGTTTCCCCAGTGCCTCTCCTTTCCAGCCTTGCCTTCCATGGACTATTTTAGATATTTCCCTGAAGCAAATTCTCTCCATTCCCCACCCAGGATTGAGAAATTCTGGACTTGCTCTGGGTTTCTTTCTTCTTTTAAACTTAAAAAACAAAACAAAACACAAACATAAGAAAACAAAAACCTATTTGTTGTGAATTGAGTGAAGGTTTACAGAACAGATCATCATCTGAGTTTCTTTTTTTGCTGCCTCAGTATTGTTGGTATCTTTCCTCCCTTCCCCTCTCTTTTGTGTCATCAGGCACAGAGTCCTGAGGTTTGCATGGCTTTGTTGTCCACTGTAGTTCACTGATTGACCAGGGTGATGCCAGCATATCACTCAGATCTTGTGGGCTAGATCCAGTGGCATTTTCACTAATTTTTTGAGACTCCTGACAATTGCATCATTGTTCCACATACAAATATTTGTGGAAAATTCATGTGGACTGTCATGCTTAACACTAACCGTTTTCTGCTCCCGTGTAAGGAAAGCAAAGTTCTCGTGCACAAGCACCCCTGGTAGAAGTTACTGAACTCCTAGGGGAGTGGTGTCTAGAAGGAAATTAATTCTTCTGGTGCATACACAGCCACCTCCAGTTCCAGCCGAATGGGACAAGAATGACCTCTTAGAATAAAAATATTTGAACTCAATTAATTGTTGATTAGTATCCAGAAGTGACAAATATGTGTTGCCCTTTTCATGGCAGGTCAAAGATGAAATTTGATTATGCTTTGAAGGGTGTGGTTTGCTTCTTCAAATTCCTTACCAACTCTGCTCCAATGCTGGATTATCTGTCCTACTGCCACTAA
>NW_006408656.1:5906571-5928360 GCF_000296735.1 Chrysochloris asiatica
GCGTTGAAGAGCAAAGATATCAGCTTGAGGACTAAGGTGCGCCTGACCCAAGCCATGATATTTTCAATAACCTCATATACATGCGAAAGCTGGACAGTGAATAAAGAAGACC
This sequence comes from Chrysochloris asiatica, assembly GCF_000296735.1. Lineage (NCBI taxonomy): Eukaryota > Metazoa > Chordata > Mammalia > Afrosoricida > Chrysochloridae > Chrysochloris > Chrysochloris asiatica. The sequence goes on from NW_006408656.1 coordinate 5,906,684, forward strand.
ATAGAAGAATTGATGCTTTGAGTTATGGTCTTTGAGGAGAATATTGAGAGTGCCATGGGCTGCCAAAACCAATAGATCCATTTTGGAAGAAGTGCAGCCAGAGTGCTCCTTGGAGGCCAAGATGGCCAACTTCATCTCTCATACGTCAGACATATTGTCAGAAGGGACCAGTCGCTGGAGAAGGATAACATGTTTGGTAAGGTGGAGAGTCAGAGAAAAAGAGGAAGACCCCCAACGAGATGGACTGGCCAAGTGGCAGCATCGCAGGAATCAAGCGTGGCAACAGTAATGAGGTTGGCCCAGGATCAGGCAGTGTTTCATTCTGCTGTGCGTAAGGTCGCTATGAGTCGGTACCAACTCGATGGCACCTAACAACAACAACAACCCCTTCTATAGCAGCATGCTGTCCAAATTTGGCTGAAGTATGTTGTTGTTAGGTGCTGTGGAGTTCATTCTTGGTGACCCTATGCAGCATACAAGGAACCCTGCCAGGTCCTAGGCTATCGTCACAACTGTTATGTTTGAACTCATTCATGTAGCCTCTGTGTCAATCCATTTCATTGAGGGTCTTCTGTTTCCCTGACCCTCCACTTTTATCAAGGTCCTTCCTGATGACTCTTCAGCTGTTGACGTGTCCTCTTCTGTGTGGCTGGGTATTTTCCTAACAATCTGCATTTATTTCTTGACTCCTGTATATCTCCCCATCTAGGATTTTTGTCTTTCTGAGCCTCTTCTAGGCATTCAGGGAGTTTTGCTTAACTTCAGAGCTGCTTTTCTCCTAGAAGGCTTCATTGCTACCCTTAGCTAGAATTAAGGTGTCTCTTTTTTAAAGCAGTTCTGGCTTCTCGTGTGATAGGTTTGGGGCTGAGAGCTCTGGATTTAGCAGAACAATTACGTTGTACAATCCTGTTGTGGTGTTGTAGTATAAACACTGGACTGTTGACCATAAAGTCTGGGGTTCAAACTCAACAACTGCGCCTCAGAAACACTGTGCAAGGTGGCTATGATTCAGAACCTGTACTTAGCAACAACAACCCATTGCTAAAGAGCCCTGGTTGCACAGTGATTAAGGTGCTCACATGCTAACTGAAAGCTGCTAAGGAGCATTCTGGTTGTAGTTCTTCCAAGACAGATTTGTTTGTTCTTCTCTGGTAGTCCATGGTACTTTCAGTATTCTTTGCCAACACCATAATTGAGATGTATCCATTCTCTGGTCTTATCCATTGTGCAGCTTTCACATACATAGGTGATTGAAAACACCATGTCTTGGGTCAAATACACCTTAGTCCTCAATGTTAAACTTGAAAGAGGTCTTTTGCAGCAAATTTTCCCAATGCAATAGGTCATTTGATTTCTTGGGATCTGTTTACATAATCATTGATTGTTAATCCAAGTGAAATGAAATCCTGACAACTCCAGTCTTTGCTTGGTTTCTCATAATGTTTATTGGCCTATTGGTATCAAGACTAAATGGTAAGAATGATGATTGTGATAAGTAGCAGGCACCTTGGGAAAAAGTGGAGGAGGGCCTACAACCCAGAATGGAGGAGTCATGAAAGGCTTCCCAGAAGAGGTGCCTTCTACTTTTTTCCTTTCAGGTGAAAAGAAAGTCCCACATTATGATTCAGAGGCTTGGAAATTTGAGCATTAAAACAAACTAGTTAAAGCAAGAAATGTTTTCTAATTGGACAGTTGTAGATCTCTGATTATTCATTGCAGAATCTATCTCAGAGAAAACTGAGCATCCCTAAAGAACTTAAATGAAAAGCTGTATGAATCTATGCGATCATTAAAATTGAAAAAAAAAAGTAACGCATATATATGGTAAATCTTTTATTATTTTTTTTAAGTGCAAAAAGGTATATAATCATTGAACGGTCTTTCTTTCACATGACCCTGTAAGTACCCCCTTTTACTTTCTCAGGAAAACCATTATTACCAGTTTCTGGTGTGTCCATTGAAGTTAGTCTGTACACATACATATGTGTATTCTTCTTGGGCTTTTTTTGCTGCATAAACAATAGCAACTGTCTTGGAGATTTTTTTTTCTGTCTGTACATTTGGTGGTTGGTAGTTGTGTGCTGTGAAGTTCGGTTCTAACTCATAGAGTACCCAAGGGAGCAGAAAACCTCATCTTTCTTCCTTGGAGTAACTGGTAGATTCAAACTACTAACCTTGCAGCCCAGTTTGTAATCCATTACACTATCAGTACATATGGTGGTGTTTGTGTGCCATGGAATTGGTTCCGACTCATATCAACCCTGGTTTCCAAGACTAAACCTTTGCGGGAGCAGAAAGCCTTATCTTCTTCTACGGAGTGATTGGTAGATTTAAACTGCTGACCTTGCGGTTAGCATCCCAACTCATAACTGTGTGCTACCAGGGTTCCTTAACATGTAGATTTGCCTTATTCTTTATAAATGATTGTGGTAGTCTATTCTTTGAATACACAATTGATTTAACTGGTCCTCTGCCCCACTAATATCTAGGTTGTTTTCAGTTTTGATACTGTGAGAACTAACCTTGAGCAAACTTCCTTGTGTGAGTGCTTCTGAGCAATGTTTTCTTACAGAAGTAGAATTACTGGGTCAAAGGATATGTAAAGTTTGAAATTCTAGACAGAGTGTAATTTCACTAGCATTTTCATCTTGAAAAACAATCTTACAACTTTTGTAAGGAATGAGATAAAATAGTCATTAACCAAGTGTGCTGTCTTTCTGTTGTTAGTTGCTATTTTTAATATGAGGAAACTTTTTGAGTTAACGAGAAGGTGTCACTTTATGGTTATGGGTGAAGTAATCCTTCAAAGTGGTATTAATCATAATAATGAATATATCATTGTGTTGAGTCTGACTGTTTGTGTCCCAGCTCTGAATTTTTGCCCTAATTCAGTGAAATGACTGAAAGGATGCAGAGGGTATAGTCCTTTAGAGAAAAATTGTCTGAAAGTGAGTTATGCATTTTCATGCAGACTTAACTACCATGCTGCATAGCAAGCATGACTGGCCTTCTCTGTTCCCTGCTCCAGTTCTGTGATATAGACACTTCCAGCAATCGAGCTTGTGGCTGTTGACCAAAAACTTTGATGAGAAAGTTGGAATCTAGACTATTTTATTTTTTCTCTTGGAATAATACATTCTGGAGATTTCAGAAATATCAGACTTCTACTTTATTGAGTCTGTATGTATTTGGTATAGGAAGAATCACTTAGCATAACTAAGCCCTGGTGTGGCGCTGCCGGTTAATGCACTCGACTGCAAGGTCGGTTTGGACTGCAAGGTTGGCAGTTCAAGCTTACAAGCCACTCCTCCCAAAACCTATGCAGGGTTGCTGAGTTGGAACCAACTGGACAACACTTAACAACAACAATGTACTAATAATAATTACAATTTTGTCATGAAATATTCTCACCTAAAATTATTTTAACTGTCACCTTTCCAGATTTCAGTCTTAGGGAAAAAATAAAATATATACTTCCACAATTACTTGATTTTTAAAAAAACATTTTATTGTGAATTGAGTTATCTGGTTTACAGAGCAGATCATCAAGTTTTACATTCAACAAACCACACACTTTGCTTTGCTACATGGTTGCAATCCCCTCCAGGTACCAACATTTAACAGCAATTACCTCTATTCACTGTAACTATTTCTTCCCTGTGTCTCCTGCTACCTTCATCTTTCCTCTGCTAACCTCCCTCTTGTTGTATATTGCCTGCCTTTTCACCCATGTTAATAATGTGTCTACCCTCTAGCCCAAGAATAATTTTTCCTACACTGTCCCCCCACCCCAACCATCATAATTGTGTGTGTTTTTTTATCAAGAAATCTATTTTTTTAACTTTTTACAACATTGGTCTCATACAATGTTTGTTCTTTTGTGACTGATTGATTTGTGACTGACTAATTTCACTAAGGAGTCCTGGTGTGGTGCTGTGGGCTAATGTGCCAGACTGCAAAGCCATTTGAACTGCAAGATTGATGGTTCAAGCTCACCAGCTGCTCCTTGGAAACCCTGTATAGGGTCGCTGTGGGTTGGAACCAACTCAACAGTACTTCACAACAACAACACTTTCACTAAGGAGTCCTGGTGTGGCGCTGTGGGCTAATGCGCTGAACTGCAAAGTCAGTTTGAACCAAAAGATAGGCTACTCAAGCTCACCAGCCACTCCTAGGAGACCCTACACAGGGTCGCTATGGGTCAGAATCAACTCAATGGCACAACAACAATTTCACTAAACATAATGTTCTCCAGTTTCAACCATGTTATGAGGTGTTTCATAGATTCATCATCATTTTTCAACGTTTTGTAGTATTCCATTGTGTGGATGTACCAAAGTTTGTTTACCCATGCTTCTGTTGATGGGCATTAGGCTGCCTGTATCTTCTTATATGTCAGTGTAGTGGTTACGAATCGGACTGTGAACCTCAAGGTCAGCAGTACAAAACTACCACCTGCTCCATGGAAGGAAGATGAGGCTTTTTGCCTTGGAAACCCTGTACAGGGTTGCTATAAGTCGAAACCAACTCCACGGCACATAACCACCACCAAAGACATATAAAACCTAATGGTTTACAATTAGGAAAGGTGTGTGCCAGGGTTGTATCCTTTCACCATACTTATTCAATCTGTATACTGAACAAATAAACAGAGAAACTGGATGATGTGAAGAAAGATATGGCATCAGGACTGGAGAAAGGCTCATTAACAACCAGCAATGTGCTAGATGATACAACCTTGCTTGCTGAAAGCCAAGAGGACTTAAAATACTTATTGATGAACATCAAAGACCACAGCCTTTGGTATGGGCTGCACCTCAATGTAAAGAAAACAAAAATCCTCACCAATAAATAACATCCATATAAATGGAGAAAAGATTGAAGTTGTCAATGACTTCATTTTGCTTGGATCAGCCATCAGCACTCATGAAAGCAGTAGTCAAGAAATCAAATGGCGTATTGCATTAGGCAGATCTGCTGCACAAGTCCTCTTTAAAGTGTTGAAGAGCAAAGATGTCCGTTTGAGGTCTAAGGTGCGTCTGACCAAGCCATGGTATTTTCAATTAATCTTATATGCATGCAAAAGTTGGATAGTGAATAAGCAAGACAATAGAAGAATCTATGCATTTGAGTTATGGTGTTAGAGGAGAATACTGAAAGTACCATGGACTGCCAAAAGAACAAATAGATCTGTGTTGAAAGAAGTACAGCCAGAATGCTCCTTGTAAGCCAGGATGGCCAGATTCTGTCTTGAACACTTTGGTCAGGAGGAACTAGTTACTGGAGAAGGATATTATGTTTGGTAAATTGGAGGATTGGAGAAAAAGAAGAAGACAACCAACAAGATGAATTGGCACAGTGGCAGTATCAATGTGCTCAAAAGTAGCAACGATTGTAAGGCTGGCCCAGGATCGGGCACTGTTTTGTTCTGTTATGCATAGGGTTGCTATGAGTCGGTGCCAACTCAATGGCACCTAACAACAACAACAAATAGGCAGTATATTGAAGAATCCTATTTTCTTATCCATTCTGTTCTTTATGTCTCTTTTTTTTTTAAAATATGTATAGCTAATATTTTTATAATAAAGGCTAACACAATAAGTCATCTTGATAAGAACTTCTCTATATTTATCTCATTTAATCCTCATACCAACCTTAGGAAGTACAGCTATTCTTCTTTTTCTGATGAAAAAAACTGAGGATCAGCAAGATCAAATGAGTCACGTAAGTGCACACAACTAGTATGTGAAGATACAAAGAGGCTTCACAAAGTTTGTGGGGGAAATTCCATTGTCTTTTCATTCCATTTTCCCACAGAATTTTTGATGCCCCAATTCTGCTTCCAAAATACTAGGACTGAACCTCAATTCTGCTTCCAAAAGTGCAATCACAGAGCTGTCTGGTTGATGCAGTCATAGGCATGTCAGGAGAGAGCTGGAGAGGGGATGGTCATATTAGATTTTTAAAAAAAAATGTTTTATTGTGAATTATATGATAGTTTACATGGGAGAACATTAGCTTTACATTCATCCTATCGTATGGTGTTTCATTGCCATGGTTACAATCCCCTCCATGTATCATCAACCAACCAAAGGGAACACCCTGCAAGCCTGCCTCCTGGTTATCAGCACACAGCCTCTCTCCCTCTCTGGGTTTAGAGTCCCCAGCCGCTCCATCTCTCCACATCATCATCTCTGCCTCCATCTCTGGCGTCGCTGCTTCTCTGGATAGGATCCCCATTTCCTTTCATTAGCCCCGCCCAGACAGATTGGATACTACTCAGTGGAGAGTCTACCTTCCTCCACACCCTCTGGATCTAGGGTCCCTCTTGAAAGCTTGTAAACCAGTCACTTCTTGCCTTTGTAGCCCCTGTCCCCCCTCCCCCATTTTGGGTAGCCAATGTCCAAGTTGCCCATCCCTGTCTACTCTTGTGTGTGGAAGGAGTGGGAATGAGCCTCGCTGTAAAGATTTGTTCCCTCTTTTGAGTTACTGCATTCATAGGTGTAGGTCAAGTTCATCAAATTGTATCAGATTACGCTTTTTTTCCCCTCTTCTTTCTTCTTCTGGTTGAGCTCTGATCATCCAGTCATTGAAGCCAGGTCGAGTGGGTATTATCTGCAAGTGTGGGTGTTCTTGTGCATATGCCCTCTCTTCTTATCAGCTGGACACTTCACTCTCCACTCTAGTCCTCTGTGGCTATGTCACTGACTCTGGGCCCAATAGTCCCCGGGTCTTTCCACACTGCTGGCTAACCAGGTCTCCACCTGGGTTCACAGGCTATTGAACATTGTAGGGCTTAGCTTGCAGCTTCATTTCTGTTTTTCCCTCACTTCTCCTTATTGGTGACGAACATAGTCACCAATCAGAGTGTATGTCTGCTCGTGTATTCCCATTGAGTCTTAGTCTTGGAAGGGGGTTTGCCCTGAGGGGATCTTTACATCTCTTGATTTGTACATTTAATCTATTTATGTTCAGTGTGTATTTATCAATAGGCATAAATTGATTGTTGTCATTTTTCTATGGGTTTTTGTGTGTGTCTGTGTGTGTGTGTGTATGGTGCTGCTGGATTCTTTGTTCCACATAATTTTCTATGCTTAGCTCATTTTGTTTGTGGGTTTTCTGATCATTGTCATTTCTGTCGTGTTAATGTATACTAAATCTTTCTAATTTTCTTTTTTTTTACTTTGGTGTGCAGGAGTATTATTTTTCTTTGAGTTTGCTGTATAATTTATTTTTTTTTCCCCTGCTTAAAATATCTGTTTTATCTTGACATCTACTTGACTTTCTTGTCATTTGGAAGTTCTGTATCTACACAATTCTTTCTTTTTGCTTTGTAGTTGACTTCATTATATATTGACATCTCTAGTTTCCTTTATTACTCTTGTAGGTTTATTTTACTTTATATACTTCTATATCTGGATTAGAAGGAGCTCTGGTAGCATAGTGGTTATGAATCAGCTGTGAACCACAAGGTCAGCAGTTCAAAACTACCAGCTGTTCCGTGGGAGAACGATGAGGCTTTCTGCTCCTGTAAAGATTTACAGCCTCGGAAACCCTGTGCAGGGTCCCTATGACTCCACAGCACATAATCACCACCACCATATCTGGATTGGAGTCCTTGTGTGGTACTGTAGAATAAGCACTCGATCTTAATAAGATCGGTTTGAACCACAAAGTTGGTAGTTCAAACTCACCAGCCAATCCTCAGAAACCCTACACATGGTTGCTATGAGTCGCAACCGACTCAATGGTACTTAACATATCTGGATTGAGTTCTGGGTGGTGTTGTCAGGTATGGTAATCTCAGATTGTTATCTGCTGTTTTTGGTTCTCAGTTCAAAGAGCACCATTAGCATTTTTTGCAAAGTTAGCCTGGTTATTACAAATTTCTTTTATTTCTGTTTATTTGAAAATGTCTTAATATTACCATTGTATTTACGGGACAGCTTTGCTGTGTACATGATTCATGTTTTCTTTCAGAATTTTATGTATGTCATTTCATTGCCTTCTTGCCTGCATGGTTTCTGTTGAGAAATCTGAGCTTAGTTTTATTGATTCTCCTTTGTAGGTAACTTTGCTTTTCCTGAGCTGCTCTCAGGACTCTTTCCTTGTCTTTGATTTTGGAAATTTTATTTATGATGTCTTGGTGATTTTCTTTGGGGATCTATCCTGTTTGCAGTTCGTTCAGCTTCTTGATGCTTATCTTCTCGTCTTTCATGATGTATGGGAAGTTTTCTTCCAACAATTCTTCGACAGTTTTCTCTGTGCTTGTTTCTTTCTGATCACCATAAATTATTCCTCCTCATGTTGCCCACATAACTCCTAGACTTAGTTTGGATTTTTTCATTCTTTTTTCTGATGGTTCTAGCATAATAGCATTGAGAGATTTATCTTCAAGCTTACTAATTTGGGCTTCCATTGTTTTGCATCTCCTACTTTGTTTGCCTCTTCAAAATATTGTCCATTTCTGAGATCTCAGTATTAATCTTCTGGATTTCTCATTGCAGGTTTGTATTGTTTCAAATTTGCATTTATTATGTCTGTTTGTTCTTGTAATATTTTCCTGAATTCTTCTAAAGTTTTTATTGTGTTCTCCTTGCTTTCCCTGATCTTTCTATGGATCCTTTAAAGGTGCCTAATTATCATTCTTTTTTTTTAATTTAAGTTTTTATTGTGAATTGAATGATAGTTTCCATGGGAGAACATTGGTTTTACACTCATGGTTTCATTGCAATGATTACAATCTTCTCCGTGCATCAGCATTCAACAGTATTTGTTTCTATTCCCTCTGGGGTTTTATTTGTTTGTTTTGGGATGTACACAAAAACACTCAGGAATATATAATCATTTAAAAAACCAAAGGTACATTTTGCAATCCTGCTTCCTGGTCCCTAGCTCACAGCCTTTCTCTTTCCATGAGTCCAGAGTCCTCATTTGCTCTATCTCTCCATGTCCTCATCTCTGCCTCCATCTCTGGTGTCGCTGCTTCTCTGGATAGGGTCCCACATTCTGCTCGTGCTCTTTTCCCTTATGTAAAAAAGAAAGTAAGAGTATTTGTCAGGTAGGAACAACAAAAGGACAAGGATGGAACAAAACTAAGCAGGAAAAGAGATAAGTAAGAGGAGACTTTATGACTGTTTCAACGAGCTAGTTATGATTTGGAATTAAGGTGAGGTGTCACTATTCTTTATCTTCCCTCCTCTAAAGTTGGAGTCAACTGCATAGAAGCCATAATCAGTAGATTAAACAAAACAAAAACAATTTAACTCGCAGATTAGAGAATGTAGTTTTGTGTCCAAATGAGTTTGCTAATAGCCTCTTGTCCCTTCAAATAAATGTAGTCCATTCAGTCACAGGATGCTGGATATCAGAGATCCTTTCCCTGCTCCCCTCCTCCCTCCCACAGATTGTCACCTGCAGGGCAAAGAGGTGCTGGTGTCCTGTAGACATTCCTAGTCCTGCAAGAGCCCTGAAGGGGCAGGGCCATGGATAGTTCATTTCTTCCAGTTGCTTGCCTTCAGGTTGAAGAATGAGGCCTGGGGCATTATTATAGCTGAAGTTTCTCCTCTGGGAAACTTGAGTCTGCTCAATAGTGGCTCTCAACTACCAGTTTTCTGGTATGTAGTCTTTACAAAAGTTTTTTTATATATATCTTTCCAGAAGATTGAACTGTGAACTTAAATTGTTAGATGAGATTTATACCCCTATCGTTAACAAATCTTTAAAATATGAGAAAATAAGTCTGGTTTTAGATGTTTGGTGTGCTGCTGTTGTTAAGTACTGCCAAGTTGATTCTGACCCATAGCGACCCTGTATAGGGTTTCCAAGAAGTGACTGATAAGCTTGAACCACCGACCTTGCAGACCAACACATTAACCTGCATGCAGCATTGCACCAGGATTGTTATGTTTCCCTGATTTGTTGTTGTTAAGTACCATGGAGTCGGTTCCAACTCATAGTGACCCTATACAGGGTTTTCCGAGGATGTAGATGAGGCTTTCTGCTCCCGTAAACATTTACAGCCTCGGAAACCCTGCACAGGGTCGTGAGTCAGGACCGACTCCTAGCATATAACCACCACCAAATTTTTACAGGAGCAGAAAGCCTCATCTTTCTCTCATGGAACTGCTGGTAGTTTTGAACTGCCAACCTTGAGGTTAGCAGCCCGATTCATAACCACTTCACTACCAGAGCTCCTTTCCCCTAATTTAGAAGCAAAGAAAAACTCGGGGCCACTGTCAAGTAGCCTCCCTGGGGATGGTGATTAAAATATTTGCCTACTTCCCTGAATTATCTTTTGCTTCAATTTGGTTTTGAAGACTTGTCAGCAAAAGTGTAATTAAGACTTTTCCATTTTTATTAGATATCTCTTTTACCATATTCTAACAACTACAGTTTATTTAAAGGTTTTTCTAATTACTTGGATCCATACTGAATGCTCAAAAAAGCAGCAGTCAAGAAATTAAATGACATATTGCATTAAGCAAACCTGCTGCAAAAGACCTCTTAAAAGTGTTAAAAAGTCAAGATGTCAGTTTGGGGACTAAGGTATACCTGATTCAAGTCATGGTATTTTCAATTGCCTCATATGCATGTGAAAGTTGGACAACAAATAAGGAATAGCCAGAATGTTCCTTAGAAAGAAGGGTAGTGAGACTTTGTACTTTAGACAAGTTATCTGGAGGGATTCAGTCCTTGAAGAAGGATATCATACTTGGGAAAGTGGAGGGTCACTGATAAAGAGGAAGATCCCCGACAAGATGGACTGACACACTGGCAGTATTGATGGGCAGGACCAGCAATGCTTCCTTCTGTTGTGCATAGAGTCTCTATGAATCGGAACCAGATGGACTGCACATAAAAACAATTACTTGGGTACAAGATTTGTTCTTTTTACATAATAAGGGTTCATTTATACAGAGTAGCAAACGGCTGGTGCTGGTTTGTCCTTTGTTTTTGTTAATATCTTTCCCTCACTGTTTTCCTTTACAGAACTCTATTCTAGGAACTCTGTTCTAAGAACCATAGTCTTGGGTCCTGAGCAGACGAAACCAGATGATGGTAAATTACAACTTTTTTATTCTCTAATTTTCATTTGAAATTAAGCTTAAGTCAGTAACAGGCCCTTATAGTATTTTCCCTCTCATTTCCTATTCCAACAAAAAATGTCCCTGTCTCTCCCCTGCTCCATTCAGATGTCTCTATCTGGTGATTTGGGCTGTTAATAGATGGATTCATAACCACGAGACCTGCCTCATATTTTATTTCTAATTCTGAGAGGAAGAGCTCAATTAGCATTATCTGTAACTAATGCCTGCAAGGCAGAATTGATTCCCAAACTTGAGCTCCACATAGCGTTTTCCCAATGCTTTATTTGTGTGTGGAGCATTGAGTTAGCCCAGGGAATGCCTTATACTTTTATTTAGTTGATTGGAGCTTCTTGAGTGCTTTGGTGAATCCTTCCAAATTCTAAACTGACTTTCCTATTTCTTTGTGAATTCTAAACTTTTGAAATTTCCATTTTTTTCCTGTAATTTTTCATATGACTTCAGGGTCACTACAGATGATGTGGGTCAGCTCTCTGTAGACAAAAAGTTTTTGTTTCTTTGACTGGATGTCACATGTGCCTGTGAAATACAGAAATTTTGAGGTGTGTAGTTCAGAATGGATTCCTGGTGTGCTGCTATAGTATCAGCACTGGACTAGGAACTACCGAGTCAGCAGTTCAAACCCACCAGCTGTACCTCGGAAACTCTCTATATAGGATTGCTATGAGTCAGAACCTACTTGACTGCACTTACAACAACAACAGTTTAGAGTAGTTGTTTGGTGATAGCAGCAAACTGAGTTTTGTATTTATCTAGCAGATAAGCCCTCTCTCTAAGCCCCTGGCTGCCTTGAGGAGTAACAAATATGCAGGACTTAAGGAAACACTGAGCAATCTGAGAGGTGCCTCTCATCACAAGGGTGAGGGTGCCAGCACCATGTGACCTGCTCTTCCCTGTAAGCCTTAGTCAGAGGCAAAGGGTTCCTGATTAGTGGGTTTCCTGTAGCTGCAGATTTTATCCTGAATTGTGGCAGGCTTTTGTAACGTCTACGTCTTTTGAGAAGCCTGACAAAGATAGAACATCCAAGGAGGATTCCTTGAGTAAGTCCTACCAAATTTGGCAAGGATGGATGAAGGAATTGTTCCACTAAACTGTCCAAACTTTTTTATCTTTTATTTTATTTTCTTTTATGATTGAGAAATCTACATTTTACTCTCTTGCCTAGAACTTTCTACTTGAAGCAGGATCATGCCATCAATTAAATACCCTTCGTTTCAAGTCATGTTTAATAATAAGCATTGGTTTCAAGTCATGTGCTACTAACAAGCATCTGCTTCCAAAAATCTCCAGAGATAGTTTTGCTTATATCTATGTGGTGCTGTGGGTTAATGCACCAGACTGGAAAGCCGTTTGAACTGCAAGGTCAGCGGTTCAAGCTCACCAACGGCTTCTTGGACGCCCTATACAGGGTTGCTATGGGTCGGAACCAACTCAATGGCACTTAACAACAACAAAGCAGCATCTAAAGTTATATTTTTATCAAAATTCTGTTTTCAAATATTTACACAAACTTGATAGTCAAAACTATTTTGAATATTAGCAGTCATATTTTTCTTGGATATAAATATGAAGTATAGCATGAACATTCCTGAGGCTTTATTAGCTACACTGTATTTTTGGAGAGTGACAGTTTGCATCAAAAGTGTTCCCTGGAATAAAAATCATAGGCCTCAAAATAATCATATTAATAGCAACTATATTTTAAATACTGGCTGTGGGTAAAAAGAAACTGTAGGGGTGTGTGTGTTCTCATGCAGTTTCCATGCATGTCCTACTAAGATATCATTATAGATCCAATTCTCCCTTTTATTTCTATAATTACAAATGTATAATAAGTATATAAGCTTATACTTTCTGAAAGAGAAAATTGGAAAGCAAACATGTTTCTAATATTGTTGCAAAAGAAAACTAGATAATTTCAAACTATGGAGGTTGTTTCAGGGCGGTACATTTTTATCTTTTGAAAGTTAGGATTTTAGGTTACCAATGGAAATGATTTAAGAATGTTATATTTTGAGCTTTAGACATTAGTGTTTTTAGAAGAAAATGAAATGATTGGAAAATTTACCAAGTAGAAATAGAAATGTAAAAGTAGGTAATCTGGTGAGATTATTGCTAAAACTGAGTGAGAACTGAGTAACTGGGGCAGGGAGTTTTCACTTTGGCTTTTTTTGTATTTCTTGAATTTTCAGCCATGTGATTGTTCAAAGATTACTTTATTTAAAAAATAGGATAAAGAATAAATAAACTTCTTAAAACAAGTTGAGACAGAGTCAGGTTCATCTTATTTTGTGCGTTTAGCTTGTTAAAGACTTAGTTTGGATATTAATAAGCATGAGTTGTTAGTATATCTTGTTTGTTTTTCAGATGATGCTTCTGGAGACCATGGGGACACTGCCAGTCTTGGTGCCATCAACCCTGCCTATAGTCACTCCTCACTTCCACGGTCTACAAAGCAGTCACAGGACCCCTTCACCACCTACTTAGATGAGAAGATTGCCATTCCTGATGAGGAGGTTAGTGAGGTTCTGTGAGTGACAGGTCTTCTGAACAATTCAGCATCAACTGCCTTAATTTCCAAAGATGAATTAAAAAAAAAAAAATTAGAATAGAAAGAAGCTGTTAAGAGAAATAAATGCCCTGAAAATAAAGTTTGTACTTGTGAACATTTTTTTTTTTTTTTTTGATAGGAAGGTATGATTTTCATGTTTCCTGCTTCTTGGTGTTTTGTTGTTGTTTTTTTACTGTGGTGATTAATTCCATTTGGACAGTGGTTGGGGTCAGAGGTACTGATAGTGTTACTCTAGTTTTAGAATGAAAGTGATGGAAAGGACAGGTAAGGAGAGGATGCTCATTTGGTCAGAGAAGTGATCAGTTTAGAAGGGGTTCAGTGAAAGTTGGACACGTGCAGTCTTAAATCTTTTGTTCTTGTGAGGGTGATATTGTTGCTTCTGTGATAAAATAACAAATAAATTTTGGAGGTGGTACTCACTTTGATATTCTTTTTCTGTTTTGTATAGTATACTTGTTTTAGCTTTCAGAAACTTTGGGCTTTCATGGGTCCAGGCTTTCTTATGAGCATTGCCTACTTGGATCCAGGAAACATTGAATCTGACTTGCAGTCTGGAGCAGTGGCTGGGTTTAAGGTGACTATCTAGTCCTGAATGTGGTACTTCCTGTTTGTGTTGTCAAACAGACAAATCCTGTTGTCTAATGAGTATCATGGGAGAATTTTGTTTTTCTCTAGTTGCTCTGGGTCCTTCTGTTGACCACCATTGTGGGTCTCCTGCTCCAGCGCCTTGCAGTTAGACTGGGAGTGGTCTCTGGGCTGCATCTTGCTGAAGTATGTCACAAGCAATATCCAAAGGTGAGCAGTCCTTTTCGTTTATCCCTTATTTCATAGGAAACTCGATGTTAGGCAGTATGTCCTGGTCTCACTGTATACTGAGTTAATGGAGGACTTGGTGTTTAGTGACCTGAGGACTGGGGAGCCCAAGGAAATTCCTCTTTCTGCCAAACCAGGTTTCTCCCTTCTTCAAAGTCCAACTTGAGACTCATGTTTTCTTAGAAAGAAAGAAGACTCATGTTTTCTTAGAAAATTCTGTTAGAGAAATCATTAGCCATTCAGTCTACCTTCTGGCATCAAGCAGTGTCAAGCTTATGGCAGTTGCTTACTCTAAACACTTGAATTTGTGTGTCTATGAAACAACACCGGTTTGCATTATATGTGTTTTCTTTCTTGCTTGACTTTTCCCCATCATTGAAAAAAAAGAACAGTTTGTGTTTTTGTTTTTGTTTTTCTTTCTTTCTTTCTTTTTTACTCCAAACTATATGCGGCAGGTTCTTTGAATTTGCTTAAACATTTTTTCAGTTTACCGTAACCTTGGGGCTTACACTGTACTACCCTGATAGTTCTTTAGTTCCCTTCTAGGCATTTCAGATCAGAAAATGACCAAACATCCTAGCTCCTTTTTAGACATTTTCTTTTTATCACCTAAACAGGGCTGAATTATATATTGGGAAAGTATTTTTAACCCTGATTTGATAGCAGTATACCTCTGGTTTGGCTTTATGTTTCATTTCCTTTTTTAGATTGTAGCCAAATTATTTGGTCAGGTTAATTTCCTATTTTGTATCACATCAGTCCTGGTGTGGTGCTGTGAGTTAATGCACTGGACTGCAAAGTCGCTTTGAACTGCAAGATCAGCAGTTCAAGCTCACCACCGTTCCTCGGAAACTCTATACAGGGTCACTATGGGTCAGAACCGACTGGACGGCACTTAACAACAACATCACATCACTGAATTCTGCCTACTTTATTCAAGGCTCCTTTTTCATTTGGTGGTGGTGGTGGTGTGCCGTGGAGTCAGTTTCAACTCATTAGGGACCCTGCATAGGGTTTCCAAGGCTGTAAAGCTTATGGGAGCAGAAAGCCTCATCTTTCTCCTGCGGAACTGCTGGTAGTTTTGAACTGCTGACTGTGAGATTAGCAACCCAACTCGTAACCACTACGCTACCAGAGCTCCTTTTTCATTTGCTTGTGTATTATTACACAAAGAACATCCATCCAGATTTTTCAGGTGTGTTGTATCATCAACTTGCAGAATAGATCTCATCTTGTGCAGTCATTTCCTATTCTTTGAACCCTATTTTGAGTGTACCAGGGGGCTTCAAAAGTTTCATGGCAAAATTTCATTATCTTTTCATTTTATTTTTCCATGAACTTTTTGAAGTTCCCTTGTATTAGCAGCTTTGGCTGGCTGGCTGTGTGCCATGGAGATGGTTCTGACTCATGTAGGGCTCCTGAGGCTATAAATCTTTACAGAGAAGAAAGCTGCCTTTCTCCCACAGAACAGTTGGGAGAGTCGAACTGCTGACCTTATAGTTATCAGCACAACACATAACCCACTAAGTCATTTTGTCTCCTTTATTCTCCATAAAATCTTTTGAGATTGTTTTTAGGCAGGAAAGTAAACCCTTAACTTTATTGAGGAAAAAACAACAACAACAAAACAAACAAGGCAAATCCAAACCAAATCCATTGCTGCCCAGTTGATTCTGGCTCATAGCAACCCCATAGGACAGAGCAAGGTCTGCCCTACAGTGTCTCCAAGGCTAATTTTTCAGAAGCAGATTGCTATGTCCTTAATGCATGGAACAGCTGGTGAGTTCAAACCACTGAACTTTCAGCTAGCAGCCAAGACCTTACCCACTGTGCTCTAGATGACTTTACCCAAGGGCACTGAAATATAAGGAAAGAGAAAAAGTTAGGATCAGCTGCCACCCTGACCTTCTCACAGGCTCCACCGCCAGACATTCACTTTCCTTTTCCAGCTGGGGCCACAGTGTGGGGATGGGCTAAGGAGAACCAAACTCTGTTATTTATTTCATCTCTAGTCTGGAGACATATAAGGACTGTTTATGGGTCTGTGCAAATATACATGTGAATTCTAAAATTACTGAGCAAGCACTTAGAAATGATTAATCAGAACCACATTTTTGTACTGTTTGATGTTTGTTATTTAGATCCCACGAATTATCCTGTGGCTGATGGTAGAGTTGGCCATCATTGGCTCAGATATGCAAGAAGTCATTGGCTCAGCCATTGCCATCAATCTCCTGTCTGTGGGAAGGTGAGGGGGTTTTCCTCTAGAAAGTAACCTATTATTTTGCTAGATTTCATAAAACAACTCATTTTCAATTTTTGAGATGCAGCCCAAGTATTATTTCTTCTGTGGAAACTTTTTTAGAACCATCTCCCTGTCCCCCAGCAGATTTGGGCTCTACATTTTCCATGTTCTCATTGCAGTTTATATATGCACCTCTGTTGGAGACCTGGTGTGGTGCTGTGGGTTAATGCTCTGGACTGCAAAGTAGGTTTGAACTGCAAGCATGGTGGTTCAAGTTCACTAGCTACTCCTCGGAAATCCTATACAGGGTCACTATGGGTTGGAACTGACTCAACGACCCTTAACAACAACAATTTTAGAAGAGGTGGCATTTTGTATTTTATTTACATCTATATGGGGTCGCTATGAGTCGGTTCCGACTCAATGGCACCTGACAACAACAACAATATGTCAGTTTATTCCACTCGATAGTGAGCTCCTTGAGGGTAAGACCCATACTTGTCATCTTTATATCCTAAATGCATGACAGATAGTGAACTCCCTGAATGACTATAATGAAATTGGTGCTGTGATTCTAAACTGAGCCCAGACCTGGCTTCCTGCCATTGCCCTCTCAGGCAGCTAGCTTCCCTGAGTGTTCTATGTCTGGAATGCTGTTGGGAGGAGAGGGTTTTCCAATAGTTCCTTTCTTTTCCTTAATTTCCATTTCTTCTCTCTGACCTAGGGTTCCTCTATGGGCTGGAGTTCTCATCACCATTGCAGACACTTTTGTATTTCTCTTTTTGGACAAATATGGTAAGGAAAATTGGGATAAAGATGCCAAAGGTACCACCTTCTGTCTGTGTGGCTGATGGGAAGTCTGGCCCTTGCAAGGGAGTCCCATTCTGGGATTCACTGCTGCATTTTCTCTTATAGGCTTGTAAGGGAGTCACATTCTGGGATTCACTGTTGTATTTTCCCTTATAGGCTTGCGAAAGCTAGAAGCATTTTTTGGGTTTCTCATCACTATTATGGCTCTCACATTTGGATACGAGGTAAGTGTTCCAGGCTATTCATTTAGTCTTGAAAAAAATTTTTTTTTTTTTCATAGAAATCTTCATAATGTTAGGAAGGTTTCATTGTATGATGTGTGTTAACAAAAATCCAGTTAGTCCATGACCAGTTTGAAGGGTTATGCATTATAGCCAAGACCAATGTCCAGGAAATCCTCTAGGGATTTGAAGGTTAAAAATGACTAGAATTTCTAGGTCTTTCTAGAGTAGAATTTCTGGTTCCAATTTGGCCGTTCTGACAACAAAACTGCAAGAAAAGACTGAGCAGGGGATTGCAACCATCTTCCTGTTTATTCTTGGCTATTAACCTTGGGATCCAGGATGGGGGTGGTTTTGTTCTTTGTACATCCTGGTTTATAATAACGTTAGAGTTAACTTTTCCTGTATTGGAGCAGTTAATGAGCTTACACATAAGGAATATAGTGAGAATTTCACACTTTGTCCCCCAACCCAGCACTCCAAAAATTTAGTACCTTTATATTATAGTAATGGAGCTCTGGTAGCGTAGTGGTTATGAGTAGGGCTGCTAATCTCAAGGACAACAATTCGAAACTACCACGGGAAAAAAATGAGGCTATCTGCTCCTGTAGGATTTACAACTTCAGAAACCCTATTCAGGGTCGCTATGATTTGGAACTGACTTCACAGCACATAACCACCACTACCATATTGCAGTAAAATCACTCTCTAAGTCTCATCTCTATAAACTGATTACAGCTTGCTGAACTATAAAAAATATAGTCTGAGTGAGTAGATTATCTAGCTTGATTTAAGACTTCATTCCCCTACCCTTCTGCACACGTGCCCCTTCCCCCCCTCCCCCCCCCCCCCAAAAAAAAAGAAGCTAGACCGGGGAAAGTATTTGTTAGAAGGATTTATGAATGAATCTTTCACTGTTTGCTGGTGGAAAACGTGAGTGATTTTTAGGTGAACACAGGTAAATAGAACATGAAAATGTAGAAGATCATGAATTGACTGATTGGCTGGATATGTCTCACAGGAATTATTGTAAAGCTAATAGCAGTAAGGCCTTTTGAAAATACTTTACTTCCTTAGAAAATGCATTCTATTCTTTGCACATCTGTTTAATATATCTTAAATGTAGGAAATTTCTGGGTGCTGCAGTCTTGACTATAACTCTGACTCACTTATGTTGCCTGGTTTTTTGATAATTCTCTATTCTTTATGCTAGTGACTGAAAAAGAAGGGATTGTAAGGAGTAAAGGAGGTTGAATGTTCCTTGGTATTACTATGTTACTATTTCCCAGTCTCATGTTCCAGTAAAGGCTAATAGTTTTTATGTTGGTATGTAGTATGTTACAGTGAAACCCAGCCAGAGCCAGGTACTCACGGGCATGTTCGTGCCATCCTGTTCAGGCTGTGGCATCCTACAGGTCGTGCAGGCTGTGGGCATCGTGGGAGCTAACCTCAGTCCACACAACATCTACCTACATTCTGCCCTAGTCAAGGTGAGCAAAGTCCCTAACTCAGTTGGCCTCATGGATAGTTTGTGGATCTTATCCTAATTGCAAGAGATAAACTTAGTTTATACCTGTTAGCACCCTGAATAAGCAATATTATTTTCCTAAGGCTTTATGTCATAAGCCCACATACTCAGACTCTGTTTTTATCACCAAGGTGATCAGAGATTACTGTCCCATAAGGAAATTGGGACTGAAGTTGAAAAACATCTGAAAGTGTATCAAGACGCTAATGTTTAAATCTTAAAAACATGAGTGGTCTTGTGGAAGCTAGAAGGAAAGAACCCAACCAGGTTTTCACTAATCAGACTTCTACAATCGTTTGCTGAGAGATATGAGAGCCCTTTATAATTAGGATTACGCAAGCCCTGTGAATGCAGGAACCTGTGTAAGGTGGAATCTGTCCAAGAAAAAAAATTCAAATATTTTCAACTAAAGGGAGCAATAGAAAAGTGGCAAGATTACACCCTGTCAAAGGTGGAAAACTTGCAAGGTCTAGAAAAACAGAGCAGTTCCATCAAGTACCGACTCTCATAGGTTTCACTCCTATATCCCTTTGACTGAAGTCAGGTAGTTTTTGTAGATCAGCTGTCTTCCAGCTACAACAACTGAGAGCTCAGTATTCAGTCACTGATGTCTGCTTGGGAATGAGCGATGTCTGTAGAGGGTCATGTAGTAAGGCACTAATTGAATGTTGGATATCTCATCTTTCATCTGTTCAATTGTCTACCCTCTAAATCCTTCAGCTGACTACATACTAATGAAGTGTACAGGTTCCAGCTGGTCAAAAATAATGACTATTGCTATTCTTTCTCTAGTCTAGACAGATAAATCGGGCAAATAAACAAGAAGTTCGAGAAGCCAATAAGTACTTTGTCATTGAATCCTGCCTTGCTCTTTTTATTGCCTTCATCATCAATGTCTTTGTCATCTCAGTCTTTGCTGAAGCGTTTTTTGGGGAAACCAACAATCAGGTGGTGAGTAAGCAAGGACAATGGGTGGTAGTGAGTGTCGAGAGAGTAAAGTGAAGATTGGAAAGGGAAGGTGGTGTAGTTTAGTGCTGTCCAGTTGGTACTGACTCCTAGTGACCTTGTATAGGGTTTCTGAGGAGCAGCTGGTGGCTTTTAAAGTCTTGAAGTCCAGTGCTTATCCTATAGCGCCACACAAGGACTCCTTGGAATAGGGTAGGAAAATAACTTTGAGCTCAGGGAAATGAACCCCTCAGTACTGCCTCTTAAAGTCACTGTGCAAACTAATGGTCTGGAAGGTGGACTGGCTTACCCAGCTTTAGGGAACTTGCCTCAGACTCAGGATTGTTTCCAGATGATAAGCACTGTGTATGGGAGAGCTTTTCTTATCTGGTCTTTGCTTCTGAAGTAAAAATTGCTCCTAAATTACTTTGGTCTAGGTTCAAGTCTGCAAAAACAGCAGCTTTCCCAGGTCTGATGACCTCTTCCCTGATGATAACTTGACACTGGCAGTAGACATTTACAAAGGGGTAAGCATGCTCTGATTTGTGATCTTTGCTTCTGAGCCACATTCTTGGCTTATTATCTGGCCTTTTCTGTAGTTTCACTTCATATTTGAGCATAGTTCTTCTGGAATGCCATTTATTTCAGAGGTCCAGATGCCAGACGAGCATTTTGGATTTCCTGGATAGAATGGGGATCAGATGAAAAGATGAATGTACATCCGTACATCTCAGAGTGGGGTTGATAAAATATTGTTCTTTGAGATATTAACTGAGGTGTCTCAAAGTAGTCTTTCTTAGGCTTTCTGAGTCCCTTCATGTTGACGATATTGTGACTTTCCAAAAGTAGACTATCTATTATATAGCATTTCCCAAATGAGTTCTGGTGCAAGAATTATGCACTTGGCTGCTAATCAACAGGTAAGTTTGAACCCACCCAACATCTCTGAAAGACAGAAACTTGGATGGAGAAGTGCTTCAGTAAAGATTACCACTAGGTGCTGTCAAGTTGGTTCCAACTCATCACAACCCTTTCTATAGCAGCTGGTAAGTTTGAATCACCGACCTTGTGGTTAGCAGTCCAGTGCTTATCCTGCACCACCATATCAAGACTCCAGAACTTGGCAAAGGAGGGTATAAATGAAGAACGGGGAGCTACCACTGAGGAGTACTATTTAGAGTGTTGACTAAACAGATCATGGACAGAAACATATTTTTCTCTCCTATTACTCCCAGGGCCTTATGCTGGGATGCTACTTTGGGCCTGCTGCACTGTACATCTGGGCAGTGGGCATCCTGGCTGCTGGACAGAGCTCCACCATGACAGGAACCTATTCTGGCCAGTTTGTCATGGAGGTACGTGAGGTTTTGACTGGTAAGGAATAGGAGAAGATGTCACCCTTTTGTTACTTCCTAACCCCAAAACCTCCCCCAAT
>NW_006408656.1:5929030-5942643 GCF_000296735.1 Chrysochloris asiatica
CTGTACAGGGTCGCTGTGAGTCGTAACTGACTCCACGGCACATAGCCACCACCACCACCATAGGTACTGTAGAGGTTAAAGAAGACAAGATAGATGCAAATATTTGTAAAAACACTTTTGATTGATAATAGTTTAATGGCAGCTGTACAGATGTTAACATGATACAGTAGCAGGTTGGAATGAAAGGATTGATTACTTCTCAGGAGTAAATGAAGCAAAGTCTGTGCTTGCATTGGTCCGACAGTGCTGCTTTCTGGGGTAACAAGGCCCCCCGTGACTCACTCTGAGCTTCTCTCTTTTCCAGCTTCCCTTTGCTCTCATACCCATCCTCACATTTACAAGTTTGCGGCCGGTTATGAGTGACTTTGCCAATGGAATGTGAGTATATTCTTCTCTCGGTCCCCAAAGTTGGTACAGATATGTAGGGGAAGGGTATCTTCACCAGGTAGGCCAATCAGAGAATGTGTCAGCTAGTGGAACTATATGCTTTGAGAGGTGATCACTGAAACTGCTTCCTCATTCTTCAGCTTAGAAAATGGAGACTATGAATGTATTAATGGAGGGAAAGTGCATTTTTCCTTCTCATAAAACTATTCAGCAGCATTAACTTTTCAACTTCTGTCATTGACATTTGAAGTATTTTAATTAATCTTAATGTTAAATGGTCTAAATGAGAACAGCCTTCTGCAGATCTGTCAGATCCTCACTTTTCACTTCTGTCACTTCTGTTCTTTGGTAAATGTAAGACCCACAGGCATGAAGCTAGTACCTTTTATATATACCCTTAAAGTGCTTAAGACGAAAAAAAAAATTCTCCCTATCATTGTGTAACTGTGACTCATTTAACCTAATGTGGAATATAGGAAAAAACCATTTTGAAATGTCTTATTTCTCGGTCCTAGTCCCCCCACAGGGTGCAGTTTCCTTTCCTGGTTGTGACAAAGGTGGAGTCTTCTAAGTGACTGTCATGATTCTTTTACAGAGGCTGGAGGGTTGCAGGAGGAATCTTGGTCGTTGTCATCTGTTCCATCAACATGTACCTTGTAGTTTCTTATGTCCAGGGACTAGGGCAGATGGTGTTGTATGTGGTGGCTGCTCTGATCAGCGTGGCTTATCTGAGTTTTGTGTTCTACTTGGTAAGTTCAGTTTGCAGGAGATGGGGCACAGTAACAGGGATGGAGGAAGTGGGCTAACATTTATAAATGAAGGAACCCAAAAGAAGAGCGCATAAAACCTATCTTCCAAGTTATGAAAAATTTATATGAAATTGTCACGTTGTTATTAAGTGCTGTCGAGTTGATACTGACTCATAGTGACCTTATGCACAACAGAACGAAATGCTGCCCAGTCCTGCGTCAACCTCACAGTGCTTGCTACAGTTGAGCCCATAGCTGCCGCTGCTATGCCAATCCATCTTGCTGGGGGTCGTCGTTTTTATCACTGACCCTCCACTATACCAAGCATAATGGCCTTCTCTAGGGACTCTTGATATATCCGAAGTATGAGAGACAAAATGTGGCCATCCTGGCTTCCAAAGAGCATTCTGGCTGTTCTTCTTCCAACACAAATTTGTTTGTTCCTTTGGTGTTTCATATTACTTTTAATATCTCCTCCAACACCATAACTCAAATGCATCTATTCATCTGTGATCTTCTTTATTCATTGTCCAACTTTCACATTCCTATAAGATTACTGAAAACACCATGGCTTGGATCAGGTGCACCTTAGTCTCCAAACTGACATCTTTGCTCTTGAACACTTTAAAGAGGTCTTGTACAGCAGATTTGCCTAATGCAGTATGTCATCTGATTTCTTGACTGCTGCTTCCATGAGTGTTGATGGTTGATCAGAGTAAAATGATATCTCTCGTTCCACGTCCTCTTCTGAATCCAGCCTGAACCTCTGGCAGCATCCTGTTACAGCCGTGTTTAATTATTTTTAGCATAAATTTACTTCCATACAGTATTAATATTGTCAGATGATTTCTGCATTCCATTGGGTCACTTCTCTTTGGAATGGGAACAAATATGGATCTCTTCTAGTCAGTTGACCAGGTACCTGTCTTCGAAATTTCTTGGCATAGATGAGTGAGTGCATCCATTGCTGCATAAGTTTGTTGAAAGATTTCTATTTGTATTCCATCAATTCCCAGAATCTTGTTCTTTGTTAATGCCCTCAGTGCACCCTGGACTTCTTCCTTCAGTATCATTGGCTCGAGATCATACCTCTTGAAATGGTTGAACATTGACCATTTCTTTTTGTTTAAGACTGTCTCTGTGTATTTTTACCATCTCCTTTTGATGCTTTCTGCATCTTTCAATATTTTTTCCATAGAATCCTTCAATATTTCAAGTTGAGGCTTGAATTTTTTCTTAAGTTACCTCAGCTTGAGAAATGCTCAGTGAATTTTCCTATTTACATTTAAAAATTGTGGCTATGAAAATCATAGCTATGAAAAAAAAATATTAATACCCAGATTATAAACAAAATTTTAAAGTCTACAGTAAAATTATACAAAAGTGTTACTAGTAGTTGTTTAAAAGTGGGATTATGAATATATTATTTTCTCTATCTTCCAAATTAAAGTTTTTTTTCTAAATTTCTTGTATTTGTTATATTAATGAAAAACTGGCTTTGGATCAATGAATCCAACAGTATCCTATAAATTTTTCTGAACAACATAATGATTGGGAATAAGGCACAGCAGAATTTATGTGCTGCAGAGAATAATACATCCTCCTCCCCTCAAGGATCGAGGCTGGTACTCTGTTGTCAATCTCTAGAATACTTATCTAGTCTCCATACCAGACAAGCACAGGTACCCGACTGAGCATATCACAATAGATGTTAAAAAATTATGACTTAGATGGATGTAGCCCTCTTTTCTTTACCCCAGTAAGCCTTAGGCACACTATCATTATGCTGATCCTACTGATCTAGTGACTCCATGGAAAACCAAGTAACTGAGTATGTGCTTGGCAGGAGTTGTTTTTAAAATATGCTGGACTCCTGGTTTGTCACTGTGGGTTAATGCGCTGGACTGCAAAGTTGGTTTGAACTGCAAGGTTGGCTGTTCAAGCTCACATCTGCGCCTCAGAAACCCTATACAGGGTTACTAGGGTTCAGAACCAACTTGAAGGCACTTAATAATAACACCAACAATAGAAGTTAGGAAAATGCTTCCTTTATGAGAACTGGCTGTAAAGTGCCAATTTCTGCTCAGACTACCTGTAACCAATAATATTGTTGAAGACCCACTTTTAGAGTGAGGACTAATTTTAGAGTTGGGTTACTGCTGATTAGCTCCAAATTAAGAATCTTATAAAACATTCCAGGTGTATTTGTTACTCATTCTTCCCAATCTGCAGCACCCTGAGAGGTGAGGAATGAGATAGGACTGGTCTTCTGGGAACTCCCAGTGCGCTAAAAGAAACAAATCACAAATACAAAAAATTAGAATGGTCAGAACTTTAGCAGTCACTTTTGAATTAGTATGAAAACACGTTGTGGAGGAGAACTGGGCTCACAATGTTTTGAATTGGGGTTGGAGTTGGGAGAATGACTTTGAATCTTTGGTGGTAGAAGACGGGCAAAGCTGGATGTTAAAGGAAGGGAGCAAGTTTGCCACTGAGCAGTGAGTGTGAGCAGTCATTGTGGGTAGGGGGTCTTCAGAAAGGCTGCATGATGACCATATTTTATCTTTCAGAGTTGGCGATGTTTGATTGCATTGGGCATGTCCTTCCTGGAGTGTGGGTGCCTGGTAAGCGTCTCTAAAGTCCTGCTGAAGGAAGAAGCCACCAGTAGTCACCAATGACTTGTTTACTTTGCCTGTTCTTCACAGGTAGCCATCACAGTCAGTGTGTTTCAGTGATTTCCTGTGTGAACTTAGCCTGTCTTATGTGCTGTTGGACAGACCCTGCTTAGGACTCAACTGTCTATTGGGAAAGACTTTTCTTATTTTCTTCCTCTCCTAACCTGGAAACTGGATTAAACTCTTAATATTAAAAAAATCATGTTCTAGGTTTTTAAAAACAATAATGACTCTTTTTTTAGTTGGTTATTTATGATTGTTAATTTGTGAATTAAAAAAATTTTTTTGAGATATACTATACAATGCTATGATCATTGTCTGATATTTTTGTAGTGTAATTTGTTACAAATAAAAAATTTCTACTTCCTAATAGTTTTCAGAAGACTTCTTGTCTTTCTTGCCCCGAGACAGTAGCTTTATTTTTTGGTCACATTGAAGAATTTAGGTCTAAGGCAACCCTTGTACATAGAATAGAGAACACCTAGAAATATAAAGATGTATACCAATTAATAGCATATCTATGGGAAACTAAGGAGTCCTGGTGTGGTACTGTAAGATCAGAAATGAACTGCTAACCACAAGGCTGGTGGTTCAAACCCACCAGTCACTCCTTAGAAACCCTGTACAGAGTTACTGTGGATCAGAACTGACTCAATGGCACATAACAACATGAGAGACAAACACTCAATTCCTCCCACTTGTAATTTTCAGAAATTAGCCCACAATTTAAAAACAAACAAAAATCTACCTTATTAATTTTTGTCTTGGATAATACAAGTGGCTCCGGGGGGAGGGGGGGGGAACCTTTAAGACCAGTATGAATCTGAATTTGAATGTTTTTCATTAATATAAAATATTAGCAAAAAGACTGGGAAACTGGGAAGACTGTACTAAGTATTAAGATAAAAAAATATTCTCAGGGGACATTTAGGTCAGTTAGCATGACATATTTCATAAAGATAATAATAAATGTTCAAGGAAGCAATTTGTCCACAGGAGTGATGACCTACATGAATGCCAGAATCCTCTAACCTGAGGCCAGAAAAAGTAAATGGTGCCCAGCTACCATATAGACCACTCTGACTAGGGACAAAAACAGAAGGTCCCAGTGAGAATGGGCAAAAAATATAGAACAAAGTTCAAGTTCATAAAAAAGAGCAATCTTACTGGACCAGTAGAGACTGGAGGATCCCCCAAGACTACTGTTCAAAGACACTATTTTAATCTGGAAAGGAAACCACTCTTAGAGGTCACCTTTCAGTCAAGGAATAGAATGGCCTATAAAATAAACACTGTGAGGAATGTGCTTATTAGGACAATCAACTATGTAAGACCAAACAGGCAACATTTGCCCAAAAGCAAAGATGAGAAGGCAAGAAAGGGCAGGTAAACTGGAGGGATGGAAACAGTGAAGGCAGGTTAGAAATGGGAAGAGTGCTGATACATTGTGGGAATAGCAACAAATATCACAGAACCACCTGCTTATAAATTCTTGAATGGGAAACTACTAAGGCAAGTCAAAAAAAGTATTGCTACTAGGGTTCTAGTTCATACATCCATGTTGAGGTGTTGTTAGGTGCTGTTAAGTTGGTTTCCATTCAATGACTTAATGCACAACAGAAGGAAATATTGCCTGGGCCTGTGCCATCTTCACAATTGTTGCTCGTTTGAGCCTATTGTTGTTTGCTACTGTTCAATTTCATTGATTGTCTTTCCTCCTCTGATGTCCTCATGACGTTCTTCTCCAGTGTCTTTTCCTTCCTGAAACATATCTTCCTTGCTTCTAAGGAACACTCTATACTTCCAAGACAGATTTGTTCATTCTGGCAATCCATAGTACTTTCACTATTCTTCACCAACACCATAATTTAAATGCATCAATTCTTTTATGGTCTTCTTAATTCATTGACCAACTTCCATTTGCTCATGCAATTTTCACATGCTTTTTAACACTTGAAAGAAGTTTTTTGCAGATTTGTAAAAGAATTCAATGTGTTATTTGAATTCTTGATTGCTGCTTCTATGAGTGTTGATTATGGACCCCCAAAAATGAAGTCTTTAACAGTTTCAGTTTTTTCTGTTTTTCATGATATTCCTTATTGGTCCAGTTGTGAGGCTTTTCATTTTTACACTGAGGTATAATCCAAATTGAAGACTAGACTTTGATCTTATTCAGTAAGTATTTCATGTCACTTTGAACAAGCGAAGTTGTGTTATCTGCATATTGCAGATTGTAAGTGAGACTTATTCCAATCCTGATACTGCTTGCTTCATATAGTCTGGCTTTTTTAATTACTTGCTGAGAATGGAAATTTAATAAGTGGTGAAAGGCTATATCTATGACACATATCTTTCCTGATTTTAAACCATCCTAGTTTCCTAAAATAGTTAATGACACCCAACTCTTTTTGGTAGTGACTGGGTATTCTTCCATCTTCTTTTCTGCTTCTTACGTTGTTCAATGTTTTCTTCATAGAAACCTTCTATATTTGAAGTTGAGACTTGAATTTATTCTTCATTTCTTTAAGCTTGAGAAATGCTGAGATTTTCTGCACTTTTGGTTTTCTAACTCCAGGTCTTTGCATATTTCATTATAATATTTTATTTTCTTGACCTGTCCTTTTGACATTTTCTATTCACTCTTTAGCTTCCTCATTTCTTCCAGTGGCTTTACATTCTCTACTTTGAAAGACAAGTTTCAGGGTCTCTCTGACATTAATTTTAGTCTTTTCTTTTTTTCCTATCTTGTTAATGGCCTTTTGCTTTCTTCATATATAATGTTGTTGATGTTACCTTGCAACTCTTCTGGTCATCAGTAACTAATGCATCAAATCTACTCTTGAGATGGTTCCTAAAATTCACATGGGATATACTCATGGTCATATTTTGCCTTTCCAGGACTTGTTTTAATTTTCTTCAGTTTCAGCCTGAACTTGAATATGAACAAGTTATGAACTGTTCCACAATTGGGCCTTGTTTTGGCTGATTTTGAGCTTCTCCACTGTCTCTTTGCACAGGTGTAGTAATTTTGATTCCTGTATATTCCATCTGGTGAGGTCCACATGTAAAATAACCATTTTATGTTATCGAAAACAGGTATTTGCATTGAAGAAATTGTTGGTCTTGCAAAATTCTGTCATACCATTTCCAGCATCATTGCTATATCCCCAGGCCAATATTTTCCAACTGTAGATTCTTACTCATTGTTTCCAACCTTCAGATTCTAATCACCATTGAATCAATGCATCTTAATTGCATATCAGATCAATTTCAGTTTGAAGACGTTGGTAGAATTCTTCAATTTCGTCATCACTGGATTTAGTGGTTGGTGTGTTTAAATTTGAATAATAGTGATATTAACTGGTCTTCCTTTTAGACATATGGATATTTTGCTTCCACAGACAGCATTGTACTTCAAAATAGTTCTTGAAATGCTCTTTTGGATGATGAATGCAATGCCATTCCTGTTCAATTTTACGTCCCTAGCATATTAAGCTATATGATTTGTCTTATTCTTGACAGCATAGTTCATCAATTATTGAGAGGTGTGTTAAAAGCTCTCATTCAAATCAAGGATTTGTTTATTTTTCTTGTATTTGTTGGGTTTTGCTTTACATATGCTGTGCTTTGCATAACACCATCTAACTCTTGGGTACCGTAGCAATACAGGATTTGATATGTGAGAGTACTCACCAGTAAGATGGGCATCATGTGAGGATCCTGTATGCGTGCTGTGAGAAGCCTATGCTGCCAGATGAGTCCTTAGACTCCTCATTTTATGATAAGGATACTGCCTAAAAACATAACTTATTTAACTATGATGAACAATGCAGGTGGAAAAAGATTAAATAAAATATTTACTTTCTGAAACAATTACCTATCTCCTGATGCCCAAATTTATTTGCATATTAAATTTAAGGATATTATTACTTGGACCTACAAAAAGGAACAGAAATGGGGAAAGTTTATTCCAGGAGCAGAAACTAATTAGAGAAACATATATCAAACATAGCAGGCCCAGAACTAGTAAGAAAGTTTATACCCCAAACTCACCAGTCACTCCGTGGAAACCCTATACAGGGCCAATTTGAGTTGAAACTGATTCAACTGTACTTAACAATAGCAACAACATTCCATTAGAGTTATAAAAAGCAGTAATTACCATTCTATTTCTACTCTGGTACACATTACTGAAAGCCTCTAATCATCAATGATATATCTGATTTGTTTTTTGGACATGTGAAGTTTGCCCATATGCAAGTTCAGGCTAAAGCTGAAGAAAATTAAAACAAGTCCATAAGAACAAAAATATGACCATAAATATATCTTGCCTGAACTTAGAGACCATCTCAAGAAAAGATTTAATGAATTAGACACTAATGACCATAGACCAGAAGAATTGAGGGAGGATATTAAGAACATCATATATGAATAAAACAAAAGATCATTAAAAAGACCTGAAAAAAAGTGAGTAAAGGTTCACAAAGCTGATCACCAGTTTTACATTCAAGAAATCATACATTTTATTTCATCTCAACTACAAAGCAAAAAAAAAGGAATAGTGTTAGAGAACTTCCAAATAGCAAGGAAGTCAAGTAAATTTCAAGATAAAACAGACTGTTTTAAGCAGGGGGAAATAAATAAATAAATTATAGGGTAACCTTAAAGACAAATAATACACCTGTACATCAAAATATAAAAAAGAAGAAATCAGAAAGATTTAGTAAACATTAGCAAAACAGAGAAATGAAAATGAAAAGAAAACCCACAAACAAAATGAACTCAGCATATAAAATGATGTGGAATAAAGAATCCAGCAGCAACATACACACACACACACAGAAAAATGATAATAATCAATTCATATCTATTAATAATTGCACTAAATGTAAATGGATTAAATGTACCATATAAGTGACATAAACAGCAGAATGGATAAGAAAATAGGATCCTTCAATACGCTGTCTACAAGAGACATATCAAAAAGATGGAGACAGCCTAAATCCTTATCAACAGAAAAATGGTTAAACTTTGTTACATACACACAATGGAATACTACAAAATGTTTATGGATAATGATGAATCTGAAACAACTCACAACTTGGTTGAAACTGGAGGACTTTATGCTAAATGAAATGTCAGTCACCAAAAGATAAATATTGTGTGAGACCAATGCAAAAAGTTTAAGAAAGATTTTCTTGATAAAAAAAAAATCTATGATGGTTATGGTGGGCAGGGGGAGGAGAGGGAAATGAAAATTATTTATGGACTAGAGGGTAGAAACATATTAACATGGGTGATAGGACAGGCAATATACAACAAGAGGGAGGTTAGTGAAGAAAAGAAGAAGGTAATGGAAAGAATGCAAGAGTTAAAGTAAATAAGACTTCCAGCAAGATGACAGACTAGGCAGATGTACTTCATGGACCCTCTACAACAAAGATATAAGACACAAAACAAAACAGACACAGATGAAAATTCAGGCACCCTGAACTTCAGTAGAGAGATTAGAGAGGTGGATGGAGTACTTGTTGGGAGGAGAGACCAAGCAGGGATGGTTTGGGAGGGTGACTGGTGAACATCTGGTCAGATGCAGCTCAATCTTGTGAACAGTTTTGGTGGTGGAGAGAGGACTGGTATAGCAGATTCATGTGGACAATGGAAATGGTGCAATTTCTTCTTTTTACCCATGATACCCTGGTGGCCAACTCCCCACCTCCTCCACCTCCAATACAGACCAGGCTCTCAGGGTGTTTGCAGCAGCATGGTTGGTAACCACGCAGGTGTGAGGTGGTGACTGGCTGTGCCACTTTGGTGCCTGGATTTGGGTGGGCTCAGCTCCACACCTACAAAACCTGCAGAGCCACCAGACCAACATTTAAGGAGTCATGCTGCCCCAAGTTCCTGTAGTCCTAACAGACACTGAAACCAACTCCATCAAGGCCCCCATGGACTACTTCCAGGTTGTTTCCTGTTAGTTGCTGCTTCTGACTCATGGCAGCTACAAGTGTGGATTAGATCGATGGAGCTGCTCCACAGGGCTTTCAAGGGTGTGATCTTTCAGAAGCAGTACTACTAGGACTTATTTCCCTTCTGGGTAGGTTTGAACTATCAAGCTTTTGGTTAGTAATCTAGTGCTTAACCATTTCCATCACTCAGGAACTCCTACTTGGGGACAGTTGGTCTTAAAAAAACATTTTCAGCATCTCTCATAAGCTATCTAATGCTCACTTTCCACTTGGTCTGCCATCACCAATAGCTGTTTAGTACTCTGCAGCTGTAGTTACCTAAATTTTTATAATACTTTATTATATATTTTTATATGTTGATCTTTTACTCATATAGAATTCATTACTAGGAGTAGTGTGAATGAGAATCTAATTTTCTTTCTTTTCAAAAGAATACCTGCTTTAGCCCAATACCATTTAATAGCTAGAAGGCTCTCTTTGCTCACTGATTTGAAAGGCCACCTCTATCAAGATACACTACATTCTCATGTCCCTGTGGGTTTCCTTCTGCTGCATCTCTAATCTCTTACCTTTGTGAAGACAGCAGGAGTGAGGGTGGTTACAAGGAAGTCAACACTGGTGATGTCGATAGGAGCCACCCTGCTGAAAGGCCCAACACTTGTCCTGCCTTGTACAGATTAGGGAATCCCAGAAATTCCATTTTACATCTCTCATTTCCCCATCACCTCCCCTGTCCCTACCCCCGTCACCACTTCACTTCAACCCCTCAAACTGAAGACCTGGTGTGTAGCTTACTATCCAGATCATTGCATCACCTCTCTCCCAGGAGTTGCTTCTCTACCAGCGCTACGCTGTGGTTGTCTGATGCACTCAGCCAAAGCTTCCAGTTACTTGGCTTTCACACTGCTAGCAGCTTCCAGAGCCCCAGGGACTACAAGGCCTCATTTTCTTTATTTGAATTCTCCAGTGAGCTTTCAAAACTCATTCAGCCATACATTCTCTTCTACTTGTCCTTCCGCTAAGATTCCCTTTCCTGGCTCTCTGCCTACTTTAGAACCCAGATTTCTGCCTGTAAATAGGATAAGTCACTATTATATGTGCCCCTCTACCACAGATGAAGCTTTTCTTTGAAACTCAGTAAAAAAAGAACACATTTCTTCCAGGCCCTGTGTTGGAAACAAGGGTTTTGATTGCTGTTAGTAATTGGCTTATTTTTCTTCTTACCATTAAAATGAGGCTCCTCCGAGTATGCACAGATAATTGTTCACACTGTGGGGATTCAAGTTCACTGAGGAACTGCTGGGCTTGTACTATGCTTCTATACCTTGCTCTATACCCTTTTTCTCAGAAGGTGATTTAGATTCAATGGGGTACAAATTAGAGGGTGGTTTGAAAGGTTATCTTCTTTTGAACCTTTTATTGTGTACTGAGTGAAAATTTACAGACATGATAATCCATTTTGCATTTAACAAATCATACATTATTTTTTTCTCAATGATTTCAATCCCCTCCATGCAACAAGTTATCCCAACTCCTTCCTGTGGTTCCTATTTCCATTCCCACCCTCCTTCCCATCTCTTCTCAACTTTGTCCTTAGGTAAATGTTACCCTTTTGATTTTGAGCACACCTTGTTGAGTATAATGTTGTGTCCCCAACTATATACCTATCTACAGCTTGGCTAAAAATTGGGCCACAAGGGTGATTTCATTTCCAGACATGAAGCGTGGTTGAGGGCCTTAGTCTCAGCTTCCTCCAGTCTCTTTTTGACCAGTAAGCCTGGTCTTTTTAATTAATAATTTAGAATTTTGTAACACATTTTCTGCCACTCTATCTGGGGCATTCTAATGCACTCCCTTTCAGAGCAGTTAGTGGAGATAGCTGGGTATCATCTAGTTTTTCTGGTCTCAGGGTCATGGAGACTGAAGTTCACAGGTTTCACTGCTCCATTGGACTAATTGTAAGCTTATCTTGTAAAACACCTTTTAGTTTGCATTCAAGAAACAGCCAGCCACTGACCATACTTTTTCTTCTGTGTTAGAGAGCAAGGGAACAAGTGTGGGAATGAAGGACATGTATCTTCTGGGTGGAAAGATGAGGCATAGGTTTGGGAAACTTGGACCTAAAGTTTAATGTCCCTTGTATTAACAGAGTGGTGTTAGCATTGTATAGGCTTCCCGCTTCAGGATTTCTTCTCTTGACTTGTTCTATACAATATGCTGCCCGTATGATGGTAAGTCAACATGGATTACTAGTGGGGGAGGGATTATTCATGGGCCAGAGGGCAGTTTGAAAGTACCAGATGTTCCACGGGAGAAAGATGAAGCTTTCTGCTTCTGTAAAGATTTACAGCCTCAGAAACCCTATATAGGGTTGCTATGAGTCGGAACTGACTCCATTGCACATAATCGACCAACCAACAGAAGGTAGACACATGCTAACATGGGTAATGGAGCAGGCAATATAAACAACAGGGAGGTTGGCAGAGAGGTGAAGGTAGCAGGAAACACAGGGAAAAATTCAAGATCAAACAAAATAGAGCTAAGCACTGCTGATGCATGTAGGCGATTACAATCATTGTAATGAAGCACAGTATACTATTTGTTGAACACAAAACTGATGATCTGCTTTGTAAACCTTCGTTCAACTCACAGTAAAAAGTTTAAAAAAGAAAAATCAAGATTCAAACCTCCCTACCTACCAAAAGTCTTGTTATGTGGAGACACCATAAAAAGGAACAATTTATGGGTAATCGGAATTCCATAACAGGAAGAGACAAGCACAGAGAAAAGTGTCAAATAGTTGGAAGAAAACTTCCTTAACATCATGAAAGATGAGAACATAAGCATACAAGAAGCTGAATGAACCACAAACAGGAGATATTGAAAAAGAAACTCATCATGACACATCATAATCAAACTTTCCAAAATAAAGACAAGGAAAGAATCCTGAGAACAGCTTGGGAAAAACGAAAAGCTACCTAGACAAGAGAATCAATTAGACTACGCAAATTTCTCAACAGAAACCATGCAGGCAATAAGGCAATGGGATGACATATACAAAATTCTGAAAGAAAAAGATTGCTACCCAAGAATCTATACCCAGCAAAGCTATCTCATACATATGATGGCAAAATTAGGACTATTTCCTGATAAACAGAAATTAAAGGACTTTGTAATGAACAGACCAAGTTTATAAAAACTGCTATACTTTGGACCAGGAACCAACCAACAGCAGCAGACAACAACCTGAGATTACCATACATGACATCACCACCCAGAACGCAATCTAGATATAGACATATTTAAAGTAAAACATACCTATAAGAGTGAAAATAAGGAACCAGAGCTATCAATGTATAAGGAGTCAACGACATAGCAAAACTAGGGACTAGTGTAGACACAGAACTTCCAAATGGCAAGGCAGGCAAGTGAAGACAAAATTACACGATAAACTCAAAGAAAAATAATATACACTTGCAAATAAAAATAAAGAGAGGAAAATCAGAAAAATTTAGTAAACATTAACACAACGTTTACTAAAAGAAATGAAAATGACAAGAAAATCCACACAACATGAACTCAGCACAGAAAATTATGTGGAACAAATAATCCAGCAGCTCCCCTACCCACACACACAAAAAGAAAACAAACAGAAAAACAGCAACCATCAATTTATATCTATTAATAATTACACTGAATGTAAATGGATTAAGTGTGCCAGTCAAGAGATGTAAAGAAAAGAATGGAGAAGGAAACAGGATCCTTCATATCAAAACTATGGAAACAGCCTATAAATATCCATCAACGGAAGAATGATTAAATAACCTTTGATA
>NW_006408656.1:5944956-5946140 GCF_000296735.1 Chrysochloris asiatica
GAGTCGGTTCCGATCCATAGCGACCCTGTACATGGTTTCCGAGGCTGTAAATCTTTAAGGGAGCGTTTATGCCTCATCTTTCTCCCGCGGAACCACTGGTAGTTTTGAACTGCCGACCTTGAGGTTAGCAGCCTGATTTGTAACCACTACGCTACCAGAGCTCCTTCTATCTACAGTAGCAGCCACATGTTTTCGCTCACACCCATCACTCCTGTATTTTCTTCATAGCACTTATCCCTTATCTTGTTTATACAGCTTTTTTTTTTTTTTTCCCTGTGCTTGGACGGCTCCCTGAGGGCAAGCACATTCTCTGCCTTGTTCACTGCTGTACCCCTAACACTAGGTCAAGCTCCATGCCAGGCACATAATTGTTGTTGCTGCTAAGTGTTGTTGAGTCGGTTCCGACTCAGCGACCCTGTAGAGGGTTTCCAAACAGCGCCTGGTGGGTTTAAACCACCAATCTTGTGGCTCAAACTGACAATTCAGTCCAGTACTTATCCTACAGCATCATACCAGGACTCCAGGCACACAGTAGGTGGTTGATACACATTTTTAAATAAATTAATTGATATTCGGAACTGGAAAGAATTCCCAGAAGTGACTTTTAACTGGCTCCACGAATTTACAATCATTTTCGGTAAATATGAATACTTAAACTACCTGGATTAAGAATCACCTCATTTGGAACTAGGAGATCTAGATTGAAATCTAAGGCTGGCCATTTCCTGCAGTGTGAGAGGTCTTTGACATGTCACTTTAGCTATTTCCTCTAAAATAGTACCTAAGGAGCTCTAGTAGCACAAATGTTTAAGCACTAGGCTGCTAACTGAAAAAGGGTTTATGGTTTAAACCCTTCCATTGGTTCTTGCAGAGAAAGACTTGATGGTCTCTGCTTTGTAAAGATTACAGCCAAGAAAACCCTATGTAAAATTCTGCATTCTTATGTGGGGTGTGTCTGAGTCAAAAATGACTCAATGGAACCTAACAATAATAATAGCACCTATTGCTTGCTTCCTCTTCCTGTAAGCAGCCAGAGGTAATTTCACAAAATGATTTACTACTCACTTGACCCAGAAAACGCCACAAAATCATGCAAATCCAGAGGTTCAAATCTCCGGGTTCCTTTTAAGAACCCCCATGTGAGACTGCCCAGGCCATCAAGGGTATGCATATCCAGAAAGCCA
>NW_006408656.1:5958895-5970376 GCF_000296735.1 Chrysochloris asiatica
TTGTTTCTTCTTTTTTTGAGTTATGCCCCATCAGAAAATGAAAGTCCTAAAAGCTTTACTCCAGTCAAGTCATCACAGTCAACTCTACTTTGAGGAGACACCTCTTCCTTAGTAGTATCTTGAGTGCCTTCCAACCTAAGGGGCTTATCTTTCAGCACTATATTTGAAAAATACTCTAGTGGTATTCATTACATTTCAATATTCAATATTCTGGTGCTATCTGACAATATTCCACTGCTATTCATAAGGTTTCAGTGGCTAAACATTCAAAAGTATTCTGCCTTTCCTTCAGTCTAGTCTGTAAACTCAGCTGAAACCTGTCCAATATGAGTGACCCTGCTGGTATTTAAAACACTGGTGGCATGTTCAACCGTTTCATGATCAAGTATCGATGGTATTGAAGGAAGAAGTACAAGATGCACTGAAGGTATTGGCAAAAAACAAGGCTTCAGGAATTGACAGAATACAAAAAGAAATTTCTCAACAAATTGATGCCATGTTGGAGACACTCACTCATCAATGCCAAGAAATTTGCAAGACAGTTATCTGGTCAGGCAATTGGAAGTGATCTATATTTGTGCTTGTTCCAAAGAAAGGTAACCTAACAGAATGGGGAAATAATAAAACAATATCATTAATATCACATGCAAGTAAATTTTGCTGAAGATAATTTTAAAACATTTGCAGCATGTGGGCAGAGACCTGCCAGAAATTCAAGCCAGATTCAGAAGAGGATGTGGAATGAAGTGTTGCTAACATTAGGTGAATCTTGGCTGAAAGCAGAGAATATCAGAGAGATGCTTACTTGTGCTTTACTGACTTGCACAGGTTTTTAACTGTGTGAATTAAAACAAGCTATATAAAGTTGTGAAGAATGGGAATTCTAGAACACTTAATTGTGCTCATGAGGAACCTGTACGTAGACCA
This sequence comes from Chrysochloris asiatica, assembly GCF_000296735.1. Lineage (NCBI taxonomy): Eukaryota > Metazoa > Chordata > Mammalia > Afrosoricida > Chrysochloridae > Chrysochloris > Chrysochloris asiatica. The sequence goes on from NW_006408656.1 coordinate 5,959,823, forward strand.
AGAGACTGCCGTTCGAAGAGAACAAGAGGATATAGAATGGTTTAAAATCAGGAAAGGTGTGCACCAGGATTGTGTTCTTTCACCATACTTTTCAATCTATGCTTTTGTTGTTTTTAGGTGCTATCTAGTTTGTCTGACTCATCTTGATCCTGTGCACAACAGAATGAAACACTTCCCAGCCTTGTTCATCATATAGATGATGAGCTGGATTATATGAAGAACATGGCAACAGAATTGGAACAACCTGAACTATGCAGATGGCACAACTTTGCTTGCTGGAAGCAAAAAGGATTTGAAATACTTCCTGATGAAGATCAAAGACTATAGCCTTCAGTATGACTTTTACTTCAATGTAAAGAAAACAAAAATCCTCACACCTGGACCAATAAATAACATCACCATAAGTGGAGAAAAGATTGAAGTTGTCAAGGACTTCATTTTGCTTGGATCCACAATCAACATTCATGGAAACAGCAGTCAAGAAATCAAAGGACGTATTAGGCAAATCTTCTGTAAAAGACCTCTTTAAATCATTCAAAAGCAAAGATGACCCATTGAGGACTAAGTACACCTGAACCAACCCATAGTGTTTTCAATTACTTTATATACATCCAAAGGTTGAACAATGGATAAGAAAAACCATAAAAGAATCGACGTGTTTGAGTTTTGGTGTTGATGAAGAATATTGAAAGTACAATGGACTGCTAAAAGAACAAACAAATCTGTCTTGGAAGAAGTGACAATGTCTAGACTTTGTCTCTCGCATTGTAGACATGTTGTCAGGCAGAACCAATCCCTGGAGAAGGATATCATGCCTGGTAAAGTGTTGGGTCAGAGAAAAAGAGGAAGACCCTCAATGAGATGGATTGAAACAGTGGCAGCATCAATGGGTTCAAACATAACAATTGTAAGAATGGCTCAGTCCATTGAGCGGCTATGAGTCAGAACCGACTTGACAGGGACTAACTGTGTTGGAAGAAGTACAGCTAGAGTGCTCCTTGGAGGCCAGGATGGCCAAACTTTGTCTCTCATACTTCAGACATATTGTCAGGAGGGACCAGTCGCTGGAGAAGGATATCATGTTGGTACGGTGGAGGGTCAGAGAAGAAGAGGAAGACCCCCAACAAGATCATGGGCTCAAGTGCGGCAACTATGGTAATGTTGGCCCACGACTGGGTAGCGTTTTGTTCTGTTGTGCATAGGGCCACTATGAGTCAATACTGACTTAATGGCACCTAACAACAAAAACAACAACAACAAAACTTTATGAAGCTATTTGTGGTTATTGTTATCTCCACTTTAGAAATGAGAAAATAAGGTTAAGTAGCCTGCTCAAGATTTGAGACAGGATTTGAACCCAGATGGGCTGGTATTAGGACACATGAATTACTGTGTCCTAATACCAATATTCCGAGTCCTGGTGTGGCGTTGTGGGTTAATGTGCCAAACTGCAAGGCCGTTTGAACTGCAAGGTCGGCAGTTCAAGCTCACAAGCTACTCCTCGGAAACCCTATACAAGGTCGCTATGGGTTGGAACCGACTAGACAGCACTTCACAACAACAACAACAATACCAATATAAAATATAAGCATTTTGGCTGTAGGAAACTGTTTCTTAACTCCACACACTCAAGTTCCTCTCTAATTCATCTTGTAGCTAGCAATACTAATCCTTCATAGTAATTAACCTGACTGTAAGTAATTATATGTTTAATGGTATCTTCTCCCAGGGGATTCTAAACTCACTGTATTTTCAGTCCCTAGCATAATGCCTGAAGGAACCCTGATAGTGTAGTACGTTATACATTGGTCTGCTAAACCTAAGGTGAGCAAGATTAGCAATTTGAACCCATCAGCTGCTTCGGGGGATGTGGGAGATGAGTCTTTCTGCTCTTGTAAAGATGTACAGCCTCGGAAACACTATACAGGGTCACTTTGAGCTGGAACCAACTTAACAGCACAGAGCAGCAATAACAGCAGAACAGTACCTGGTACACAAGAAGTACTCATTAAATATCTATTAAATCTATAAATACTGTATATTTCTGAATATGTAATCCCTGAGTTGTGCAAATAAGTAATGCACTCAACAGCTAATGGAAAATTTGGAAGTTCAAGTTGACCCAGAGGTCCCTTGAAAGAAAGGCTTGGCAAGCTTCCAAAAAATCAGCCTTTGAAAATACTCGGATTGAAATGGAAAATTACTTGTTACATATATAGCTATCATAGCACACACACACACAAAAAAAAAAAAAAAAAAAAGGAAAAGAAAAGTATGGTGCACAGTTGTACTCTGACACACATAGGTTGTCTTGAGTCAGATTCAAGGCAATGGCAAATGGTTTTTACTAGAAACTGAAATAATCAAGGAAAGACCTTCCTCTAGAGGAATTCAATCTTGAATTTGGACTTTGAGCCGCCTAACCTTAAAGCCAGCATTTCGAAACTACCAGCTGCTCTGCGGAAGAAAGATGAGGCGTTCTGCTCCTGTAAAGATTTACAGCCTCGGAAACCCTGTACAGGGTCGCTATGGGTCGGAACCGACTCGATGGCACTTAACAACAACAACAAACTGTGGGAACATAAAGTTCTATCTTTAAAGTCACCCTCTTAGGGTATTTCTCTCACAATAGCTTCTGACAGGATCTCTGTGTCCTACTTTTAAAACTTTTCCACTCCTACACTCTCATTTACTTCTCTTCCTTATCCTGTAAGCTTTTTCTGTCATTCTAGGAGGTTGTGAAATTGAGGAGTTGAATCACAAAAAAGCTGGAGAATCCAAGATTAGAACCCAGTTTTCCTGACCATCATACTGAAAGGGCTTTCAGGAGAGTTCAGCTGAAACCAATTTCTGAGAGACTTGTAGGAGGAAAGGTTAACATCTCCAGAGAAGCAGTATTTAAAAATTGCAAGTAGCCTTTAGTTTCTAGAGTAATCATTGCAGTTCTAATCATCAAAGTCTTTTATCAAGTGCCTGCTTACAAGGAGCAATTAACGGTAGGCATTGAACTAAATTTAGAATGTATTGTTCATGAACATAGTTTAAGAATTTACAGCCTATGAAAATTAATATAGACAGATAAGGAAAAGGCATATCTATATGACAATAAAAACAGTAGATCCATCTAGCACTACTGTAGATAGTAAGGAACGAACATCAAACATGTCAGAAGTTGGCGCAATTCTAGGATAAGGGAGGACTTGATCAGTAAGAACTGTGCCTAATGGAGTCTGGTTACAGAGGTTCTAAATTCAGGGAAACCATCTGGTGTGGTGCTGTGGGTTAATGTGTTGGACTGTAAAGTTGTTTGAACCGTAAGTTCAGTGGTTGAAGCTCACCAGCAGCTCCTCGGAAACCCTATACAGGGTTGCATGGGTTGGAACCAACTCAACGACACTTAACAAAAACAGAAAATCACCTGAACAATTAGGCAGGGCGAGTCTCTTGCATTCTGACTTTTCCACCCCTCTCCACACTCTTGCTCTTGCCCCACCCCCAAGTTTTTCCTCTTTCAGGCAACATAATCCTTGCTAAGGCTTGAGATCAGAGGAATTTTTACTTTGAGCTTGTCCTTGGCTCTAAATAAGGGGACCTTTACCCAGCATCAGCAGGAACCACCCTCAGGAGCCACTTTGTGCTGCCAGGCACGTCCACAGCAATTAGAGCAAAAGGACAGAGTTAAGGAAACTCCTGGAGAGACGTTCTCCCCGCCCAACATTGGCAGGGTCACCCAGGTCCCTACCATCTGTGTTGAATATTCACTGTGGTGCATGCTCATTATTCTGCCTACACCATTTCCTCTGCTTCCCTAGCGCTCAGCTCCCAAGGAGAAAGGAAGCTCCTTCCTCGAGGTAGTCTCAGTCTAAGCACATTTGCACAGTCAGCTTGATTCATAAACGTCTCCCTTTGCTGAATCAACATTAGAAAGACTTTAGGACTTTTCAGTTTAATATCACTGTCAGGAAAATTGTTGCTGCTGTTTTAATGTAGGAAAATAAAGGGTGGAGGCATTCACATATACATACTTGTTAAGTTGTTGTTAAGTACTGTTGAGTAAATTTCAACTCATAGTGATGCTGTATAGGGTTTCAGAGAAGTGATTAGTGGGTTTGAACGGCCAATCAAGCAGTCAAGTGCTTACCCTACAGTGCCACACCAGGACTCCACATATACATATGTATGTCAATAAACGTATATGTATATGTTGGCCTTATCTCAGGGTCTTTGCCCTTGCTATTCCCTTTCTGCCTGGAAGTTCATTCCCTAGGTACATACATAGTCATGTGTCTTGCTCTCTCGCTTCAGCTGTATGCTTCAAAGGCATTGATGGAGGTCTTCCGTATTCATCCCTTCTGAAATAGTACTGATTCCCCACTTCTAATCCAGACTATTCCTTACCCTGCTTTAATTATTTTTTCAAATTTATGACTCCTTGTCATATATTTATCGACTTAGTTGCTAATTATGTCTCTCCCACAGAATAGAGGTTCCTTGAAGGCAGGGACTTGGTTTTGATATTGCTATATACCAGTACCTAGAACAGTGCCAGGCATATAGCTGTTGTTGTTGTTGTTAGCTGTCATTGAGTTGGCCTTGACTCATGGCTACTCTGCACAATGGAACCAAATGATACCTGGTCTTGCACCATCCCCATGATTGGATGTGGACTGGACACTTATGATCTACACTGTTTTTACTAGCTGCTTTTGGAAGTAGATCACCTGACCTCTCTTCCTAGTCCATCTTAATCAGGAAGCTCAACTGAAACCTATTCAGCATCATAGTAACATTCGAGTCTCCACAGACAGATTAGTGATGGTTGAGCAAGAGGTGCATTGGCTTACAATCAAATCCAGGTCTCCAGGCACATAGTGGTGATGTAGTGTGCCGTGGAGTTGGCTCAGACTCATAACGACCCTGTAGAGGATTTCTGAGTCTCTAAATCTTTATGGGAGCAGAAAGCCTCATCTTGGAGTGACTGGTAAATTCGAACTGCTGACCTTGCAGTTAGCAACTCAACATGTAACCCACTATGCAACAAGGGCTCCTTCCAGGCACATAGTAACTATTGTATTTGTTAAATAAAATGAAACAAACATACATGCTTATGTGTCCTTACTCTAATGGTATATGATGAAGTTAAACAAAACAGAAAACGTTAACAGCAAGGTGAGTAGGGTCCTAGATTCCAAGTAGTCCCCCTAAATTAATCCCATTCAGCTTTAGGCACTCAGTCATTTTGAATCTCTGACCCCCACCTCCAATCTCATGCTTAATCTAGGTGACTTAGGTAGGGTTGATTCCCATCCCTTAGCTCCAAGGGTCAGCTCATGTCCCAGGCCCACCTGGCCACTGTTTTCAGTTTAGGACATGACTCATGACCCTAGGTAGTCTATGGACTTTTACTGTGACTCTTTACAGGCATACCTTGGAGATATTGTAGGCTCAGTTCCAGACCACTGCAATAAAGCAAACATCACAACAAAGCCAGGTACAAGAATTTTTAGGTTTTCCATTGCATATGAAAGTTACGTTTACACTATACTGTAGTCTCTTAAGTGTGTAATGATGTTGTTGTTAAGTGCTGTCAAGTTGATTCAGACTCATAGCGACCCTGTATAGGGTTTCTGAGGAGTAGCTGGTGAGTTTGAACTGCCGATCTTGTGGTTCGAAGTCTAGTGCTAATCCTACAGTGTCACACCAGAAGTCCGCAAGTACGTAACAGTATTATGAAAAAATTTGAAATATTGTTAGAATTACTAAAATGTGATACAGAGACATGAAGTGAGCACATACTGTTTGAAAAAAGGTGTCAATGGACTTGCTTGACACAGGGATGCCACAAACTTCCAATTTGTAAAAATGGCAATATCTGTAAAGCACAATAAAATGAAATGCACTAGAAAGAGGTGTGCCTGTACCTGCTATCTTCAAGGGTCACATTAGCTGAGAGCAACTCTGTCATGGATTGATTTGTGTCCCCCCAAATTTGTGCCAACTTGACTGGGCCATGGTTCCTTGTGGTTTGGGAGTTATGTAATGTGGCAGTTATGTAGTGATGTAATCACCTTCCCCCCATGATGTGATCTGATATGATCAGCCTTGATCTGATCCTATGTGTTTTAAATCCTCACCACTATGATTGTAATGAGGCCGGATGCAATCTGCAGGATTAGGTTGTATTTTGAGTCAATCTCATTTGCGATATAAAAGAGTTTAAACAACTCAGAGGAACTTATTATCATTAAGAGAAAAGAGCTGGGACCTGGGGTCCTTGCACTGTGAACCTAGATCCAGGGGGAGATTGATGTCAAGACACATGGAGATTTCTAAGGAATGTTGGGCCTTCCAATACTAAAAGGAGAAAAAGGCCCAGAGCAGACAAAGAGAAAAAGCTTTCCCCTGGAACGGGCACTCTGAATCTGGACATCTAGCCTCCTAAACTGTGAGAGACTAAATTTCTGTCTGTTATAGCCATCCAACATGGTAATTGTGTGATAACAGCACTAGATATCAAAGACAACATTATTCTACTGTATAGACAGAAACTGCCTGAGAATGAAACCAGTACCGAGACTGAAGCAGAGTCAAAGAATAAGAGGGAGACAGAAAGAAAGCACAGGTAGACAGTGACTTGATGACATTATTTGAGTCTCCAGCTCTAGCCTTGCCCAAAGTACAGTTGAGTGTCCTACTCATGTGAGCAACTAAATTTCCTTTGAACATAACCTGTTTGAATTGGGTTTCTATCACTGCAATGAACAAACAAAACAAAATGAAACAAAACAAAAACATACCTAAAACACATTTATGGAGTCCTAGTGTGGCATTGTGGGTTAATGTGCTGGACTGCAAGGTCAGTTTGAACCACAAGGTCGGCAGTTCAGGCTCACCAGCTGCTCCTCAGAAACCCTTTGAAGGGTCACTATGGGTCAGAACTGATACGACAGCACTTAACATCAATAATGCACATTTAGCTGCATTATTTGTACTGCTTAAAACTTCTGAAAATGTTTACAATTTACAAAACCAATCTTGTTATCTATCTATCTATCTATCTATCTATCTATCTATCTATTATATAAGGAGTTCTGGTAGCATAGTGGTTATGAATCGGGCTGCTAACTATCTATCTATCTATCTATTATATAAGGAGTTCTGGTAGCATAGTGGTTATGAATCGGGCTGCTAACCTCAGGGACAGGTTCCGTGGGAGAAAGATGAGGCTTTCTGCTTTGGTTAAGATTTACAGCCTCAGAAACCCTATACAGGGTCACTATGAGTCAGAACCGACTCCACGGCACATAACAACAAATATATATTATATATATGAATTACTTAACACAGTTATGCGAGGTGGGTGTATGTGGATGCTATTCTTTTAGCTGATCAAATTGAAGTGCAGAGAAATCTGGCACTTTACCCAATGCCTTGTAACAGCTGTAGTAAATGGCAGACTAGGAACTCTCTGATACAGGTCTTTTGGTTCTATATCCAAAGCCTATTGTATGGCTCCAGATCTGTTGTTTTGTATATTTATGTCATTTCCTCATGAATTTATTTTCTGTCTCTAAGGCCCAACATTCCTTAGAAATCTCCATGTGTCTTGGCATCAATCTCCCCCTGGATCTAGGTTCACAGTGCAAGGACCCCAGGTCCCAGCTCTTCTTTCTTGATGAAAGAAGCTCTGGTAGCATAGTGGTTATGAATCAGGCTGCTAACCTCAAGGTCGGCAGTTCAAAACTACTAGCTGTTCCGCAGGAGAAAGATGAGGCTTTCTGCTCCGGTAAAGATTTACAGCCTTGGAAACCCTGTGCAGGGTCGCTATGAGTCGGAACCGACACCACTGTACTTAACAACAACAACAGAAAAACTCACTTAAAGAGAAGACCTTGCTCTCTGACTTGTGTGTCTCTCTTTTTCGGTCCACTTGTTTCTATTTATTTTTATTTTTTTTAAATTAAATGTTTTTATTTTGCATTGAGTGAAAGTTTACAGGGCACATCATCAGCTTCACAGTCAACCATTCATATAGCTTGTTTCATTACATTGATTATTATCCCCTCCATATATCATCAGTTAACAGTGTTTCTCTCTATCCTCTTTAGCTTTTTTTTTTTTTTTTGGATCGGGGGGGATTGCCTTTTTGGAATTTACAGTCTCGGCTTTTAGGGAAGGTTTTTACATTTGTCTGTGGATATCCAGGGCTCATGTATGAGATTACTAACAAGCATTACTGAATAATCAGATTAGGGACAGTTTGCTATGTCTACTAGGTGGCTAGAGTCTGATCCTCAGAGCCTATGGTTTGGACGGTCAACAATGCTTGTCTATTTATTTTTTTAAAAAGCTTTTATTGTGTATTGAGTGAATGAAGGATTTTAGGGCAGATCACCAGTTTTACATTCAGCAGATCATTGTAATGATTACAATATCCTCCATGCAACCTTAGCCTCTATTTTACCTCTATTACCCTTTTAATTTTTGATGTGCACATACCACATTGTAAATACATATTCATTTAAATGTCCAAAGGGCACATTTTGGAAGCCCACCTCGTGCCCCCAGGCCCACTGCTTTTCTCAGTCCAAGGGCCTACAGTCCACTGCTGTTCTGTCTCTCTATGCCATCGCCTCTGCCACCATCTATGTTGTCGCTGCTTTTCTGGTCAGGATCCCTCACTCATCTCATGTTCTTCCATCTTGATGGTCCTAGGGTCCCTTGTTCCTGAGGTGACAGATTAACTGCTTCCCCTTTTAGTTGCACCTCTTCTACATTTACAGTTGTGACAATCGCCATTAAAGCTGAAACAATTAGTCTCAATTGTATCATAAAGTCTTATCCCCCTCATCACCAGATCCATCTGGACAGGAAGGAAATTATTCAGTAGGGTTTCTGTCTTACTCCCCTCGTTCTGACACGATGTAAGTCAGCCATTTCATGCCTTTATAGTCTCCCAGTTTTGGTTGTTTTTGTTAAGTGCTGTAGAGTCGGTTCTGACTCATAGTGACCCTGCACAGGGTTTCTGAGGCTGTAAATCTTTACGGGAGCAGAATGCCTCATCTTTCTCCCGCGGAACCGCTGGTAATTTCGAACTGCTGACCTTGCGGTTCACAGCCCGATTCGTAACCACCATGCTACCAGAGCTCCTTAGCTGGAGTCTAAGTTCCTTGTCCCTATCAATTCAGTGTACTTCATCCTTGATATGAAGAATCCTTCCCTGTTTGGTTGGAATTTTGAGCAGCCTTATCCATAAGCAAGGGTCCAGTTGATCAAATTGTAGCAATTTATGCTTGCTCCCTGTATCATACTTCATCTTCATCTGTTACAGCAGTTTTAGATTCAAGAGTGTTACAACAACTTTAGGCCCGAGAATATCACAGCAGCCCTGGGCCAGAGGGTGCCACAGCAGCTCTGGATCCGGGGGTGTCGCGGCAGCTCCAGGTCCAAGGGTGTCTCGGCACCCTAAACTGGAGGGCTCAGAGGAGCTAGCTTCTCCAGATTCTGAGTGCTGAATGGAGGGCAACACAGGTTTATATGGGGTCAGAGTCAGGGAAGGGCTAGGGTGCTGACCAGTTTGAGGACAGGAGGGAAACCAGGGGGATTGGTCCCATTTGGTGACCTGATTAACATTCTAGCTTGTCTCCTAGGGGGGGGGTAGGGGGTATTGGTCCCATTCAGTAACCTGATTAGCATGGACGAGGAAGAGGCAGTTAATGTTTCTACCTTTTCCTGTTCAATCTGGTTGATTTCTGGTCAGCAAGCCATCCACACTAGGTCCTATGGGTACTGTCTTCAAGTCTGGGAGTTCTTGCACATCTCCTCACTCTTCAGATCAGATCATTCTTAACTCTAGCCCCCAGTGGTTGGGTCAGTGTCTTTGGGCTCAGGCATTCACAATCTCCCTGAACTTCTCATCTCAAGGTCACTTGGCATCTATGGAATATGGCCAATCTCAGTCCGTGTCTTCTTTGCCTCATTTCCCCTGCTTCCTCTTACAAGTTGAGCAGGATGGTTGCCAGAGAGAATGTAAGACTGTTGGTGTGTTCCCTTTGAGTTCCAACCTTAGGAAGGGGTTTACCCTGATGAGCTGACTTTTATTGACTTGATGGCTCCAGGGCAAATAGCTTACTTGATAATGTCACAGCCAAGCAGTCTGCTTTTTTTCCCTTCTCCCCCTCCCTGCCGCCCTGCCCCACTGGTCTTTCTTTCAAGAAGTATCTTCTGTTCCTCTAGCTGTTCCGGGTTGGTTTGCATGACTTTTCAATTGGGAATGTCCCACCCCTGGGTGGGGCTCAGGATTCCACCTGAGGCCCCATACTCCACCAAGGCTTAACAAGAAGCCTGTTTTCCTGGGAACATTCTAGATCCCTTTCAGATAATCCATTATGGGCAAAAGATAGGTTTACAAGCTTTCTGTAATCATCTTCCCCAATTATCCTTTCTATTGATGCTGGCGAACGAATGATAGATTTCTGCAAGACAAATGATTTGTTTATTTCAAATACCTTCTTTAGACAGCATAACAGACGACTATACACATGGACCTCGCCA
>NW_006408656.1:5972376-5977743 GCF_000296735.1 Chrysochloris asiatica
TGCTGGGTAGGGTGGAGGGTCAGAGAAAAAGAGGAAGACCCCCAACGAGATGGATCAGCCAGGTGGCATCATTGATGCACTCAAGTGTGGCAACTGTAGTGAGGTTGGCCCAGGATCGGATATTGTTTCGTTCTGCTGTGCATGGGGTCGCTATGAGTCGGTTCCGACTTGATGGCACCTGACAACAACAACAATTCCACTTAAATGTGTATATTAGACTATATTAGTTGACAGGGGAATCCAATATCTGTAAATCCTTAACATTATTTCCTCTCCTTTATCCATCAGCCTATGACTAGATCCCCGTATCGTTGTAGTTGTTGTTGTTAAGTGCCGTCGAGTTGATTCTAACCCATAGTGACCCAGTATAGGGTTTCCAAGGAGCAACTGGTGAGTTTGAACCACTGACTTTGCAGTTCAAACAACTTTGCAGTCTGATGCATTAGCCCACAGTGCCACATCAGGTTATATTCTAAGGATGTGCATACATCACAGTTTACCTCTATCCCATTTAGTCCCTGTGTTGTTGTTGTTAAGTACCGTGGAGTCAGTTCTGACTCATAGTGACCCTGCACAGGGTTTCCGAAGCTGTAAATCTCTACTGGAGCAGAACGCCTCATTTTTCTCTCGCGGAACCGCTGGTATTTTCGAACAGCCTACCTCGAGTTTAGCAGCCTGATTCGTAACCACTACGCTATGAGTCGGTTCCGACTCGATGGCACCTGACAACAACGTTACCATTAGGCCCTGTATACCTCCCAAAGTATTTCCCTATTATCCCCTCCCCCTTCTTGTGCATTGCCCTCCCCCTCCTGTTTGTTGCTCTTCCTGTCCCCCGAGTTATTATCCGTCTATTCCCTGACCTGTGAGGTACTGTCTCTTCCCTCCCACCCCTGGCAACCCTCAAAGAATTATTCTTTTAATATGGAAATCTTTTCTTAAGTTTTACAATAATGGTCTTATGCAATATCTGTCCTTTTGTGCCTGACTAATTTCACTCAGCTTTATGTCCTCAAAGTTCATCCATGTTATGTGGTGTTTTGCACCTTCATCATTATTCTTCAAGGCAGCATAATATTCCATTGTGTGTATGTACCAGAGTTTGTTTATTCATTCTTCCACTGATGGGCACTTGGTTGGCTCCAGTTTTTTGCTGTTGTGAATATTACTGCAGTGAACATTGGTGAGCATATATCTACTCGTGTTCTGACTCATATTTCTTGTGGATATATACTAAGTATAGAAATTGTTGGATCATAAGGTATTTCTATTCTCATCTTCTGAGGAATCGCCATATCATTTTCCAGAGTGGTTGAACAAATTTGCAGTTCCAAATTTGTTGTTGTTGTTAGGTGCCATCGAGTCGATGCCTACTCATAGCAACCTTATGCACAGCAGAAAGAAACACTGCCCGATCCTGGGCCAACCTCATTATTGTCGCCACGCTTGAGCCCATTGATGCAGCCACTTGGACAATCCATCTCATTGGGGGTCTTCCTCTTTTTCTCTGACCCTCCACCTTACCAAACATGATATCCTTCTTCAGCGACTGGTCCCTCCTGACAATATGTCCTAAGTATAAGAGACGAAGTTTGGCCATCTTGGCCTTCAGGGAGCACTCTGGCTGCACTTCTTCCAATACAGATCTGTGTTGGTTCTATGGGTAGCCCAAGGCACTTTCAATATTCTCCTCCAGCACCATAACTCAAAAGCATCAATTCTTCTACGGTCTTCCTTATTTATGGTCCAACTTTCAAACGGATATGAGGTTATTGAAAATATCATGGTGTGGGGTCAGGTGCATTTTAGTCCTCAAGCAGACATCTTTGCTTTTCTTCCACTCATCTTTCAGTTTGTCATACTGTGGTGGCTTGTGAGTTGCTGTGATTCTGGAAGCTATGACACAGGTATTTTAAATACCAGCAGGGTCACCCATGGTGGACAGGTTTCAGATGAGCTTCCAGATGAAGACAGACCAGCTATGTAGGAGGGTCCAATCTCTCCACACCCTCACCAGAATTTGTTGTCCTTTAAAAAAAAAAAAAAAAGAGCCAAAGTGAATAAAGAGATTATCTGTTATCTGATGGTACATGGAGGGGATTATAAACATTGTAATGATACAAGGTGTATGATTTATTGAATGCAAAACTGATGATCTGCCCTGTATATTTCACTCAACTCACAATAAAAACTTAACATATAAAAAATTTCACCAGTGAAGTGATCTGGGCCTGGCATTTTTTTTGGTTGGGTTTTTTTGATGACCTGATCAATTTCTTCTTTTGTTATAGGTCTGTTCAAGTTTTCTACTTCACTCTGTGTAAGTTTAGGTAGGTCATGTTTTTCTAAACATATATCCATCTCCTCTAGAATTAAAATTTGTTGGAGTACAACTCTTCATAGTATTCTCGTACTATCCTTTTAATTTCCATTGGTTCTGTTGTGATGTCACCCATGTAGTTTCTTACACGTTTCTTATTGTGTCTTCTCTCTCTTTGGTTATGTTTGCCAATGGTTTGTCAATTTTATTAATCCTTTTGAAGAACCAGCTTCTTGTCTTGATATTTCTTTCTGTAGTTTTTCTGTTTTCTATCGCATTTGTTTCTACTCTAACTTTATCATTTCTTTTCTTCTGATGACTGTAGGTTTATTTTGCTGGTCTTTTTGTAATTGTTGAAGATGTTGTGTTTGTTTTCCTATTTTGAACTTTGCTGTTACTGCTGGTGTGATTTGCATCTTTCTAATGGCTAATGATCGTGACCATTTCTTCATATATTTGTTTGCTGTCTGAATGTCTTCCTTGGTGAAGTGTCTTGTCATGTCCTGTGCCCATTTTTTTAATTGGGTTATTTGTTCTTTTCTTGTAGGTGTGTTGTAGTTTCCTATAAATTTTAGAGATGAATCCCTTGTCTGGTATGTTATAGCAAAAAAAATTTTCCCTTTTTACTCTTTTGGTGAAATCTTTTGATGCACATAAATTTCTAAGTTTTAATATGTCACAGTCATCAATTTTATTCTCTATTGCTTGTGAGGTTTTTTTTTTTTGCCATGTTTGATAGTTTCTGTATGCCCTATATTAGAGACCTTAAGTTTGTCCCTATTTTTAATTGATGGTCTTTATAGTTTTGGGATTTACATTTAGGTCTTTAATCCATGTTGTATATGGTATGAGACATTGGTCTTTCATTCTTTTGCAAATCAGTTTCCAGTTTTGTCAGTACCATTTGTTGAAGAGATGATCTCTTCCCCATTTAATGTATTTTGGCTCTTTGTCAAAGATGGATTTATTTTGGGGTTCTCAATTTTGTTCCACTTATCTATGTATCTTTCATTGTACCAATACCAAGCTGTTTTGACCACTGTAGCCCTGTAATAAGTTTTGAAGTCAGGAAGTGAGAGGCCTCCTCCCACTTTGCTCTTTTTCTTAAGCAGTGCTTTGCTTATATGAGGTCTCTTACCCTTCCAAGGAGCTCTGGTAGCGTAATGGATATGAACTGGGCTGTGAACCGCAAGGCAGCAGTTCTAAACTACCAGCTGTTCCACAGGAGAAAGATGAGGTGTTCTGCTTCCTTAAAAATTTACAGCCTCAGAAACACTGTACAGGGTTGGCAAGAGTTGGAATCGACTCCACGGCACAAAGCCACACACCCTTCCAAATAAAGTTCATGATCATTTTTTTGTTGTTGGAATCTGGATTGGGATTGTGTTATATCTATAGATTATTTTGGGTAGTATTGACATTTTCACAATGTTAAGTCTTCCTATCTATAAGCATGGTATATCCTTTAATTTTTATAAATTTTGTTTCTTATAGTAGTGTTTTTATAGTTTTCTCTGTATAGATCTTTTGTTTCTCTGGTTAGATTTATTCCTAAATGTTTCATCCTTTGGGTGACTATCGTACATGGTATTGTTTTCCTTATTTCCTCTTCAAAGCTGTCTTTATTAATATATAGGAATTCAGCTGATTTTTGTATGCTGATCTTGTACCCTGTCTCTTCCACTGATTTCCAGTAGTTTTTTTCTTTGAGTCTTTGAGATTTTCTATGTATAGGATCATGCCATCTGCAAATAGAGAAAGTTTTACTTTTTCTTAGACAATTTGGATGCCTTTAATTTCCCTTTCTTGCTTATAGCTCTGGCTAAGACTTCCAAAGCAAAATTGAATAGGAGTGGTGATAAAGGGCATCCTTTTCTGTTTAATGTTCTCAAAGGGAATGTTTTCAGTTTCTCTCCATTTAGAGTGATATTGGCTGTTGATTTCATATTGTTGTTGTTAAATGCTGTAGAGTAGATTCCGACCCATAGGACCCTGTACAGGGTTTCCGAGGCTGTAAATCTTTACAGGAGCAGACCGCCTTGTCTTTCTTCTGCGGAACTGCTGGTAGTTTCGAACTCCCGACCTTGAAGTTCGCAGCCCGATTCGTAACCACTACGTTACCAGAGCTCCTTTGATTTCATATATATGCTCTTAATTATGTTAAGGAATTTTCCTTCAGTTCCTGCTTTGTTGAGTGTTTTTATCAGGAATGGGTGTTGGATTTTGTCAAATGCCTTTTTTGCATCAATCTATATGATCATGTGGTTCTTATATGGGGGATAACACTGATTGTTTTTCTAATATGGAACCATCCTTGCATTCCTGGTATGAATCCTGCTTGGTCAAGGAGAATGAAGGTGTGTGACTGGAGGCAAGCCCACTGTTGTCAATGCACGTCAAGTGATAAGTTACTCAGTTCTTCATTGAGCTGAACATGGGAACCATAAATCTGACTCTTCACTGTCAAGTACGGCTCGTCAAGTACATTCAATCCTGTCCTTCAGATGCCTCTCCTTATCCTCCCTGTTCTAACAGTTTCTGGCATGTTTCCATCATAATTTCTTCCATCCTCTTTGGCTTTAAGCTATCTTTGACCTGATGTGGAAGGGACACTTCATAGCAATACAAGATCCTAGTAACATACAGCATCATCCTCTGAGTTATCATCGAGACAGCGCAGTTCCGAATTCACTATATCACCTCTTGATCAGCAAAGGATACAGGCTCTGTGTTTGCATTGATGTTCCTGGCCTTCTGATCTTTGTGCTCAGGTGTTGAGTAGATCCAAATGAAGACATTGTTACCCAGAATAACTTAGATACCACACTGCAAGTCATGAAAGTGAGTCTTCTGCCCTTTTAGCAGGGAGAGGGAAACCTGGACCAAAACATTCTGGCCTAGCTTTCCATATTTTAGACTCCTTGTGTGAAGAGAAACATTTCCATCAGAGAACACTGCTCAAACCTCAGCACTGGTAAGGTTTCTTTCTTGCAAGAAACCTCTCATTGCATGTTGCAGACCGTGAAGGCCTGGTCAGAGGTTTGAGG
>NW_006408656.1:5978088-5998280 GCF_000296735.1 Chrysochloris asiatica
ATTTGAGGCTAGGTGCTAAAAGGTATGTTAATTAAGCTTGAGAAACCAAGTTGCGGTCATGAGATTCGAACCTGCAAAGTATGATGTAAAGTTGCCTGAAGGTCTGGAAAAATAAGATTGACAGCTGTACCTTGTCTTGGCCCCTCCTAACTTTGTGTGAAGTACCTCCCCTAAATAAAAGGAAGGCGCAGAACGGATCCAGGTGCATTACAACTGGCAAGGCGTGCGTTACAGCATGCAGGGGGCATGTTTCAATCCAGCCTTGCAACCATACTGCCTGTTTAGCTAAGATGTTTACTATGCAGGATATTACGGCCTTCGTGGCTGAGATGTTTGCAATGCAGGATCTGCCTGATGCCAGTCCAGCATTCACTCTGGTTTCGGAGTGTCTATTTTGCTATCTCTATCACCGCTGGATCTCCCCTCCTCATGAACCAAACACTCGTGAACAACACAACTATGTTGAGGCAAGTCCCCGGCAATTGCAAGCTCATCTTCTGCAGATCTTCTCCTCAGCTAACTTCCAAGAAGTTTCATGGATGCTAGAAGCAAGACTCAATCCAGTCTGGAGCTGGTCTACACGGTCCACCTCTTCTGTTGAACCTTTGTGGTTCTTCCCACTGCAATGCCTCCAACGTCACTATTATACCTGGTTTTCAAAACGTTCACACAATTCAATTTGTTTATTCTTTCCATAGAGCCAGCCACAGAGCTATATGTTTCTCTTCCCCCATATAGGTCTCATGGCTCTGCCTGAAACCTGTGTCGGTAGTGATTGTGTCCCCTGGCACTACCAGGTGTTCTTTAGTCTCATGACCCAGGTTCTCGCTAAGAGTCTTACAAGCAACAGGAAGCCTCATCTCCATCCACCATCTTGGTACCAATTATTTTCACACTCATTTTTAAGACAAAGTTTCACAAAATGATATTTTTCCACTGGTGACCTTCTATATTTTCTATTTTGTGTTTTAGTTTAAAAATTTCTGTTTGTGACACACTAAAGTGATTTCATTATCTAATAATGGGTCAAGATCCAGTTTGAAAGACACTATGATACTTCACGTATATGCAAAGTCAAATACAAGCTGAAGTTCACATCACAAATGTATACGGAATTCTCATCATGTGCTAAGTATATTGCTGTTGTTCTTAGTTGCCAGTGAGTCATGGTGAGTCCCTGCATGCAAAGTAGAACTGCTCCTTAGGGTTTTCAGAGGTAGATTGTCCAACTTCTGAATTGCCTTTGGGTTAAGTAGGCACTTAACCATTTCTGTCACTCAGGGACTCAAGTATATAATTAGATGCAGTGAATGATATAAAAACCAATGCTATTGGGTCGATTCTAACTTACAGCGACCCTATACAGGATTTCTGAGATAATAAATCTTTATCGGAGCAGACAGCCTCAGAGTGGCTGGTGGGAAAGGGCCATCCATGCTCATTTTGAAGGATATGGACATATTGTATGTCATTATGAAACTCATAATTTTGTGACAAAAACTGATCATTGACAAAAGAAAATGTTAATGAGACAAAAAAAAGCACAAAGATTCAAGAGCAGAAGAAAACACCTGTGAGAATCAGAAAAATTTCAAGAAAGAGGTGACATTTCAACTAGGTCTTGTCAAATGGACAGGATCTCAGTACTAGAAATGTGGGTGAGGTGATACTAGGAGGTATGGACAAGGTCAGGAAACAGGGCATAGTTCATTGGACTCTAAATGCAATCACTCTGAATCATAGACACAGAAGTAAATTAGCAAAAATGGTGGGGGTGAATGTGTGGCTTGGGAGAAAAGAATGTTAGAAGGTGGTGGGAGACGGGGAGTTGGAATAGAAACCAAGGAATGTCAGGGCTACAGGAGCTGAAAAAGACAAGGATCTTGCACTAGAGTGGACAGAAAGAGAGCCTTCTTCTAGAACCAACGAGCATTTCTAGCCTCCCGAGCTATGAAAAAATTTTTTCCTGATGCACACCTTTCCTGATTTTAAACCATTCAGTATCTCTTTGTTCTTTTGTAGTGAGTGTCCCTTGATTTATGTACAGTTTCCTTAAGAGCACAATTACGTGTTCTGAAATAGTCATTCTTTGTAATGTTATTTATAGTTTGTTATGATCCACATAGTTAAATGCCTTTCCATAGTCAATAAAACATAAGTCTTGGCATGGTGCTGTAGGATAAGCACTGGACCTCAAGATAAGCAGTTCAAACTCACCAATCGCTCCTCAGAAACCCTATACAGGGTTGCTACAAGTTAGAAGACTCAACGGCACTTAACAACAACAACAACAACAAAACATTTTTCTAGTATTCACTGCTTTTCACCAAGATCCATCTGACACCAGCAGTGATGTCCCTAGTACCACATTCTCTTCAGAATCTTACTTGAATTTCTGTCAGAGTCTCTAGGAGTCAGAACCAACTCAACAGCACTTAACAATATAAAAATTGATGCAGCAGTACATTGAAAGGGAACTGACCTTGTGGTTCAAACTGATCTTGGGGTCCACAGCATTATCCTGCAATACTACACCAAGACTCCATTTTTATATTATCATCAGCAAAATTTTACTTGCATGTGATATTAATTAGATTGTCCATTGTTTTCCGAATTCCATTGGGTCACCTCTTTTTGGAATGAACACATATACAGATTTCTTCCAACCAGTTGGTCAGGGAGCTGTCTTACAAATTTCCAGGCAAAGATGAGTGAATGAATGCTTCCAGTGCTGCATCTCTTTGTTGAAAGATTTCAATTTGTATTCCATCAATTCCTGGAGCCTTCTTTTTAACCAACACATTTAGTGTAGTTTGTGCTTTTTCCTTCACCATTGGCTCTCGATAACATGCTGCTTCCTGAAATGGTTGAACATCGACCAGTTCTTTTTGGGTACAGTAACTCTGTGTATTCCTTCCATTTTGTTTCTATGCTTCCTGTGTCATTCAATATTTTGGTCATTGTTGTTGTTATTAAGTGCCTTCAATATTGCAACCCAAGTTTTGATTTTTTTCCTCAGTTCTGTCAACTTGAGAAATGCTGAGTATGTTCTTCTCTTTTGGTTTTCTAACTCCAGGTTTTTGCACATTTTATTATAATATTTAACCTTGTCTCCTCGAACTGCCCTTTGAAATTTTCTGTGCAAGCTCTTTTACTTCCTCATCTTCCACTTGCTATATCTTATCTACATTCAAAAGCAAGTTTCAGAGTCTCTTCTGATATTCATTTTTGTCTTGTCGTTCTTTCCTTTCTTATTTTTAGTGGCCCTTTGCTTTATTTATGTATGTTGATATTGCTATCATCCCACAACTATTCTGGTGTTCAACTATTAGTGTCTAATACATAAAATCTGTTCTTGAGATGGTCTCTAAATTAGGTGGGATATACTCAAGGTTGGAGTTCTGATGTGGCACTGCAGGATAATGCACTGGACCACAGGTTGGTTTGAACTGTAAGGTGGCAGTTCAAGCCCACCAACCACTCCTTGGAAACCCTATACAGAATTGCTATGAGTTGGAACCAACTCGATGGCACTTAACAACAAAAACAACACTCAAGGTTGTATTTTGCCTCTTATGGATTGTTTTAATTTTCATCAGCTTCAGCCTGAAATTGCATTTAAGCAATTGGTGATCTGTTCCACAGTAGGTTCCTGTCCTTACTTTGGCTCATGATATTGAGCTTTCACACCATCTTTTGCCACAAATGTAGTCAATTTTATTCTTGTATATTCCATCTGGTGAAGTACATGTGATATAACCTTTTATGTCATTGTAAAAAGGTGTTTTCAATTAATAAGTCATTGGTCTTGCAAGATTCTGTCATTTGATCTCTAGCATCATTTCTATAACTAAAGCCTTATTTCCCAACAGTTGATCTTTCCTCTGTTTCTAACTTTTGCATTCCAATCACTTGCAATTTTCAATGCATCTTGATTGCATGTTTAATAAATTTCAAACTGAAAAGTTGGTGGAATTCCTCAATTTCATTATCACGGGTTTTAGTGGTTGGTGAGTAAATTAGAATAATTGTGGTGTTAACTGGTCTTCCTATCACAGACAGCATTGTACTTCAAGACAGATCTTAAAATGTTCTTTTTGATGATGAATGTGATGCCATTCCTCTTTAATTTGACATTCTTGACATAGTAAATCATATGATTGTCGGGTTCAAAATGACCAATACTAGTCCATTTCAGCTCACTGATGTTAGGGTATGGATCTTTGTGTGTTTCACTTAACTTTTTCACTTTTTTTGGGTTGTTGTTTGTTGATGGATGTTTGGAGCTATTTATTCTCATTTAGAATTGTGCTCCATCAGTAAATGAAGGTCCCGAAGGCTTTGCACATTCACATCATTTTGGTCAACTCTATTTTGAGGAGACAGCTCTTCCTTAGTCATATTTTGAGTGTCTTCCAACCTGAGGGGTTCACCTTCTGGCACTATATTTAACAATGGCCCATTGCTAAGTGTAAGTGTTTTAGTTACTAGCCCTTCAGAAGTAGTCTGTCTCTCCTTAGTCCTAGTCCTTCTTAGTGTTGTTGTTATGTGCCGTGGAGTCTAGTGTGGACACTCTGATTTAAACTGTCCACCATGGGCGACCCTGTATTTAAAATACTGCAAGTATAGTCTCAAACATCATAGCAACAAGCAAGCCATCACAGTAGGACAATCTGACAGAGGAGTGGCTCCATGCAATATGTATGGAAATTATTAAATGGGAACCTAATATTATTTTGTATACTTTTATGCAGTACACTTATATTGTGTTCCTGAAGAAACTGTCAAAGACCAAAAGGCAGTCATTCGAACAGAAAAAGGGGATACTGAATGGTTTAAAATCAGGAAAGATGTGTGCCAGGTTTGTATCTTTTCACCATATTTATTCAATCCATATGCTGAGCAAGTAATCTGCGGAGCTCAATTATATGAAGAAGAACATGGCATCAGTATTGGAGGAAAGTCATTAGCAACTTGCAATATGCAGATAACACAACCTTGTTTGCTAAAAGTGATGAGAATTTGAACTACTTACTGATGAAGATCGAAGACTCCAGCCTTCAGTATGGATGGCACCTCAATGTAAAGAAAATGAAAATCCTCACAACTGAGCCAAGAAATAGCATCATGATAAATGGAGAAAAATTGAAATTTTCAAAGACTTCAATTTTCTTGGATCAGCAATCATTGCTCATGGAAGTAAATGTCAAGAAATCAAACTATGAAAAAAGAAAAAAAAAATCAAACTACAAAAGAAACAGAAAGAAATCAAACTATGTATTGCATTAGACAAACCTGCTGCAAAAGACATCTTAAAGGTGTTGATGAGCAAAGATGTTAGTGTGAGGACTCAGGGGCACCTGATCCAAGCATGGTATTTTTAATAGTCTCATATTCATGTCTATGTTGGTTAATGAATAAGGAAGACTGTCACATAATCAGTGCATTTGAATTAGGATATTGGTGAAGAATATTGAAAGTACCATGAACTGTTAGAAGAACAAACAAATCTGTATTGGAAGAAGTATAGCTGGAATGTTCCTTAGAAGCCAGGATGGTGGAACTTTGTCTTTTGTACTTTGGGCATATTATCAGGAGGAACCAGTCCCTGGAGAAGGACATTATGCTTGAAAAAGTGGAGAGTCAGTGAAAATGAGGAAGACCCCCAACAAGACAGAGTGAAATAGAGGTAACAACAATGGACTCAAACGTAACTATGAGGATGACACAGAACCGGGCATTGTTTCTTCCTGTTGTGCATAGGGTTGTTATGAGCAGAACTGACTCAATGGTACCCAACAGTAATAACAACTAATTTTTATCGAAAACACAATACTTTAAAAAAAAAAAAAAAAAAAAAAACAGCTGTGCAAGAAGAAACCAGAACTTAAAGATCTGGAAAACTCTTTTGTACAAACTGAGGAAGCCAGTCTTGGAACTTTCACCAAGGGTGTGGCTATACGTCTTTTGCTAAAGAGATTAGGTCTATGATTGATGGATCTAATTAACCTCCTCAGCAGAAATCCCATCAGTTTAGATTGAAAAGGACAGAGAGAGCTCAGAATGAAGGAAAGTTGTCTACTCTTTTAATATTACCGACAGGATATAGGCCAAATGGAGCTACATGGTTTCAAACATCTGTTGTCCTCCAAAAAAAAAAAAGTATTTGCATTAGCACAGCACTAGGAAACTAAGAGAGTATGATGATGGGAGAGAAGAGATGGAAAGTGGACTGGTACCATGGTGTGGGGAAAACTTGAATGCCAGAGGAAAAGTCTATTCTACATAGTAATGTAATAATATGTGTAGAACATCCTCCACAGTGGCATAACATAGACAATAATGTAGGCTCCATTTGCCTTCCTTCTCCTTTGCTCAGTAGGAATTAGGGAACTATTGAATGCTTCTGAGTGGAAAGGAAAGTGATTAGATTCATCAGTGGGGCATTGCAGTTGTCCAAACAAGTGGAGTGGAAGTCTATTAATGAAGGTAGCAGTGGAAATAGAAAGAAAAAGACAATTGACTCTATGTTTTGTTGTTGTTTAGTGCCGTTGAGTTGGTTTCGACTCATAGTGACTCTTGGAGACCAGGGTTTCCAAAGAGAGACTGGTTAGTTTGAACTGCCAACCTTGCAGTTCAAACCAACCTTGCTTCCCAGTGCTTATACTATAGTGCCATACCAGGAGTCCATTGACTCTAAAGTAATTGACATTATTTGATGTGAGGGAGAACAAGGAACCCATAATAACATCCAGGTTTGAAGTCTCTAAAACTGGGAACAGAGATAAGTTGTAAGATGATTTGGGTATGGAGGAAGATGATTTGGAATATAACAGTGTTGATGTTTCATTTGGACATCCAAGGAAGTCCAACAGGCAGTTCTACCTCAGGGAAAGAGGCTCTAAGAGAGTGACATTAGGAGTGGAGATAAATTGGTACCGTGGGAGTGTACATCAGTGAACAAAGTCCTGGATTTCAATTTAGGATTTCAATTTCAAAAAGCAATTTAGTGGAATTGTGTTATAGAGAGAATAGTGAAGTGTAGGGAATTTTAGGACCGGATAGAAGTTACAACTCATAGAAGGCATACTCCATTAGCTATTGGGGTTAGGTAAGGCTTCCTGGAAAAAAGAACATCTAGCCAAGATCTGAGTTCTGTTGTGGTGCTATAGGATAAGCACTGGACTGCTAACTGCAAGGTTGGTGGTTCAAATCCACCAGCTGCTCCTTGGAAATCCTATATAGGGCCACTAAGAGTCAGAACCGACTTGACAGCACTTAACAACAACAAGCCAAGAACTCAGTGGTGAGTTGGATTTAGGCAGATTAAGGATTTGTTGTTGTTAAGTACTGTTGAGTCGGTTCCGACCCATAGCGACCCTGAACAGGGTTTCCAAGGCTGTAAATCTTTACAGGAGCAAAAAGCCTCATCTTTCTCCCACGGAGCAGCTGGTAGTTTCGAACTGCTGACTTTGCAGTTTGCAGCCTGATTTGTAACCACTACGCTACCAGAGCTCCTTAGATTAAGGATAGGTAGAGCAATAATGTTCCAACACAAACAGGTAACATATGAAAAGACAGGAAGGCAAGAACGAACATAGTGCATTTGGGAAGCTAAATATAGGGAGTATCCCTATGAAGCTGGGAGCATTCCTATTGCACAGATAAAGAAATGAAACACAAAATTAGTAACTTGCTTACAATTTCCCAGCTGGCTGGGCCTAGAATCAAACTCTATTTTATCCCTAAGAGTTTGTTCCTTCCATTAGTCTATCCTGACACATGTCTTTAATGTAGGGTGGATCATTGGTGTTGTTAAATTGAAACTAAAGAGTGTGTGTAGAATAGAGTATGACTAAGGAGTGAACTTGGTGTGACACTACGGGTTAATGCGCTGGATTGCAAAGTTGGTTTGAACCACAGGGTCAGAGGTTCAAGCTCACCAGTCATTCCTTGGAAACCCTATTGTTGTTGTTATGTGCCGTGGAGTTTGTTCCAACTCATAGCGACCCTGCACAGGGTTTCCGAGGTTGTAAATCTTTATGCGAGCAGAAAGCCTCATCTTTCTCCCGTGGAACGGCTGGTAGTTTTGAACTGCTGACCCTGAGGTTGGCAGCCTGATTCGTAACCACTATGCTACCAGCTCCTTGGAAACATAGGGTCACTATGAATTGGAACTGACTCGACAGCACTTAACAACAACAATGAATGGCTACATTTAAGGAGTTGTTGTGAGGTGCCATCACAACAATGGTTCTGACTCATAGTGACACTGTACAGGGTTTCCAAGGAGCGGCTGGTGGGTTTGAACCACTGACCTTGTGGTTAGCAGTCCAGTGTTTATCATACAGCAAGTAGCAAATGAAGGAGGTAGAGAAAGAGTAGTTCTCAGAGTACAGTGTGAGGAAAGCTAAAGAAAGAATTTTTAGAAGCCTGGTATAACATTTCACATGTGGAGAAGGTTGAAGAGTCAGTTGGTTCTGATGGTAGGTGGCCAGTGATGATCTCATTTAGGCAATAAGAAAATAATTTCCAGAGTGGTTCATAAAGGGTGGAAAAATAAATGAGGAGTAAGGAAGTAGAGTGCATAGAGATCACTCTTTCAGAAACTCGGATTTCAGGTTCTGGGAAGAAGGTAAGCAGGAAGTTCATTAGGACGTGATTGTGGAGTTAATGCCAAGGGAAGAGAAGGAAGCAAGACTGAACAGAAAGAGAAGTTGAGCTAGGATGTAGGACAAAGCTAGGATGCTCAACTCACTCAAAATTCCACGTTATCCCAGTTGGGTGAAAGGGCTGGGTCTTAACACACCCACGTAGATCTGTCACTTGATGGGAGCGGCCCAAGAAGGGAGCATGGCCTGATAGCTGAGGGCCAACTGACTCATCCTGGGCAGTGCCTACCACAGTGATAGTTTACAAGGCTAGTAGAGTGGAGAGAAGAAATTTTTTAGGACTGTCAGAGGGATGTTAAGAGAAATACCAAAAATTCATGTAACGGCAAGACAGGAAGGGACAGGAAAGAAGGATTAATGGAAAGTGGGGAAGAGTTCTGATATATTACATTGTGGGAATTACAATCAGTGTCACCAAACAAAATATGTATGAATTGACAAATGGAAAACTAATTTCTCTGTAAACTTTCACCCAAACCACAACATACTTGTTATAAGTAGATAAGATTCAAATCAGGCATATGTCAACTTGAAGGGATCAAGAGACTGCCACCAAGGCTACTAGTCTCTAGAAGACCATTGTAATTCTCCAAAGGAGTCCAATACCCAAGGCAAAATGATGATAGCAGCTAACTTTCTTACTAGGTTATTGTTTGACTTGAAGGTAACATTAGGAAAACAGTTCCTTAAAGGCTCAAGGTTGAAAAGGATACCTTAAGGCCAATGGCCTGGATGGTTCAACTCAACTCTATGGACCCAGAAATCTGAATTCAAGTAGAATTAAAACAGTTTCTTAGGCCAGATAAAACTCAAATAAGTTTGAAATTGTGTATATAAATATAAATAAACATTCTATTTGTGTATTCTTTTAGTCTCATTTTTTTTTTTATTGCCCAGAAGCCACAACATATTCAAAAATAGAATAATACTATGTATTCTGTTGATGGAGAACCAACATCACGTTTGGCCTTTGCTAGCACCTGACATGCAACAGTAAATAAAATAATCTCCCTTAATGAGAAACTCACAAATTAGTGGGAGAAGAAAGCACAAAAGCAATCATGACTGTAAGAAACTGAGTATACCTATGTGTGCTTATATCTGCTGTACTCAGCTCAGGCCTGGTACATGTAAATTATTGAGAAATAGATGCAAAATGAGTGAAAGTGCTAGAGTCAAGTAAAAAGTGCTTGGCTAGCAGATTTAATGCAATTTCTTGTGTCTCGGAGTAAAACTCTGTTCCATTGGGTTTGCAACAGCTGATTTTTTGGAAGTAGATCCACAGACCTTTTTTTCAAGGCACTTGTGAGTTGGCGGTTGGGTTGCTAACCTCAATGTTGTAGGTGACACTGCTGGTATTTGAAACACCAGTGCCATAGCTTCCAGCATTACGTAACAGACAAGCCACCACCCTAGGACAAACTGACAGATTCATGTGCAGGATTGGTGTTGGGGTGGAATCTATTTTTATTTTATCTATCTCATTTTGATTTAAAACAGTTACTTCTGAGGAAATGGAAGAACATGGAATTTTCTGTTTTGTTTGGGCTTTCATTTGCTGGGTTTGGTATTTAATCATTATGAACTGAAACACACATGCAGTCCTATCTGCCCCAACCGCCCTTATCAAAAAGAAGTCCAGTATGTTCCTCTTGAGACTTCTCTTTCTTCCTGAATTGTCCCAAGAACCCTAGGGATGTGTTGTTGTTGTTAGGTACTATCAAGTTGGTTCTGACTCATAGAGATCCTGTGCACAGCAAAACAAAATACTGCCCAGTTCGACACCATCCTCACAGTTGTTTTATGTTTGAGCCCAACATGGCTGTCACTATGTCAATTCCTCTTGTTGTGTTGTTATTAAGTGCTGTAGAGTTGGTTCCAACCCATAACGACCCTGTATAGGGTTTCCAAAGAGTGACTGGTGAGTTTGAACCGCTGAGCTTGCAGTGCAAATGGCTTTGCAGTCTGGCGCATTAACCCATAGCCCCACACTTTTTGTTAGGGCCTACCTATTTATCTCTGACTCTCTCCTTTACCCAGCATGATGTCTTTCTTCAGGGACTGGTCCTTCCTGACAACACATCCAAAGTACAAGAGATGAAGTCTTGCTAGCTTCACTTCTAAGAAAGAATGTTCCTTAGAAATGAAGATAGTGAGACAGGACAGTGTTAAAGAGGAGGCACTTGGTCCAGCTTCCACATGTAACGGGAAAATGCCTCAGTCGGCAGTTGTCTTTGAGGGCATCCTGGGGTTGAAAATGGGTCACTATCGTGTGGTCAGTAATGGTAGCACCATGGATTAAGCCTTGGGTTTAAACCTCAAGATCAGCTGTTAAAACTCACCAGCCACCTATGGGAGAAAGATAAGACTACCTGTTTCCTTGTTGTTGTTATGTGCCATGGAGTCGATTCCAACTCATAGCAACCCTGCATAGGGTTTCCGAGGTTGTTAATCTTTACAGGAGCAGAAAGCCTCATCTTTCTCCTGAGGAACATCTGGTAGTTTCGAACCGCTGACCGTGAGATTAGCAGCCTGATTCGTAACCACTATGCTACCAGAGCTCCTATCTGGTCCCTTAGGATCCTCTTTTATGAGTTGAAATCAACTTGATGGCAGGGGGTGGTTTGGTTTTGGTTTGGGGAGCCTGTCTTCACTAATTTGAATAGATTACTGCTTTTCTTTCTTTCTGACTATAAAGTATTTATTCACATTTCCATCATCCTTATTGCATTACTATCCAGATTTTATTAAAAACTACTTGAAAGCAGCAATTATCTTCTTTTCTCTCTCCTCTATCTACCAATGCCTCTGCCTGCCCAGTGTCTCTCCTTCCCAGCTTTGCCTTCCACCAGCTATTTTAGTTATTTCCCTGAGGCAACTTTTTCGTGTTTGCCACCTTCTGGATTGAGAAATTCTGGATTTGCCCAGGTTTCTTTCCTTTCTTTTTACTTACTTTTTTTTTTTTTATTGTGAATTAAGTTAAGGTTTCTTGCTGTCTCAGTGTTGTTGGGTTTTTTTCTCTCTTCCTCTTTCATTTCTTTTTTTAAAAAAGTTCATCAGGTACAGAGTCCTGGGGTTTGTATGGCTTTGTTGTCTACTGTGGTTCACTGATTGACTAGGTGATACCAGCATTCATTCAGGCTAGATTGGGCGGCATTTTCACTCATTCTTTGAGACTCCTGATAATTGTACCATGGCTGCACGTACAAATATATGTGGAAACCTCATGTGGACTGTCATGCTTGGGGTTAATTGGTTTCAGCTCCTGTGTCAGGGGAGCAGAGTCCTCATGCAAAGCACCCCTGGTAGAAGTGGCTGAACTCCTAGGGGAGTGGTGTCTAGAAAGGAATTAATTCCTCTGGAGCACACACGTCCACCTCTAGCTCCAGCCAAATGGGTCAGAAATGAATCTTAGAAAAAAAGTATTTGAACTCAATTAATTGTTGATTAATATCCAGGAGTGGCAGATATATGGTGCTTCCCTTTTCATGGCAGGTCAAAGATGAAATTTGATTATGCTTTGAAGGGTGTGGTTTGCCTCTTCAAATTCCTTAACAGCTCTGTCCTAATGTTGTGTTACCTAGAGCAACCTTACAGTGCTTTAACCAAGGGGAGGCGCACTTGTCTGCCTATATAGAGGCAGGAGTCAGCCCTGGGAAAAATCAAACCAGTTCTGCACAATGAAGAAGAAGCAGCTTAAGACGGAGGCAGCTCCACGCTGTGAGCTAAGTAAGTAGCCAGCAATATGGGACAGCCTAGGGAAGCTGCCTTGAGGAGCAGATTTGGATGGCGGTCAAATAGGGGCTCCTGTCATTTTATTTTCTACTTTCTCCAGAGGTTCCCAAAAGAACAGGTCTAGCCTGGAGGGACTTGGTCAAGTCTTTCTGAATCTCCACAGACAGATTTGTAGACAGACTCAGTATCTCAGAACTAACTTGTGCATTTTTCTTTTCTCTCTAGGACAGAATATATGGAAACCAGCCTGCCCTAGGAAGCTGATGATGACAGATACTTTCATTTGATTTATTTTTTTGGCCTTTGAGTTTATTTTGCACTTTAATTGGATTTTTCTCGTTCCAGTTCACTTTTCTTTCCTTATCTGTTGGAGTCTTCACTAACGAGTGAAATGTTATCCTAGCTGTTTTTAGGTCGAGGAAGAAGTTGAAGGGGGTTTATGCTTTTTTCTAAGCCTACAAGTTGCCTAAAGAAGCCCGGTTATTTTCAATGCTGTAGCGGTGTGGGCGTATAAGAAGCCTTTCGGTAGCTCTAAAGGACTTTGTGGTTTCATACAATAATCACTAGACTGCGAACCAAAAGGTCTGCGGTTCAAGCCCGCTAGCTGTTCCTAAGTAGAACGAGAAGGATTTCTGCTCCCACAAAGATTTAAATCTTGGAAACCCTGTACGGGGTCGCTGTGAGGCGGAACGGACAGGCACTTAACAACAAAGGACTTGGTAGAAAATTTGTCAGGGTAATTGATCAGACCATTTATTTCCCTCTCTCCAGCCCACCACCCAATCTGGCTGGCACAGACTGGTCCGTGAGGCTCAGGGTGGGATGGGATTGCTTTTGGGCAGTGGAGGCAAAGTTTTGGGAAGAAACAAGACTGGTGGGTAGAATGTTGAAAACAGTAGACTGCTGAGGCTTGGGAGTAGGAGAGCTGATGTAGTCGAACTGGCTTCACTAGCTGGAGTTTCGCGGTTCCTCCCAGGTGTGGGGCTCTTGCTAGGGCACAAGCAGTAGGATGTGGCCGTGGGGGCGAGAGGAAATTGTCCTATCAGGTGGCTGTACTTTACAGGGTAGAGCAGTAGCTCATAGTGCCACGTCCCCAAAGAGAGATTGCGAGTATCTAACATGAGTTCGCGACGAACTACAGTACGAATTATTATGTCTGCAGGCTGTGGGGCGGGAACTTCCAAAACCAGGTGGCGTGCAAAGTGACCTAGCGCGTGGAGGCCCAGCGCAGACTGTAGTAGTCTCTCAGACCGCTCTGGTCCCGCCCCGAGCCTGACCTTGGCGTGGGTGGAGCCACGATACTCACTGTCGGCTCGCCACGCGCGCTGGGAGCTGTGGAGAATCCCACCAATAGGAAGTCGCGGCTGCGGCCCGTCGGCCAATCGCGTGGGTGTAGGGAGCTGGCTGGCTTAGCGCTGACTCCAGGGAATGGAGTCGTCGTTTCCCGGGCAGCTTGTGAGGAGGTTGCGGAGCCGGTAAGACTAGGGGCCGTCGGGGTCAAGGGTCACACGGACTCTTCTTTTGATGCAAGCGGACGAGGAGGGGCGCGAGGCGGCTGATGGCCGACCTAGGAGCAGGCCCTGGGGCCAGTACTGGGCACGCGAGGCGCCGTGCGAAGCTGCGCGGGGAGGTGCAGACAGAAAAGGCCTGAGGCGCCGGTCGCGGGTCTCAAGTGGCGGATGGCGCCGCAAAGATGGAAGGAAGCCCGGGACCGCGGGAGCCTGGCGCTTCCCCGCTGTGGCCCAGGGGGGAATGGATGGCTGAAGCCGCGACTGGAGCCGACGCCTCACCAGGCCTGGTGACCCAGGGTGCGCTGACCGGTTTCAGTGTGGTCTCGGAGGCCACTTCTTGTTGGAGCTGTCTGTGGCCTCCCGCTTCCCCAACTCCGCCACGAGCCCGCAACTCCTTCAGTGCCGCCGACATCCCTGGGGCGCCTCGGTGTGCGGGCCTGGCTGGCCGCTCGGGATTCCTCTGGGCTCCAGGCTGCAGGGAGAGGGGCTTCATGAGTCCCTCTGACAAAGCTGCCCCTCACTTTTAGGGTTTCTTCCTTTGGATTCCTTTTCACTGTGGGTTTTTCCCAGATTTTGCACCTCATAGCTGCCTGTTTCTAGGAGCATTATTAGAGGACCAGTGATGGAGGGTGGGCGGCAGGTCCCTGTGTGTGAAATGAAGACACTTATATTCTCCCCACTGCTTCCAAGGGAATTCTGAAGCTCAAGAAATGTGACATCGCTTTAAAAGTAGAAAGCAAAAGCCAAAATGCTGTGGAAGAGGGGGAGGCAAGGGGAGCTAGGTCTCCGGACAGGTTTGCTGCCTGTGATCTGCGGAACCTGACCCCCCCCTCCCCCCACCAGTGTGTAGATTTATACGCAAATTGTTTAGTTTCTATGGGATTACGGTGGGGATTGAGAATATCAAGAAATTATTAGATTGATGATGTGTAAAGGGAGCTAATACAGTAATACTAAGGATTGTTCCTGGCATATAGGCGTTTTAATTAATATTTGTGGGTTGCTGTGAAAAGATGAGGCTTTCTGCTCCCATAAAGGTTTACTACCATGCAAATCCTATACAGGGGAACTGAGTAGAACCGTCTCCATGGCACACAACCGCCTCTACTTCCACCTCCTGTGGGTTAGGCATTAGGCTGCTAGGCCACAGAAACCACCAGGTGCTCCATGGGAGAAAGATGAGACTTTCTGATCCCATTACGTTTACAGTCTCAGAAACGCTATATAGGGTCCCTATGAGCCTTAGTATAGGAGCTCTGGTAGCGTAGTGGTTACGAGTCGGGCTACGAACCTCAAGGTCAGCAGTTCGAAACTACCAGCTGTTCCTCGGGAGACAGATGAGGCGTTCTGCTCCCGTAAAGATTTACAGCCTCAGAAACCCTGGACAGGGTCGCTGTGAGTCGGTTCCTACTCCATGGCACATAACCACCACCATCATGAGCCCTAGTAGACTTGATGGCAGTGGGTTTAGTTTGGGGCTTTGGTGCCTGTTAGTTGCTGTTCAGTCCAGTTCCGGCTCATTGTGATCTTATATGTAACAGAACACAATATTGCAGGGTCCTGCACCACCCTTGCTGCTGTATTGCGGCTCATGTGACCCAGTATAGCCTTTCCAAGGCTATAAATCTTTACAGGAGCAGAAAGTGAGAGTTGCCTTGATTTTAGCGGAACCTCTATTGAAGAGGTGATATCCTTTTTAGTAGATTGTTATGTGTGCCTGCTTTCCTCTTAAAGACAGTTAACTAAGGAATTCTGACCTTATTACTTAGCCTTTGATCAGAATTGTATGTCCCTATTGCAGTGATCCCTTAAGCCTTTGTCTTCCAGCCACTTCATTATCTTTGATCATAAGAGTATAGTGTAATTACATGTGACTAAGAAGTTTTCTGCGGGCTGTTTATTGTTATATTAGGTCAAAGGACTCCTGGTGTGGCACTGTAGGATCAGCACTGGACTGCTGATCACAAGGTCAGCAGTTCAAACCTACCAGCTGATTCTTGGAAATCCAATACAGGGTCGCTATGAGTCGAAACTGACTTGATGGCACTTAATAACAACCTGTAGCAGCGCTGAGTAACCCAGCTCTGGGAACTTCTTTGGCTGTTTATTTCTTCGTTGGTTAATATTTCATTCACAGTGTTGGCTTGGGCAAAGTTTATTTTGAACTCAATACTACAAAGGCCATGATTGCAGCATACCTGGTTTCTCATCTTCCTGGAATGACTGGGACTGGGAAGGGGAATTTATGAGGGCAGACTGACAGCATTTCTTGGTAATGAATAGGGAAGCTTCTTAGGAACCTAATATTATTCTTCTGTTAGGAAATCAGCATTGGTTCCTTTGGATTATGCTGAGATCTCCTTTACTAAGCAGTTTGTTTTTAACTTTTTATTGTGATTTGAGTGAAGGTTTACAGAACAAACTGGTTTTCTACTCATCTGCTCTTTGTTTCTTGACATTGATGGCAATACTCACAATGTAACAGCACTCTTCCCACTTCAGTTTGTCTTTTTTTCCATTCATTACTGTCTTCTGAGGTTTATCCCAGGGCAAACACTGCCCTTTCTGTTTTGTATGGTTGATTGTTCTGAGGTGTAATACCTCCATGGTGTTATTGTTCACTCTATGAACATGTCTGTTGTTTAGCTGAGAGTTGAGTCATGTGGTTGAGTTCAGTTCCAGACCTGAACAGTGACGAAGGGCCATGGTCTGTTTGCACCAGTAACCCTGGTCTTTTTTTATATTTAAGTTTTGTTCCATGTTCCCCCCCACCCACTCTACCCAGGACCCTCTATTGTGATCCCTTTCAGTGTGATCAGCAGTGGTAGCCAGGTACCATCTAGTTTTTCTGGTCTCAGAGTGGTGGGGGGTGGAGGTTCTCTTGGCCCATTAGTCCTTTAGTGGTTCAATGTTGACTAAGTATAGGCATACTTCATGTTGCTCATCTCATTTACTGCATGTTTTATAGCTTGAGGTTTGTGATAAACCTGTTATCAACCAAATTTATGGTACCATTATTCAAGCAGCATGTGCTCCCTTTGTGTCTCTAAATGTTTCAAAAAAATTTCCATAATGCTATTGTACACATAATAGACTATAGTATAGTGTAAGCATAACTTTTATATATCATGGGAAACCAAAACATTTGTGAGACTGATTTTACTAAGGTGGTCTGCAATATTCAGAAGGTTAGAGAATGGTATTTTAGTGCTAAGAGCTTGGGATGCTGTTGCATTAAAGACATCGTTAGTCCCTGCCTCCTCACTGTGCACATAAGTTGTCTGCAGACAAATTTATGCCCTTTCTATAGACTTAAAAATCCCTGTCAGTCTCCTGGAACTATCTAGGAAACGCTTTTGTCTTATAATTCTCCCCCTTCCCAAGAAGCTACTACTTATACACTTAACATTGTTAGGAACCAATGAGAAACTTTGAATTTATGAAAAAAATGCTTACTGTAGCAGTGTGTTGTCCAGATTTGGGTGAAGCATCGCATGGTCAGTAGTTTGAATCTACTAGTAGCTTTGAGGGAGAAAGAGGAGACTTTCTGCTCCTGTATTGATTTACAGCCTCAGAGACCCTGTAGAGAGTTGCTGTGAGTTAGATTCAATGTGGTGGCACACAACCATCTTGTTAGGTGCTGTGCTGGCCCCTCTGAGTCACAGCAACCCTATGCACAGCAGAATCAGTTCTGCGCCATCCTTACAACTCTTAGGTTTAAACCCATTGTTGCAGCCACCGCATCAGTCCATTTTGTTGAGGGGCTTTCTCTCTTTTGCTAACCCTCCATTTCACCACACATGTCTTTTTCGAAGGATATTCTGGCTGTATTTCCAAGACAGAGTTGTTCTTCTGGTGGTCCAGGGTACTTCCAAGATTCTTTACCAACATCATGGTTCAATTGCATAGATTCTTCTACGAGGTTTTTCTTATTCATTATCCGACTTTCATATGCATGTATTGTTCTGACTCATAGTGATCCTGTATAGGGTTTCTGAGGTGAGTTTGAACTGCCAACCTTGCAATTCAAACTGACCTTGTGGTCTACTGCTTTATTTTGTAGCACCTGCCATACCAGAACTCCATATGCATATGAGGTGATTGAAAATATCATGGTTCAGGTCAGGTGCACCTTAGTCCTCAAAGTGACATCTTTGTTGCTTAATACTTTAAGAAGGTCCTTTGTAGTAGATTTGCCTAGTGCAATACGATCTTTAATTTCTAGACTGCTGCTTCCATAACGGTTGATTGTGGATACAAATGAAGTAAAATCCTTGACAAAGCCAATCTTTTTTCCGTTTATCATGCTATTGTTTATTGCTTCAGTGGTGAGGATTTTTGTTTTCTTGAGTTGTAATTCAACTTAGTTTACAGATTGAATAAGTATAGTAAAAGAATACAACCCTGTCTCATACCTTTCCAGATTTTAAACATGCAGTATCCCCCACCACCACCTTTTTTTAAAATAAAGTTTTTATTGTGAATTATGTGATTGTTTACATGAGAGAATATTAGCTTTACATTCATCCTATCGTATATCATTTCATTGCCATGACTACAATCCCCTCCATGCATCATCAGACAACCAAAAGATATATACTACAAGGCTGCCCCTCGGTCATTAGCACACAGCCCCTCTCCCTCTCTGCTTCTAGAGTCCATAGCCGCTCCATCTCTCCACGTCATCGTCTCTGCCTCCATCTCTGGCATCACTTTCTCTGGGTAGGGTTCCGCACTCTGCGCTTTTCCCATGATGGTCCCAGGGACCTCCGCTCCTGGACTGTAAAGTCAACCATGCCCCTCCTTTTGCTACAAAACGTCTACCTTTACATTTCCAGCCCTCACAGTCAGTTCTGATAGCAATTATTCACTATTGTACCACAAGAGTCCTATCCCCATCTCCTTTCATCAGCCCTGACCAGACAGATTGTATATTACTCAGTGGAGATTCTACCTTCCTCCGCACCTTCGGGGTCTAGGCTCCCTCTTGAAAGCTTATAAGCCAGTCACTTCTTGCCTTTGTAGCCCCCCATTTTGGGTAGCCAATGCCCAAGTTGCCCACCCTGTTTACCCTGTGTACCGAGGGGGTGGGAATGATCCTTTCTGTAAAGATTTGTTCCTTCTTTTGAGCTACCGCATCCATAGGTGTAGGTCACGTTCATCAAATTGTATCAGATCACTCTTTTTTTCCCTCTTTTTTCTTCTAGTCAAGTTCTGATTATCCAGTCATTGAAGCCAGGTCAGGTGGGTATTATCTGGAAGTGTGGGTGGTCTTGTGCAGCTGCCCTCACTTCTTATCAGCTAGACACTTCACTCTCTACTCTAGTCCTCTGTAGCCATGTTACTGTCTCTGGGCCCAGGAGTCACCAGGTCTTGCCACACTGCTGGCCAACCAGGTCTCCACCCAGGTGCACAGGAGCCTATTGAATGTGGTTGAACTTAGCTCGCAGCTTCATTGTTGTTTTGCCCTCACTTCCCCTTATTGGTGACCAGCATGGTCACCAGTCAGAGCACATGTCTGCTCGTGTATTCCCATTGAGTCTTAGTCTTGGAAGGGGGTTTGCCCTGAGGGGATGCAGTATCCCTTTTGTTCTGTTTGAATGACTGCCACTTGGACTATGTACATGTTCTGCATGAGCACAATGAAATGTTCTGAAATTCCCATTCTTCACAATGTTATCCATAATTTGTTATGACTCACACAGTCGAATGCCTTTGCATAGTCAATAAAGCACAAGTAAACATCTTTCTGGTATTCTCTGTTTCCAGGTGAGATCCATCTCACGTCAGTAATGACATCATACCTTATTCTATATTCTCTTCTGAATCCATCTTGAATTTCTCGCAGCTCTCTGTTGATATACTACTGAAACCATTCTTGAATTACCTTCAGCAAAATTTTATTTGTGTGTAATATTAATATTATTGTTTGATAATTTCTGCATTCTATTGGGTCTCCTCTCTTGGGAATGCACACATATATGAATTTCTTTCAGTTAGTTGGCCAAGTAGCTGTTTTCCAGATTTCTTGGCATAGACTAGTAAATGCTTCCAGCATTGTTTCTGTATGTTGAAACATTGGTATTCTGTTAATTCCTGGAGCCTTGTTTTTTGCCAGTGCCTTCTTCTTTCAATACCATTGGTTCTTGATCTTATGCTATCTCTTGAAATGGTTGAATTCCAACCAATTCTTTTTGGTACTGTGACTATATTTTTCCTGCCTTCTTTTCATGCTTCCTGAATCCTTCAATATTTTGCCTGTTGTTGGTAAGTG
>NW_006408656.1:6000399-6009589 GCF_000296735.1 Chrysochloris asiatica
ACACCATTCCTCCTGAATTTGTTGTTCTCAGTAAACTTATTTAAAGTAACCAATACTTGTCCTTTTCAGCTCATTAATGCCTATGATAGTGATCCTTAGACATTCCATTTCACATTTGGATGACTTTCAGTTAGAATCATGCTTTGTACATTCTACATTGTGATTATTTATGAATGTTTGCAGCTTATTTTACCTTTCTCATTTTGAGTCATGTCCCATCAGCAAATGAAGGTACTGAAAGCTTTGCTCCATCCATGTCATAAAGATTGACTCTACTTTGAGGAGGCAAGAAGCTCTGGTAGCGTAGTGGTTACGAATCAGGCTGTGAACCACAAGGTCAGCAGTTCGAAACTACCAGCTGTTCCGCGGGAGAAAGAGGAGGTGTTCTGCTCCCATAAAGATATACAGCCTCGGAAACCCTGTACATGGTCTCCATGAGTCGTAACTGACTCCATGACACATAACCACCACCACTTTGAGGAGGCAGTTCTTCCACAGTTGTGTTTTGAGTACCTTCTAAGCTGAGAGGCTTATCTTCTGACACTGTATGAGATAATGTTCTTTACTATTGAGAAGGTTTTCATTGGCTAATTCCTCAGAAGTGGAGCTCCAATTTCTGTTCTTGGAGCCCAGGTGTGGCGCTGTGGTACCAACAACAACAACAACTGCCTGTTCTTAGTCTGAAAACTGTAATAAGAGTTAGATGTTGGCATGGGCAAGAGTTTTTCTGAAGCCTCTGTATTTGTGCTTGCACAAGGAAGAAAGGGACTGACATCTTCAAAGAGGTGCATATTTTTGAGTTAGATATTATAGTCATATTTATCATCTGTCTGAATGTCTGTGGTTTAAAGACAACATTTTGGAAAAGAGATAAGGGAGTATTTGAATGGATAGAAGATGAGTTGAAAGACAGTTCTTGTCTTATTCACTCAATGTTATCTTTTTATAATAAATTTTTATAATTTAACAAGAAAACTTCCTTTATTCTAAAATTCCATATTGCCATGAACTTTTTGAAGTCCTGTCATAGTTACTGAGCAATTAACATTTATGTGCATTTAGTGCTTCTTAGAGACACAAAGAAGAGTTCTTCAGATGTCATCAGGAATGTGGATAAAATGAAATGACATAAATGTATTGTTATGTATATTGTAATCAGCTCCTCTTCCACTTGTAATTTAAGATCAGAGTAGCTCTTTTGAATGAGGACCAAAGTTTCCAGTTAAGACATAGATGGAGAAGTTAGGATTCTTAGTCTTCTGTTTGTGGCTAGTATTTGTTGTAAATCATCTTGTGTGGGGTTTTTTTTTGGTCTCATTTATCTCTAAATCAGATATACTCCTAGGTAATGAAAGCAGAAAGCTACAATGTAACTATTAAAGTTTTGGCAGGTTCCAAAGAGCATGTATGAAGCTAGAGAATCTTTCAATATTTGTTGCCTATCTTTATAAATTTTCTTTGCTTTAAGAAACTTCAGAGATCACAAGTACATAAAAATAAAGTCAGTCTATATCTGGACACCAGTAGCTATTATTAGAATGTTGTTGTTGTTATGTGCCATGGAATCGGTTCCAACTCATAGTGACCCTGTACAGAGTTTACGAGGCCGTAAATCCTTACAGGAGCAGAAAACCTCATTTTGCTCCCACGGAACAGCTGGTAGTTTCAAACTGCTGACCTTGCGGTTCACAGCCTGATTCATAACCACTATACTACCAGAGCTCCTTATTAGAATAAGTGGGTCTAATATAATCAAATGATAATATATTTTCATACTTGTTGGAGAAAAACTACATAAGAAAATAAGAGGGTGAGACATTTTTCTGAGACAAGAAGACACGATGCTGTTATGTTCCATCAAGTCGACTTTGACCTAAAGTGACTTTATAGGGTTTTCTAGGCTGTAATCTTCATGGGGGAGGAATCCTGGTGTGGCGCTGTGGGTTAATGCGCTGGATTGCAAAGTTGATTTGAACCGCAAGGTTGGCGGTTCAAGCTCACCAGCCACTCCTTGGAAACCCTATCCAGGGTCGTTATGGTCAGAACCAACCCGACAGCATTGAACAATATTCATGGGAACAGATCACCAGGTCTTTCTCCTGTGGAGCCACTGGGTGGGTTCTAATTGCCAACTTTTGGTTACTTGCTATTAAGTGCCATCTAGTCTATTCCAGCTCATAGTGACTTTGTTTCCAAGGAGCAGCTGGTGGGTTTGAACTTTTGACCTTGTTCACAGTCCAGTGCTGATCCTTCAGTGCCACACCAGGAGTTCTTATTGGTTAGTAGCTAAGTACTTTAACTCTTGCGCTACCAGGGCTCCTTAAGAAGACGGGTCAGATTGATTTAATGGGAATTTCTTATTCTGTTGGAGAGGGGCCTTTAAAATTATTCAGAGGGCATGGGCTAGTGAGTCAGGTTCAATGTGTCAGAGCAGACTGCTAGGTGGAGCTCCTGAAAGTAGTTTACTGCTGTAAACTACTGATTAGCAGTAAGTTGCAGGAAGCTTACATAGTGAGAGTTGGGAGAAACAAAGCTATAGTCCCTAGAGAAGTCCTGGTGTGGCACTGTGGGTTAATGTATTGGACTGCAAGGTCGGCAGTTCAAGCTCACCTGGCACACCTGAGAAACCCTGTACGTGATTTGAACTGCAGATCTTATGGTTGGAAGTCCAGTGCTTATCCTACAATGCCACACCATGACTTTAGTGACCTTGAACTGTAAGCAGCCAGGGAGGTTTGGAAGCTGAGCACAGAGTAGAGAGCAGAGAAAGTGAAGAGTTGATAACTGATCCTTCTAATTCTTAGAACTTTGGTAGATGAGTGATGTTTTTGTCTAAAAGATCAGTTACTTCTTGACAGGCGGGCCACATTTCTCCCAACTGTTATCATCTTTGACACCCAGGCAGCTGGCTTCATTATCAACTGTACTCTTTTCATCATAGTCTTTCTCTTTTTATTTTTATTTTTTTTACTTTATTGTGAATTAGGTGGAGGTTTCCTCTCCTTTTCCTGCTTCTTAGTGTTTTCTCTTTTCTTTGTTTTGAGATGGTGGTCTACAGTGTTGTCTTTTTGTCTTTTTTTAACCTCAAAAGTCTAACTCAGCTGAGAAACAGCAAACTTTCTAGAGTTGAAGTGGTAGTTTTTGGTGGTGTGGCGCTGTGGGTTAATGCGTCAGACTGCAAAGTTGTTTAAACTGCAAGATCGGTGGTTCAAGCTTACTAGCTGCTCCTTGGAAACCCTATACAGGGTTGCTATGGGTCGGAATCGACTCGATGGCACTTACCAATAACAACCACAAGCAAAACAAAAAAAGTATCTAATTTTGAGATTATTACCACTGCATAAAAGGTCAATAAAATCAGTCTCAGCTGGTATCTCAATGACCATTGTGCCAGAGAGAGAGACAGACCTAGAGAGACCGAGGCCCTGAGGGTGTACAGTAGTAGTGCTGTTAGTAGTACTATTAATAGTATTGTTTGCACTTTATGAAGTGGGCGTCTTTGTGTGGCTTTTGGCTGAAGACATTCTAATATTACCCACTTAAGGCCTTTTTCTTAAAACTAACAGTAGAGAGATTGTTTACTTTGTTTCTTCAATCATGAAGTTGATGTAATTTGAGTCTTTAACCAGCCCTTTTAAAAAAAAAAAAAAAACTAATTTATATAAAAATCTGTTTACTAAAAAAAACTAGGACAAGCTTATCCAGATTAAAAAATATAACTATAAATTTCATATCCTTGAGAATAACTTGAAAGTTCACAGGGCTTTCTAAGTTGTTCCTTTTCCTTTACCCGCAGGAGGACAGATTGAGTTTTAGAACTAATTAGATGGATGTCCTCAATACAGAGACTCAGACAATGGTGCTTCTTCACTAACCCAAAATGGAAAACCAAAGGAAGTAGTCATTTCTCATTAAGAAAAAGAGTGGCTAGCAATCTTCCTTATTAAAATGCATTCTAGTTTGTTGTGAAGTTGACTCCGAATCATGGTGACTCCATTTGTTTCAGAGTAGGATTCTGCTCTCTAGGTGTAGTGGGTTCTGTGCTGCACTAACTGAAAAGTCAGTAGTTTGAATCCACCAGCTGTTCTGCAGGAGAAAAAGGCTTTCTACTCACCGAAAGATTTACAGCCTCAGAAACCCTATAGAGGGTTGCTATGAGCTGGAATGGACTTGATGGCAGTGGATAAGGGTGTAGGGTAAGGTAGGTGTTAGGTGGTTGATTTTCCGTTTGCACCACCCAGGAGCTCCAACAAAATACTTAGGATTCAGAAAACAATCCATTCTGTTTGAGCTACTTAAGTAAGAGTGTTTATTGACTCCCATTTATTAAAAGGGTAGGGTCTTACCTTCATGAAGAAATCTTGTACAACATTGATGTTAGATTAACAGTAATGGTTTAATAGAACATTGAGCACTTCAACCTTAAAATAGACTCTTTAGAGATTTTAGAATTTTAGAAAGATTAGGAAATTTTCTTGTTGACAAATGGAATCTTTTGATCACAGCTCTTGTTCTTTATCAAACACTTAAGATACCATGTGTTAAAGCTTTTATTTTCGTATCTAGCAGTTTCCATTTGTAACCAACTTGTCTTCTAGCTGGGGACAGGGTCTAGGGAAGCATCAAGATAGGGAAAATGTAGGTTTGCCAGTCAGCTTTAAACATTGCTGCATGCATTTGTTTAAACAGTTCCTTTCTGGCAATCTCTTTCAAAGTTCTGTTCCTATTTGAAGCTGGGGAAGGGAAAAAAGAAAGAGAAAGAATTGAAAAATGTTTTAAAAATTCCTCTCTAGACCTTACAACTAATTGTAGTGAGACCATTGTAATACTGAATACAGGTTTAAAGTTTTT
Organism: Chrysochloris asiatica; assembly: GCF_000296735.1. Classification (NCBI taxonomy): domain Eukaryota; kingdom Metazoa; phylum Chordata; class Mammalia; order Afrosoricida; family Chrysochloridae; genus Chrysochloris; species Chrysochloris asiatica. The sequence continues at coordinate 6,005,251 of NW_006408656.1, forward strand.
GAATGTCTTTGCTTTCTAAAGAGGTTCCTGGGTAGTGCAAATAGCACTGCAGGTTAATGCTCTGGACTGCAAAGTCTCTTTGAACTGTAAGGTTGATGGTTCAAGCTCACCTCTTAATCCTTGGAAACACTTTACAGGGTTGCTATGAATCGGAACCAACTTGACGGCATTTAGCAGCAACAATAGCTGGAAACACCCAGCAGCTCAATAGAAGTAAGGCCTAGAGAGCTGATTCTGTAAATATTTCAGCCAAGAAAATGCTATGGAATAGTTCTACTCTACCATAAGGTCACCGTGAGTGACTAAGGGGTCACTTCTTTATCTTTTTTCCTTGTTGTAAGTTGGGTAAAGGTTTCCAGAGCAGATAAGCTTTTCATTCAACTTTGTTTCATCTCATTGATTGCAGCCCTCTCAATGTAGCATCTCTTACTTATCCCAATTCTTTCCTTTGTTTCCTGTTTCGGTTCCTCCTCCTTTCCTAACTGGTCTGAATTTTGTCCATTGGCAAATACTGCCCTTTTGATCTCATTTGGTGCTCAGCTCCCCAGTATTATTGTTCCCCCTGTAGATTTGTCTGTTGTTTAGATGTAAGCCAGTCACTTCTCGCCTTTGTAGCCCTTCTATTTTGGGTAGCCGATGTCTGAGTTGCCCATCCCTGTCTACTCTGTATGGAGCGGGTGGGAATGATCCTCGCTGTAAAGATTTGTTCTCTCTTTTGAGCTACTGCATCCATAGGTGTAGGTCAAGTCCATCAAATTGTATCAGCTTACTCTTTTTTTCCTCTTCTTTCTTCTTCTAATTAAGCTCTGATCATCCAGTCATTGAAGCCAGGTCAAGTGGGTATTATCTGCCAGTGTGGGTTGTTACCTCTTTTGAGCTACTATAACCACAAGCATAGGTCAAGTTCATCAAATTATAGCGGATTACTCATTTTTTCCTCTTTTTTCTTTCTTTAGTCGAATTCTGGTCATCCAGCCATTGAAGCTAGATCAGAAGGGTACTATCTGCAGGTATGGGTGTTCTTGTGCATCTCCCTTCACTTTATATCAGCTGGATGCTTCACTCTCTGCTCTCGTCATCTATGGTCATATCCCTGGGCCCAGGAGTCCTCAGGTCTCACCATACTGCTGGCCAACCATGTCTCAACCCAGGTCAACAGGAGTCTATTGAATGTGGTCGTACTTAGATTACAACTTTATTACTGTTTTCCCCCCACTTCACCTTATTAGTGACCAACGTGGTCAGCAGCAAGACTAGATGCCTGCTCATGTGTTCCCCTTGAGTCTTAGTCTTGGAAGGGGGTTTCCCCTGAGGGGACCTGACCACTGGTCTTGATGGCTCCCCGGAGAATGACTTGCTTGTTCTTATCATAGTCAATCAGACTGACATGACCATTTTTTTTTTTCCTGCTTGTCTTTCTTTCAAGAAGTATCTTCTGTTCTTTTAGCTCCTCCAGGTTGGTCTGCTTATCCTTTCAGTGGAAATTTTCCACCTCAAAAGGTTCTGGATGAGGATCTGGATTCTACCTATGTCATAGACAATGCAAAGGCTCCATGGGAAGCCTCCTTCACTGGATAAGTTATAGCCCCATTTTAGGTATTCCAGTTAGTTATAGACTGAAGATGGATTTACAAGCTTTCTTTGCTGATGTTTCTGGCTATTCCTTTCTTTCCCCCTCAAGTGTCTGTTTTACAATAGTAGGTAAGGGAAACCAAGATTCAAAAGACAGCCAAGCATCTTAACATTATTTCCCCTCTTTAACCCATTCAAACCATGCCTCAGTCCCGTATCCCAGAGTCCTGGTGTTCCAAGGTTGTGCATACATCATTATTTACCTCTGTCCCACTTAGCCCATGCATACCTGCCTTTGTTAGATATCTCTTAATCATATTGTGACAACGACAGTTATTTTCAGGGTTATGTAATTGAGTACAAGAATAATTCTTTTCACACAATAAAGGTTCATTATTCCGAGTAACAAACTGCTGGTTTTGATTTGTTGTTTATTGCTGCTAATTTCTTTCCTTCCCTTTTCTTTTTTCCAGAATCATATTCTAAGAACGAGGGCACCCAGATATCCACCATGGTTTTGGGTACTGATCAGAAGCTACCAGATGGTAAATTTACAACTTTCTTGTTGTTTGATTTTTATTTGAAATTAGGCTTAAGTCAGGAATAAGCATTTACAGTATTTTCCCTCTCATTTTCTATTCCAACAAAAATTATCCCTGGCTCCCCTCTGCTCCATTCAGAAGTCACTGTACAGTGATTTGGCTGTAAATAAAAATGGATTTATAACCTGCCTCATATTTTATTTCTAATTCTGAGATGAAAAGCACAATTAATGTTTATAGCAACCCTGTATTGGGTTTCCATAGCGACCCTGTATAGAGTTTCCAAGGAGTGACTGGTGAGCTTGAACCGCCGACCTTGTGTTTCAAACCAACTTTGCAGTCCAGTGCATAACTCACAGAGCCACAGCAGGACTCCCAATACTAATTAAGTAATGCTTTCAAGGGAAATATTAATTCCCAGACTTTGATGGCTCATCACATTTACTGATGTTTCATATGTGTGTGTAGCACTGAACTAGCCTGGGGAATTTCGCCTTATGCTTTATATTTATTTGATTGGAGCTTCTTGAGTGTTTTGGTGAATCCTTGCAAATTCTAAACTTAGAGCTTTCCTATTTGATTCATTTGTAATGATTTCTCATATGACTTCAGGGTCATTACAAATGATATGAGGAGGAGTCCTGGTGTGGCGCTGTGGGTAATGCATCAGACTGCAAAGTCGTTTAAACTGCAAAGTCAGTGGTTCAAGCTCACCAGCTGCTCCTTGGAAACCGTATACTGGGTTGCTATGTGTTGGAATCGACTCGACAGCACTTAACAACAACAGATGATATGGGTCAGCTCCCTGTAGACAAAAATCTTATATTTCTCTGCTGGATGTCACGAGGGCCTTTGGAAACACCAACATTAGAGCTGTGCAGTTCAGAATAGTCATTTGGTGGCAGCAGCAAACTGAGTTTTGCATTTATCTGGCTCTCTCTAAGCCCCTGCCTGCATTGAAGAGTAACAGAAATCTGCAGGACTCAGGGAAACACTGAGTAATCTGAGAGGTGCCTCCTGTCACGCGCGGGTGCCAGCACCATGTGACCTGTTTTTCCCTGCAGGCTTTAGTGAGGCGCAAAGGGTTCCTGATTGGTGAGTTTCCAGTAACTGCAGATTTTATCTTGAACTGTGGCAGGCTTTTGCAACATCTACATTTTTGAGAAACTTAACAGAGATAGAATGTCCAAGGAAGATCCCTTGAGTAAGTTCTACCAAATTTGGTAGGGGTGAGAAGAAGAAATTGTTCCACTAAACTGTCCAGATTTTTTTTTTTCCTTTCTTTTAACAGAATTTTAGGTTACCAATGGAACTGGTTTAGAAATGTTATATTTTGAGTCTTAAGTATCATTGTTTTTAGAAGAAAGTGAGGTGATTGTAAATATTACTAGGTAGAAATAGAAATGTAGAAGTATGAAACCTGGTGAGATTAGTGCTAAAACTGATCCAGAACTGAGTGACTGGGGGAAGGGAGTTTTCATTCTAACCTTTCTTGTACTGTTTGAGTTGTCAGCTATGTGACTGTGCTACCTGTTCAAAAATACTTTATTAAAAAATAGGAGTAAGAAAAAATGAGCTATTAAAAAGTTGAGATAGTGAGGTTCATCTTATCTTGTGCATTTAGCATTTTGAAGACTTAATTTTAATACTAATAAGCATGAGTTAGTGCTTATTAGTATCGAAATTATTTTTTTCAGATGATGCTTCTGGAGAACATGGGGACACTGCCAGTCTTGGTGCCATCAACCCTGCCTACAGTCACTCCTCACTTCCACGGTCTACTGAGCAGTCACAGGACCCCTTCACCACCTACTTTGATGAGAAGATTGCCATTCCTGATGAGGAGGTTAGTGAGGTTCTGTGAGTGAAAGGTCTTCTGAACAATTCAGCATCAACTGCCTTAATTTCCAAGGGCAGATTTAAAAAAATTAGAATAAAAAGAAACTGCTATGAAAAATAAATGCCCTGAAAATAATGATTTTGTGTGTTATTTTAATAAGAATATATGAATTTCTGGATAAACAAATTGTGGTATATACACACAATGGAATATTATGCTACCTTAAAGAATAACAAGGAAGCGGCAAGCCACCGCATAACATGGATGAACCTTGAGGACATTATGTTGAGTGAAATTACTCAGTCACAAAAAGAGAAATACTGCATAGGACCACTACTGTAAAAGACTAAGAAAAAGAACCCATACTAAAGGGGGGTGGGGGAAT
>NW_006408656.1:6011189-6048272 GCF_000296735.1 Chrysochloris asiatica
GAGGGGGGCGGGAAGATAAGTGTAGGGGGCAGGCTTGCAGGGTATACTCTTTGGTTGGTTGATGATGCATGGAGGGGATTGTAACCATGGCAATGATATGATGTACGATAGAATGAATGTAAAACTAATGTTCTCCCATGTAAACTATCATATAATTCACAATAAAACACACACACAAAAAAGAACATATGAATTTCATATTTGCTGATTTTTATTTTTTTAACTGTGGCTATTTGGTCAGAGTAATGGCTAGTTTAGTGATAAGAAATGGTTAAGTTGGAAATGAAAGCTGGAATGTGTAGTAACCAATATCCTCAATCTTATGTTCTTGTGAGGTTTATATTGTTGCTTCATATGTCATAAAATAACAGGTAAATTAGATCAGCAATTTTTGGAGGTAGTACTTACTTTGATATTCTTTTTCTCCTTGTATAGTATTCTTGTTTTAGCTTTCGGAAACTCTGGGCCTTCACAGGACCAGGCTTTCTTATGAGCATTGCCTACTTGGATCCAGGAAACATTGAATCTGACTTGCAGTCTGGAGCAGTGGCTGGGTTTAAGGTGACTATCTAGTTCTGCCCCTGCCCCTCTGACACATATCCATGGTCCCCACATTCTTTCCTCTCCTGCCTGTTGGGTAGCAGTCTGGGGCTACATGCAGAAACTTGATTGACAGTACACTAACTTGAAAAATACTGTCTCATATGGTCTCTTATCTTATCACACAGTTTACCTTTAAACCAAGGAAAGATTTACTATGTCTGCAGATGGGGAGAACCTGAGACTGAGAAAAGCTCAAGGTGGTCTAATAGGTCATGTGCAGAACTTGATTAAAAAAAAAAACTCAGGCCATTTGATTCCTGACCTGGACTCTTTCCTGAATGTGGTACATCCTGATCATGTTGGCAAACAAACAAACCCTTTTGTCTAATGAGTATCATGGGGGAATTTTGTTTTTCTCTAGTTGCTCTGGGTCCTTCTGTTGGCAACCATTGTGGGTCTCCTGCTCCAGCGCCTTGCAGCTAGACTGGGAGTGGTCACTGGGCTGCATCTTGCTGAAGTATGTCACAAACAATATCCCAAGGTGAGCAGTCCTGTTTGTTCATCCCTCATTTCACAGGAAACTGTATGTTTGGCAGTGTGTGCTGGATTCACTGTATACTGAGTCAGTGGAGGACTTGGGATTTAGTGGCCCCAAGGACTGGGGTCCCAAGGGAAATGCTATAATCACTCTTGTTGCCAAACCAGGTTTCTCCCCTCTTTCAAAGTTCAGCATAAGGCTGTCATTTCCCCAGAAAGTTTCTTAGAAAAATTCTGTTAGAGAAATCATTGGCCATTCAGTCTACCTTCTAGCATCTATCAGTGTCCAGCTTATGGCAGTTGCTTACTCTAAACACTTTAATTTGTGCATCTTTGTAACACCAGTCTGCATTTTATGTATTCTTTTTCTTTTTTGCTTGATTTTTTTAACCCATCATTTTGAAAAAGAACAGTTTTTCTTTTTTACTACAAACAGTATGTGGCAGGTTCTCTGATTTTGCTAATAACTATTTTTCAATTTACTCTAACCTTGGGGTTGTACTGTTCTGTCCTGATAGCTCTTTAGCTCCCTTCTATGCATCTTAGATAAGAAAATGATCAAAAGTCTTAACTGCCTTTTAGACATTTTCTTACTATCACCTAAAGCAGGAATGGGGAACATCCAGCTCGCGGGCCATATTAGGCCCTCGAAATCATTTTGTCTGGCCCTGCCAAGGCAACTGCAGTTCCAGCTATCACATTGTAGCAGGACAATTTTTAAGTTGTTTATATTGTTTGGCCTGTGAATGATGTTATAAATATCTAAATATCCCTTGGCAGAAAAAAGGTTCCCCACTCCTCACCTAAAGCAGGACTGAATCATATGTTTGGAAGACATTTTTAATCTTTATTAGGTACCACTGTGCCTCCAGTTTGTCCTCATGTTTAATACACTTTTTTGTCTGTGAGCAGAAAGTTTGCTTGTGTACTTTCGAAAATGTTTACCATCTTAATAGTTTATCATTTCTTTTAGCTTTTTTTTTTTCCTTGTATTTGTTTTAGGACACATTTTAATACTTTTGGACCTAAAGTCAGCCAGTATTAAATGGCTTTTAGGCAATTATTTGGTCAAGTTAATTTCTTACATTGTAGCCCATTACCCAGTTTTGATCACTTCATTCCCTGGCTCATTGCATATCTTTTTTCATTGCTTGTGTATTATTACTTTTTTCATTACCTGTGTATTATTACACTTGAGAGCATCCACCCAGATTTTTCATGTTTCTTGTCCCCTCAGCAAGAGTCAGAATAGATCTTGTCTTGTGTAATCATTTTGTGTTTTCCTTTGAACACTGTTTTGACTGTATGAGGGGCTTTACAAGTGTCATGGAGAAAATTCATTGTCTTTTCATTCCATATTTCCATGAACTTTTTCAAGTCCCCTTGTATTAGCATATTTATTCTCTATAAGATCTTTTGTAATTGTTTTCAAGCAGGAAACTAAGTCCCTGGCTTTATAAAAAAAAAAAAACCTAAACCAAATCCATTGCTTTCAAGCTGATTATGACTCATAGCAACCCTACAGAGCAGAATAGAACTGCCCCATAGGGCTTCCCAGGCCAATTTTTCAGAAGCAGATTGCTTTGTCCTTCTCCCATAGAACAGCTGGTGGATTCAAACCACTGATCTTTTAGTTAGCAGCCAAACCCTTACCTGCTGTTCCAGCAAGGCTCCTAAATGATTTATCTAGGAGCACTGAGATGAAAAGGAAAGAGAAAAAGTTAGAATCAGCTGCCACCCTAACTTTCTCACAGGCTTCCCAGCTGGACAGTCACTTTCTCTTTCCAGTTGGGGCCACAGTGTGGGGATGGGCTAAGGAGAGTCAAACTCTGTTATTTATTTCACCTCTAGTCTGGAGATATATAAGGACTGTTTATGGGTCTGTGTAAATATACATGTGAATTCTAAAATTACTGAGCAAGCACTTAGAAATGATTAATCACATCTTTGTACTGTTTGATGTTTGTTTAGGTCCCACGAATTATCCTGTGGCTGATGGTGGAGTTGGCCATCATTGGCTCAGATATGCAAGAAGTCATTGGCTCAGCCATTGCCATCAATCTCCTGTCTGTGGGAAGGTGAGGGAGTTTTCCTCTAGAAAGTAACCTATTATTTTTCTAGATTTCATAAAACCCAACTCATTTTCAATTTTTGCGATTTAGCCCAAGTATTATTTCTTCCCTGGAAACCTTTCTGGAACCACCTGTCTCTCCCCCAGCAGATATGGACTCTACATTTTCCATGTTCTCATTACAGTTTATATATGCACCTCTATTTTAGAGTAGGTGGCATTTTGTATTTGTTTATATGTCAGTTTATTCCACTGGATAGTGAGCTCCTTGAGGGTAAGACCCATACTTGTCATCTTTATGTCCAAATGCCTGATAGATAGTGAGCTTCCAACCAGAGTTTGAGTGAATATAATGAAATTGGTGCTGTGATTCTAAACTGATCCCAGATCTGGCTTCTTGACATTGCCCTCTCAGGCAAGTCCTAGCTTCCCAAGTCCTAGCTTCCCTGAGTGTTCTGTGTCTGGAAGGCTGTTGGGAAGAGAGAGTTTTCCAACAGTTCCCTTCTTTCCTTAATTTCCATTTCTTCTCTCTGACCTAGGGTTCCTCTGTGGGCTGGAGTTCTCATCACCATTGCAGACACTTTTGTATTTCTCTTTTTGGACAAATATGGTAAGGAAAATTGGGATAAAGGAATACCAAAGGTACCACCTTCTGTCTTTGTGGCTGATGGGAAATCTGCCCCTTGTAAGGGAGTCCCATTATGGGATTCACTGTTGCATTTTCTCTTATAGGCTTGCGAAAGCTAGAAGCATTTTTTGGGTTTCTCATCACTATTATGGCTCTCACATTTGGATATGAGGCAAGTGTTACAGGTTATTCATTTACTCTTTTTTTGGGTAGGGGGCATTTAAACTTTTATTGTGAATTGAGTGATAGTCTACATGACAGACCATCAGTTTTGCACTCAACCAATCACATCTTCTTTCATTGTAATGTTTCCAATCCCCTTTTTTGATGTACACCAAAAAAAGGAAAATATCATTGTTTAAACAACCAAAGGGGCACATTTTGCAAATCAGCCCCCTGCCTATCAGCACACAGCCTTTCTCTCTCCATGAGTCTAGAATCCTCAGATGCTCTATCTCTCCATGCCATTATCTCTGTCTCCAACTCTGATGTTACTGCTTCTCTGGTTGGGACACCCCACGTTATGCTCATGTTCTTCCTTTTTGCTGGTCCTAGGGGTCTTCTGTTCCTAGAATGTAAGATTAACTACACCCCCTTTTTGTTACACATCTTCTACCTTTACAGTTGTGAGAATTGCAATGAGTCATGGTAATAATCACTATTAAATCAAAAGAATCTTATCTACATCTCCTTTCACCTGACCTAGCTAGACAAGATGGAAACTGTTCAGTTGGGGTTCTCCCTTCCCTCATTTGCTCTGAAACTAAACTCCCTCCTGAAAACTTCTAAGCCAGCCACTTCATGCCTTTATAGCCCCATTTTAGGTAGCCAATATCTGAGTCCCCTATCAATCCTGTGTACTGAGGGGATATGCTTGATCCTTGATTTGAAGACTCCTTGCCTCTCAGTTGGTATTTTGTGCTACTACATCTGTAAGATAAGGTCAAGTTCATAAAATTGTACCAATTTACACTTGCTTCCTGTATCAAATTTCTTTGTTTTCCTGTAGTCAAGTTTTGATCATCAAGCCATCCAAGCTAGGTCAAATAGGTACTATCTGCAATTTTGACATTCTTGTTCACCTCCCCCCACTTCATATCAGCTGGACAGTTTATTCACAGCTCTAGCCCCTGCAGCTAGGTCAGTGTGCATGGGCTCAGTGGTTCTCAAGTCTCCCCAGACTTAAGACCAACCAGCCCTTCCTCTTCTCTCTCTCATCTCAAGATCGTTAAGAGTCTGTGGAATATGTTCCAACTCAGCCCAAGTCTTCCTTACTGTCTTTCCCCCACTTCCACTCACAAGTAGACCAACAGGGTCACAAGTGAGCTTACAAGCCTGTTCATGAGTTCCCTTTGAGTTTCAGTCTTAGAAGGGGATTTGTCCTGAAATGACTTACTTGCTTGCCTTGATGGCTCCCAAGTGAACAGCTTAGCTTGCTTGTTCTTGTAATAGCCAGACGGTGTGCTTTTTTTTCTTTTTTACCTGCTGGTCTTTCTTTCAAGAAGTATCTTCTGTTTCTCTAGCTGTTCCAGGTTGATCTGCATGTCCTTTTAAGTGGGACTGTCCCACTTCAGAAGGTTCTGATGGGGTTCAGGATTCCATCTAAGGCCCCATACTCTACAAAGGCTCTACAAGAAGCCTATTTCACTGAGCAAGTTCTAGAACTCCTTTTAGGTATTCCAATTCATTATAAGCTGAAGATGGACTTACAAGCTTTCTGTAATCATATTTCCTTCTTTAGTCTACACTCCTATGATTTCCTGATATTCATTTCTATCCCACTCAAGTGTCTGTTTTACATTAGGAGGCAGGGGAAACGAATATCCATAGTACACCTTAACATTATTTCCTCTCTTTTACCCACTCATTATTCATTTACTCTTTAAAGCAATTTTTACAGCTTTTTTTTTTAAAATAAAAACAGTATAATGCTAGTATAAAAAAAGTATACTAAAGAAAGTATAGTACTTTAATTGTATGATGTGTGTCAACAAAAATCTAGTTAGTCCACGATCAATTTGAAGGAATATGCATTATAACCAAGACCAATGTACAGAAAGTCTCCCAGGGATTTGTAGGAAAAAATAATTCATTTCTAGGTCTTTCCAGACAAGACTCTTTGGTTTCAAGTTGGCCGGTCTGACAACGAAATAGACAGGAGAAGGCTGAAAAGAGGGTTATAGTCATCTTCCTATTTATTCTTGGCTTTTAAGCTTGGGTAAGGGAGAGAGGAAAAGGGAGAAGAATAATTGTGTTCTTTGCTCATCCTGGTTTATAGTAACTTTAGTTTTAACTTTTCCTGTTTGGAGCAGTTGATGATGTTACACATAAGGAATATAGTGAAATTATCACACTTTGTGCCTCAACCCAGCATTCCTATGAATTAGTACCATTATATTGTAAAAGCACTCTCAGAGTTCGACTCCTATCAACTGATTCCAGCCTACTGGGCTGGCTAAACTTTAAAAAATATATCTAATCTATGAGTGAGTAGATTATCTCGCTTGATTTAAGTCTTCACCCCTGCAGGCCCCCTCTCCCTGCAAAAACAAACAAACAAAAATGAAACTATACCAGGGGAAACTTTGTATGAAAAGTGTTTCTGAGTCTTTTGCTTTATGCTGGTGTCAAACATAGTGATTTTTATATGTGCATAGGTGAATAGAGCATGAAAATATGGATAATCATGAATTGACTATTCTTGACTGGATCTGACAGGAGTTATTATGAAGCTGGTAGCGTAGTGGTTACAAGTTGGGCTGCTAACCTCAAGGTCAGCAGTTCAAAACTACCTAGTGGTTTCTCAGGAGAAGGATGAGGCTTTCTGCTCCCATAAAGATTTACAGCCTCAGAAACCCTTTACTGGGTTGCTATGGGTTGGAACCGACTCGACGGCACTTAACAACAACAAATAGGAGTAAGGTCTTTATCAAATACCTTACTTCCTAGTTGTTGTTGTTAAGTGCTGTCAAGTTGGTGGGTCCAACTCATAGCAAACCTGATGTGGTTTCTGAGGAGTGGCTGGTGAGATTGATCCACTGACCTTGCTGTTCAAACAGACCTTGCAATCCAGTGCATTAATCCACAGCACCACACCAGGACTCCTTAGAAAACTTATTCTATTCTATGTACATCTGTTTTGTGTATCTTAAATATGATATATCTGGGTGCCTCAGTCTTGATTATAACTCTCACCCCCAGTAATGAGCATCTTAGGTTACCTGGTTCATTGATGATTGTTTATTCCCTATGCTAAGTGGTGACTGAAAAAGAAGGGATTGTAAGAAGTAAAGGACGTTGAATGTTTCCTGATACTGCTATGTTATTATGTTTCCCAGTCTCATGTTTCAGTAAAGGCTAATAGTTCTTATGTTGGTGTATAGTATATTACAGTGAAACCCAGCCAGAGCCAGGTACTCAAGGGCTTGTTCGTGCCATCCTGTTCAGGCTGTAACATCTCACAGGTCATGCAGGCTGTGGGCATCGTGGGAGCTGTCATCATGCCACACAACATGTATCTGCATTCTGCCTTAGTCAAGGTGAGCAAAGTCCCTAACTCAGTGGCCTTATGGATAGTTTATGGGATCTTTTCCTAATTGCAAGAGATAAACTTTGTTTATAGCTGTTAGCGTCCTGAACAAGCAAGATTATTTTTCCAAGGCTGGTATGTTCATAAACCCCACATACTCGGACTCTGTTCTTATTACGAAGGTGATCAGAGGTTACTGACCCCTCAGAGAAACTGGGACTTAAGTTGAAAATGTCTGCAAGTATATTAAGACTCTTGTGTTTAAAATCTCAAAAACCAGAATGGTCTTGTGGAGGTTATAAGGAAAGAATCCAACTAGGCTTTCCCCGATCAGCTCTTTACAATTGTATTATTGTTGTTGAGTGTCATTGAGTTGGTTTTGACTTATAGCAATCCTCTATAGGGTTTTTGAGGAGCAGCTGGTGGGTTTGAACCACTGACTTTGAGTTTCAATCCCACCTCGGGGTCTGTTGCATTATCCTACAGCACCATACATTATTATTATTATTTTACAATAATTGTTGTTAAGTGCTGTTGAGTGGCTGGTGAGCTTGAACCAATAGCTTTGCTGTTCAAGCTGACTTTGCAGTCCAGCACATTAACCCACAGCACCATACCAGGACTCCTTTTTACAATTATTGTTGTTAAGTGCCGTTGAGTTGATTCCGACCCCTAGCTACCCTGTATAGGGTTTCTGAGGAGCAGCTGGTGAGCTTGAACTGCCGACCTTGCAGTTCAAATGGCTTTGCAGTTTGGCGCAGTAACCCACAGCACCACACCAGGACTCTTTTTTACAATTAGGGTTAATAAAACTTGTGAAGGCAGGAACCTATGTATGGTGAAAAACTGTCAGAGAAGGAAATCTCAAATATTTTCCACCAAAACAAGCAATAGAAAAGTAGTAACATTGCACCCTGTCAAAGGTAGAAAACTTGCAAGACCTTGAAAAATCAGGCAGTTCCATCAAGTACCAGCTTGCATTGGTTTCACTCCTATAGCCCATTGACTGTTTTTTTGTAGATGAGTGGTCGTGCAGCCACAACAACTGAAAGAACTCAGTAGTCAGTCACTGTTTCCTGCTTGGGGAATGAGCAGTGTCTCCAGGGGGTCATGTAACAAGGAACTAAGTGAATGTTGAATGTTGTTGTTAAGTGCCATCGAGTCAGTTCCGACCCATAGCGACCTTGTATAGGGTTTCTGAGGAGAAGCTGGTGAGCTTGAACTTCCATCCTTGCACTTCAAATGGCTTTGTAGTATGGCGCATTAACCTATAGCGCCACACCAGAACTCCAGATAAGTTGAATGTTGAATAGTTCACCTTTTTTCTGATCAGATGTTAAACTTCTAAATCGTTCACCTGACTCCGTGAAGTATTACAGGTTCCAACTGGTCAAAAATAATGACTGCTGCTGTTCTTTCCCTAGTCCAGACAGGTAAATCGGGCCAATAAACAGGAAGTTCGAGAAGCCAATAAGTACTTTTTCATTGAATCCTGCATTGCTCTCTTTGTTTCCTTCATCATCAACGTCTTTGTCGTCTCAGTCTTTGCTGAAGCATTTTTTGAGAGAACCAACGATCAGGTGGTGAGTAGACAGGGTTGTGGGTGGTAGTGAGTAGTGGAGAGAGTAAAGATTGGAGTGGGATAGGAAAATTTAAAAAGTGGCTTGGAGCTCAGGGAAATGGATATTAACACCACTCACCAAAATCTCTGTGGACCAGTCATGTTCTGGATGCTGGACCCACTTTCCTAGCTTTTTCTAGGAAGGGAACGTGCCTCAGACTCAGGATTGCCTCATGCTATTGTGCTAGTGACTCATCCTGTTTTGTTGCCCTCCTGTCTGACAGTCCAGCTATTTGTTGATAAGGACAGATTGGGAGGAGTAAACAAACAAAACAGAAACTGGCTAGGACAGACTTAGTTTTGTCATTTTAAATCTGGGTCCTCTTGATTCTTGATGGTCTAGTTTTTGTTTTGTTTTTACTTTTACTGTATTTCCTTTTCTTTATATATTGTGGTGAAAATATATACAACAAAACATATACCAATTCAGCAGTTTCTACATGTATAATGTCATGATACTGATACATTTTCAAAGTAGTACAGCTATTCTCACTGTCCTTTTCCAAATTATTCTACCATCATTAACAATAATTTACTGCCCCCAAAGCACACAAATTCCCCTTATCCCCTCTCTCCAACTCCTGATAACCAATAATAATTCATGGTTTTTATGTATTTGCTTAAAGAACCCTGGAGGCATAGTGATTAAAGCACTGAGCTGCTAACCAAAAGGTCAATGGTTTGAACCCACCAGGCAGTGTCTCTGCAAGAGAAACATGTGGCAGTCTGCATCTGTAAAGATGTACAACCTTGGCAACACTATGAGGCCGTTCTGCTATGTCTTATAAAGGTTCCTGTGAGTCATAATCGACTCAACAACATTGGACTGGATTTGGTTTTATCTCATATAAGTGAAACCATGAAGTTTTTGTCCTCTTGTGACTAATTTTGCTTAGCATAATGTTTTTAAGGTTCATCCATGTTGTGGCGTGTACCAGGACTATCTAGCTTTGACCATTACTTTGTTTCCCAGATCTAGGATGTCTGACTCACTGCTTTGATGAAGTGCCTCTATTCTGGGCTTTCTTTTATGTTTGAAGCCCTTTTTGTTTTCTTTTTTTTAGAATACAAATAAAAACTTTTTATATATTGTTGTTAAGTGCCGTCGAGTTGATTCTGACCCATAGCAACCCTATATAGGATTTCCAAGGAGTACCTGGTGAGTTTGAACCACCGACCTTGTGGTTCAGCCTGACCCTGCAGTCCAGCTCATTAGCCCACAGCACTTCACCAGGACTCCAATATTATATATTAGGCACATAGTAAGTACTCAATAAAAATTCCTAAGCCATCCTCAAAATAATATTTGGCCCTTCTTTAATGTTTGGCCCTTTCTGGTTTATGCAGTTGTGAAGAAGAGAGAGACTTATAGGACACTCTGTTTATGAACACTACTTTTCCTTTAAAAATCATTTTTAAGGATCTCTCCTTAAATGTTTAAAATGATCTATGTACATGTATGAGCATGTATAAGTAAATGCAGTAAGTATTTTTTATTGCATTAAGGGTATAGAAAGATTATGAAAGAAGTCCACAAGTGGTATTTCTGCCAGTTTCTGCTACATCACAATCTGTATCCAGCTTTTTATCTCCATTCTCTATGTCTTAGATAATATGTATGTGATCTGTTGGAGAGTTTTTCTTATTTGGTCTTTGCTTCTGAAGTAAAAGTTGCTCTTAAATTACTTTGGATTCTAGGTTCAAGTCTGTAAAAATAGCAGCTTTCCCATGTCTAATGACCTCTTCCCTGATGATAATTCAACACTGCTGGTGGACATTTACAAAGGGGTAAGCATGCTCTGATTTGTGATCTTTGCTTCTGACCCACATTCTTGGCTTATTATCTGGTCTTTTCTGTAGTTTCACTTCATATTTGAGCATAGTTCTGCTGGAATGCCATTTATTTCAGATGTCCAGATGCCAGACGAGCATTTTGGATTTCATGGATAGAATGGGGATTGAATGAAAAGATGAATGTACACCTGCACATCTCAGAATGGGGTTGATAAAATATTGTTTTTTGGGATATTAACTGAGGTGTCTCAAAGTATTCTTTCTTAGGCTTTCTGAGTCCCTTCATGTTGTAAGTTTGAACCCACCCAATGACTGAGAATGAAAAACTTGGAGAACTGCTTTGGTAAAGGTTACCACTAGGTGCTGTCAACTTGGTTCTGACTCATCACACACCTGTGTATAGCACAACAAATTACTGCCTGCTCCTACACCATCCTTACAGTAATTTTATGTGTTAGGTTTGAACCCATCGTTGTGGCCACTGTGTCATTCTATCTTGTTGAAGGTCTTTCTCTTTTTCTTTACCCTCTCTTCTACCAAGTGTGATGTCCTTCTCCAGAGACTAGTGTCTCCTGATGATATATATAAAATATATGAACCGAAGTCTCATCATTCTCGATTCTAAGGAGCAATCTCACTGTACTTCCAAGACAAATTTTTTTGTTCTTCTGATGCCACAGTGTATTCAATATTCTTCACCAACACCATAATTCAAATACATCAGTTCTTCGTTGGTCTTCCTTATTCATTGTTAAGCTTTCATGTGCATCTGAGGCAAGATCATAGCCTAGGACACTTATGGGAGAGTGCATCACATGAGGTCACAATTAGTCAAAAATTGATTCCACAGTGCCCAAAAACAAGTATTTCCCAACATTTAAAAAACTTTTTCTGTGCTTTTATTACCTTCTTTCAGAATGTAATTTGTAAAGTGCTGGCATGCATTTTCAAAAAAAAATTTTTGAGACATAGTTCAAAGATGAAAACAGAGGTTGGAGAAGAGAAATTACTAGACTGAGGAAGGAAGAGGTGCCTATCAAAATTGAGATTGAAAGTCTCTATCATGAGAGCCCTGGTGGCACTGTAGCTTAGGCATTAGACTGCTAACTGCAAATCCACCACCTTTAAAGGAGAAAGAAGCTGTTTCCTCCTGTGAAGAGTTACAAATTCAGAAACCCTGACACATAGTAACCCTACAGGACAAAGTAGAACTGCCCCATGGGATATCTGTGGCTATAAAATCTTTATGGAAGCTGACTGCCACATTTTTCTCACATGGAGCACTGGTGGGTTGAAACCAAGAGCCTCTTGTTTAACAGCCAAGTGCTTAACTATGTTACCACCAGGGCTCCAGAGTACTTGATGTGGTGATGGTGGTGGCGGTGTGCCATGGGGTCGGTTCCGACTCATAGAGACCCTGCATAGGGTTTTTGAGGCTGTAAATCTTTACAGACCTGAAAGCCTCATCTTTCTTCTGCTTAACACCTGGTAGTTTTTCTTAAGGTTAGAATTGCTGACTTTAAGGTTAGTAGCCCAATTCGTAACTACTGCACTGCCCGAGCTCCTCAGTACTTGATGTAGGAGGGTGCAAAATGAAGAAGAGAGAGCTGCCACAGAGAAATGCTTTTCAGGATGTTGTATAAGCAGATCATGAACAGAAACATTTATCTCTCCTGTTACTCCCAGGGTGTTGTGCTGGGATGCTACTTTGGGCCTGCTGCACTGTACATCTGGGCAGTGGGCATCCTGGCTGCTGGACAGAGCTCCACCATGACAGGAACCTATTCTGGCCAGTTTGTCATGGAGGTACGTGATGTTTCAACTGGTATGGGAGAAAACGTCATCCTTTTGTTCCTACTTCTTAATCCCAGCCTCCCCAAACCTTTTTCTGTTTCCTATTCCAGACAGTTATGTTTCGCCTATGTTTTCTTCCAGGGATTCCTGAACCTAAAATGGTCACGCTTTGCCCGTGTGATTTTTACCCGTTCTATTGCCATTATCCCTACTCTGCTTGTTGCTGTCTTCCAAGATGTGGAACACCTGACAGGAATGAACGACTTCCTGAATGTGCTGCAGAGCTTACAGGTGAGGAGGAAGCTGGGAGTAACTCATATCCCATTTACCCACATGTACAACCATTGATTACAAAGTCTACTTTGAAATTGAGAGCAAGAAGGAAGCACAATCTTTTTACTTTTCTACAGTCCTTAAAGTCAGGTAGGTTCATTTTTCTCTTTTCATATTTTTACTACAATGCATAATGATAATAATAGCATTTACACAGGAGCCATGTTAGACCGTGTCCCAAGCCCTTTATATACATTAATTCATGTCATACAACCAATCTATTGAAATAGATACTGTTCTTACTCTCTATTTATAGATGGGGAGACTAAAGCTCAGAGTGGTGAACCTTTTTTCTGAAAATCACAGAGATTGTAAATGGTAAAGCCAGGATCAGAACCAGAGCTGTCTGTTTCCAAAGTCTTCATTATTAAACTCTATTGTATAATATCTCAAAGATTACAGCCTAGGACACTCTGTGGGACAATTCTGTTTTATCACATGCTATTAGTCAAAAATTTAGACTTAAATTTAGAAACCACAATGTTTAGGGACCAATATTTTTCTCACAGTCTGTCCACATGGGGAAAGGAGACTAGCTTAAATGAGCACCAAGCAAGTTTACCTATATTTATGTATAAAAGCTTGCTTTCCTAACTTGTACTCTCATTCCTTTTTTAAAAAATCTTTTTACTGAAAACTGAGTTAAGGCCCACAGAGAAGATCATCAGTCCTACATTCAGCAGACCGTACACTTTCTTTAATCCCAAGGACCACAATTCCCTCCTTGCAACAACAGCCATCCCACCTCCCTCCCCCTGAGGTTCCCATCCCCATTCCACCCTTCTTTCCATCCCTTCTAACTTTGGCCTTAGGTAAATGTTGTCCTTTTGATCTTGAATGACCCCTCTGTTACAATACCTTCCGGTTCTTCCCTCTCCCCTCCCTCCAACTCCATTTTGTCTGTTTCCCCGCCCTAAGCTACAAGGGCATAGTTTAAAGGACAACGTGACTTTTGATAGGCTAGAGCTAAATCACCCCAGCAATGACCACTCCCTTCCTGTTGAATCTGTATAAATCCCCTCCCTTCCTGTTAATGCTCTCTTCTTCTTCTTCCTCTCCTCCCGTCCGCCTCGTGCCTTCTCTCTCCTGCAGAGGTTACCTTCCTCACCCTGAATAAAGGTCTCTAGATGGGCCATCTGGTGTGAGGTGTGGTTGATGAGTGGTGCCGGGTCCTTTCACCCTCCATGGTGAACAGACCCCACCAGGGTTGTTGTCTCCCCTATAGACCCATCTCCTGCTTGGCTGAAAATTGGGCCATGTGGGTGAGTTCCATTCCATACCTGAAAGGTGATTGAGGGCCATAGCTCCTCCAGCCTTCCTGATTAGCAAGCCTGGTCCTTTTTTTATAGTTTTGAGTCTTGTTCCACATTTTCTCCTGCTTTATCAGGGACCCTCCAATGCTATTCCTTTCAGAGCAGTTGGTAATGATAGCTGGACACCATCCATTTCCTCCAGTCTCAGAGTCATGGTGACTGATGTTCACTTGTTCCACTGGTCCATTGAACTTGTTGATTCCCAGCACCTTCAAACCTTTACCACTCTTCCCTCTTCTGTTCGTGGAGAGAACATTAGTTGCACCCTATGATGAACGCTCATGAGTCTTAAGATCCCATTCACTTCTCACCAAAGCGGGATGCAATACTGACCATGGTGTCCTCTGAGATTGTGGTCCTGAGCCCCAGGCCCAGAAACTCATTACCTTGATAATATCTAAGACATTTTCATCATTTTGCCCCCTGTCTGCTTCATTTCTAGGTGTGTCTGCAACAAAAGTAAATAAATACCCATGTACAAATACCTAACTTATGTATCTTTTCATGTCTCTATTCACAGAATACTGTTTTTCCAGGGTTGTGTATATAACAGTATTTACCTCTATCCCCTTTAACCCTTAATACCTCCCTATGTCTTCAACTATCTTTATCCTTCTGCCAGCCTCTGTCTTGTATATTGCCTACCCTGTTACCTGAGTTACCATATGTCTACCATCTAGCCAGAGGGTAGTCTTGTCTTCAGTAAATGTACATGAAAACCCAGCCATCTAAAAGGCTTTTAGAAATGGCTTGGCTTTTTAAACCCGATGAACGGTCATAATTAAATGTAGGAAACAAAATTATAGTTCATTAATCCAAGCTGATATTTATAAAGTGAACATAGAGAATATTAGTGCTAGGTACTATGGAGATTAAAGAAGACAAGGCAGATGCAAATACTTTTAAAGACCCCTTTAGTTAACAATAGGTCAGTGACAGCTGTACAGATGCTGACATCATACTGTAGCAGATTGGAATGAAAGGAGTGATTACTTTTCAGGAGTAAATGAAGCAAAGTCTGTGATTGCATTGGTCCAACAGTGCTGCTTTCTGGGGTAACAAGGCCCCCAGTGACTCACTCTGAGCTTCTCTCTTTTCCAGCTTCCCTTTGCTCTCATACCCATCCTCACATTTACAAGTTTGCGGCCGGTTATGAATGACTTTGCCAATGGAATGTGAGTATACTCTTCTCTCAGTCCCCAGAGCAGATACAGATATGTAGGGGATATAGTTGACAATATCGAGAACATACGTGTCTGACGTAGACCCAGTGCGTAGGCGCAGAGAGAGAAGGGCTGCTTGTGAACATATGGTTCCACTATCTGTTGCATTTTCTGATTGGCTGTTCTTCACCAAGCAGTCCAATCAGAGAAATGTGTCAGATAGTAGAGCTATATGTTTTGAGAGGTGATCACTGAAGCTGCTTCCTCATTCTTCAGCTTAGAAAATGGAGACTATGAATGTATTAATGGAGGGAAAGTACATTTTTCATTCTCATAAAACTTTTCAGCAGCATTAACTTTTCAACTTCTGTCACTGATGTTCAAAGCATTTTAATTGATCTTTATGTTAATTGATCTTAATGAGAACAGCCTTCTGCAGATCTGTCAGATCCTTACTTTTCACTTCTCGGTCACTTCTGTTCTGACAGCCACTGCACAAGCAGCCATTCTCCCTCTGCCCCTACCCACTGGGTCTAGGTCAGACTCGTAAGTTAAAGCACACAGTTCTCCACATTGTCAATTAGGCCCAAGAGTGCAGGTGTGTACTTTTGACTTGCTGGCATCCACTGTTACCTCAGGCTTGATAATTTGCTTGAGTGACTCACTGGATTCACAGAAAGCACTAGAGTTACAATGACAGTTTATTATAAAGAAGACAAAGCAGCAGCTGATAGGATAAGGTCTGGGAGAATTCCCAATGTGGAGGTTCCATGTCCCCATAAAGGGACATACTTATCTTCTAATGTGCATCATATCTTCACCAACCAGAAAGGCTATTGAACTTCTGTGCCCACAGCTTTCATTAGGTAATCAAACTCAGGCCCCTCCCTGCTAAGGTTGGTCGATACTACCAGGTGACTATGAGGTTGACATGGGACCTGACCAGCTTGCACTCAAGAATCACCATAGTAGCATAGTCTTTTAGCTGAGGTGTGCTCTGGAGCCCTCATCAAAGATGGGAAACCAGAGGTTATCTATGAGCAACCAAGGACAAAGACCAGATTTCTTTGGTAAATGTAAGACCCAAAAGCATGAAGCTAATACCTTTTATGTATATCCTTAATGTACTTTAAAAACAAAAAACAAAAACAAATTTCTCTCTGTCATGTGTAACTATGGCTCATTTAACCCATTGTGGGATATAGTAAGAACCAGTTTTGAAATGCCTGTCTTCTTTCCTAGACCCCTCACAAGATGCAGTTTCCTTTCCTGGTTGTGGCCAGGGTGAAGTCTTCTAAGTGACTGTCATGATTCTTTTACAGAGGCTGGAGAATTGCAGGCGGAATCTTGGTCCTTGTCGTCTGTTCAATCAACATGTACTTTGTAGTTGTTTATGTCCAGGGACTAGGACATATGGTATTGTATGTGGTGGCTGCTGTGCTCAGCGTGGCTTATCTGAGTTTTGTGTTCTACTTGGTAAGTCCAGTTTAGAGTGGATAGGGGCACAGTGACAGGGATGATGGAGCTGAGCTGCCACTCATAACTGAAGGAATCCAAAAGAATACATACAGCTTATTTTCCAAGTTATGAGACAGTTTACATGAAAATGTAAAGTCAGTTGTTTATAAAACAAGATTTCTATAAGTTATAAAATTTACCTTGGTTCCTAAAGTCTTGTTTTTCTATTTCTATCACTTATTTGATTTCCATTCTTAATCATTCTTAACAAGAGAGTATAGTATGTTTGAAAGAAGGGTAGCAGTGTAGAGAATGAAGGAGAAAGTGGAGTGCTATGAAAGGGCCCATGCACTGTGATTAAGCTTTGGGGTAAGACACATGTGACTCTGAAGTCCAGTTCTACCACTGGACTTTCCAATAAGGAAAGAAGTAAATATTCTCTCTGTGGATTATCCTATCGTCATTAAAAATGTGGCTGTATAAACCGTAGTTACATGGAAAATCAATTAATTAATTAATACACAGATTGTTGTTGTTAAGTACCGTCGAGTCGGTTCTGACTCATAGCGACCCAGTATAAGGGTTTCCAAGGAGTGGCTGGTAAGTTTGAACTGCTGACTTTGTGGTTCAATCCGATCTTGCAGTCCTCTGCCTGTCTTACAGTGCCAGATTATAAAAATAAAAATTTATTAAAGTATTGAGTAAAATTATGCAAAAATGGTACTAGTAATTGTTTTAGGGAGGTGGGATTATGGATATATTCTTTTCTCTATTTTCTGAAGTTTTAATTTTTTTTTTCTAAATTTTATTTATTCTTTCTTTTGGTTATTTTAATGAAAAGACTGCTTTAGAGCAATGAGTCCACCTCTATCTTATGCAAGTTTTTTTGAACAACACAATGATTGGGAATAAGAAACAACAGAATTTATGTGCTACAGAGAATAATACATCCTCCCCCCCTTAAGGATGAAGGCTGGCACTCAGCTGTCGATCTATAGAATATTTACCTAGTCCCCATGTTACACAACCACAGGTTAGGTACCCAATTGAGCAAATCACTGTAGTAGACGTTAAAAAATTATAACATTCGATGGATGTAGCCCTCTTTTCTCCACCCCAGTAAGCCTTCGGCACACTATCATTATGCTGATCTTATTGAGCTAGAGACTTCAAGGAAACCCACGTAACTGAATATGTAATATGTACTTGACAGGAGTTGTTTTTAAAATCTGCTATAAAAGTTAGGGGAATGCTTCCTTCATGAGAATTGACGGTGCCAATTTCTTCTCAGACTATCTGTAGCCAGTAAGATTGTTGAAGGCTCACATTTATGGGTGAGGGCTGATTTTAGAGATGGGTTACTGCTGATTAGGTCCAAATTAAGACTCTGATAAAACAGCTCAGGAGAACATTCCAGGTGTATTGTCACTCATTCCCCCTAATCTGGAACACCCTTAAAGGTGAGGAATGAGATAGGACTGGTCTTTTGGGAACTCCCAGCATGCTAAAAGAAACAAATCACAAATACAAAGAATTAGAATAGTCAGAACTTTAACAGTCTGTATTGAAATAGTTTGAAAAGGGTTGGTAGAGGAGAACCGGGGGGTTGAAGTTAGGAGAATGACTTGTGGTGGAAGATAGGCAAAGCTGGATGTTAAAGGAAGGGAACAAGTTTGCTTCTGAGCAGTGAGTATGAGCAGTCATTGTGGGCAAGGTGGGTGGGGGTGGTCTTCAAAGAGGCTGCATGAATAATGACCATATTTTATCTTTCAGAGTTGGCAATGTTTGATTGCATTGGGCCTGTCTTTTCTGGAGTGTGGGCGCACGGTAAGCATCTCTAAAGTCCTGCTGACAGAAGAAGCCACCAGTGACTATACTAAGTAAACAGTGACTGGATCAGTTGTCTGTCCTCCGCAGGGAGCCATCAGAGCCAGTGTGTTTCTATGGTTTACTGTGTGAACATAGCCAATAGTATGTGCTGTTGCACAGAGATCTCTTAAGATTCAACTGTTTGTTGAAAAAGATTTTACTTGATACATTTTCTTCCTCTCCTAACTTGGGAACTGGATTAGGTAGGATTGTTGAAAAGCTGACATTTGCTGCTTTTATTCCAACACTAAACTCTTAATTAGCTGCTCAAGGGTCACCTTGTTTTGTCCTTTAGAGATTTAATCCACTATGCATGATTCTTAACCAGACTGTATGTTAAAAAAAATCATATGTGGAAAATGCAATAAATTTTTCACAATGTAAACTATATTATGGGTATGTAAATGTTATGATGATGGACTTTAGAGACTTGAGAAATACTTTTGTATTGCATACCTTTTCACTAATTTTCATTGTAAAATAAGAAATTTTACTTTCATCTATTTTTAAGTATAAAATTAGGAGACCACTACCTCAATCAGGTTCAGCATTCCTGTAACTTTTTCCCACTTGAAATTTCTCAGTGGAAGTTCACAGAGGTGAGGATGAATAAAGAAGGTGGAAAATAGATAAATAGCAAAACTCACCTGTAAGTGGTGTTTACTGATTGCCTTCTGAAGATTTTCCTCAGAGAGTGAATGTGTAAAAGCATTTTCTTGGTAGTCCAAGTTTTAGTAAGCTTCATGTTATCATAGGGCTTTCCTGATGATATTTACTATCAGACACATACAATTGTAAAACCTTTACCACCTTCCTTCAGAAAGTAGTGACAGAAGAAGATGGTAGGAGTCATGAACTGATTCTCATGTGACTGGGGCATGGGAGGAGTGGGGAGAAAAGACTCAAAAGGAGAAGACCACTCATCTGTTTTATTCCTAAAGACCACCTCTCAGTAGAATCTTGTTTTTTTCTGAAACATCATCCTGCTTTTTGCCCAAGATGACTTGCAAGGCAATCCAGGAACTGTGGACCTAGTTGCAAACCTCTCTTTCTCAGCAAGGTTGAAGTGGCCTATCTCTCTTCAGCTTTTGCCTCAAAGGGAATAACTTTGAGACCAGATGGTGGAGCTCTGGAGTCAGAGGAAATGGGTGGTTTTAGAATGAAGCTGTAATTCTTGTTTCAGCCACTTCTGAGATTTTTACATGTGGAGCTTGAGACTGTGATTATATTAAGTCAGAACGTGTTTGTCTGGTGGAGATTATCAAGAATATTTTAGAGTTATTGACATGGTGAGAACATGGGAATGACACTGAGGAACTTCTTATTTTTGGAACTTTCCCTCTGAAGTACTGCTTGATTTGTGTTCTCTGTTTGAGCCCCCAAAAGCATTATAGCTGATATTTTGCACACAGTCAAAAGTGCAGACTGAACTTTTACACAAACTACAATAAAAAGTTTAAAGAAAAAAAATGCAGATTTGATGGGTTGTCTCCCACAACGGCAAACTACTGTGTTTCATTAGCCATGTGTTTATAGTAGCCTCTGAAATAATTATAGCATAGGATCATGAATGATGAGCCCTGTAATGTTCCTTCATATATGTACCCCTCCCCACCTACCATCATTCCTCAACCTTTTCATAAGGGAACTATGAATGTATTGAGGACTGATATTTTAAGCTCTCATCTGCAGTAGTTGAATGCTTGACAAAAAATTATTGTAAAGGTGGTAGAGGAACATTTACCTTTGCCCTTGACCTTGGTAGATCTAGTCATTTTCAGATTCACAAACATTTAGGAGCCCAAGTAAAACTTCTTCCCAAGGGTGCCCACTCTCAAGACTTCTAGTCAATACTGTATTAGAACTTCTAGCCAGAGTAATAAGAAAAGAAGAAACAAAGGTACCCATATAAGAAAAGAAATGAAATTCTCTTTGCAGCAATGATCCTATATAGAAAATCTACCAAAAAATTTCTAGAGCTATTAGAGGAGCTTAGCAAAGTTGCAGGGTACAAGGTCAAAAAAATCACTTTGGTTTCTATACAGCAGTGAGAAATCTGAAAGTGACATTAGGGGGAGGTAGTTCTGGGAAATTTTGACTTCCACATCAGAAAAATTAATCTCATGCCTCATGTCATACACAAAAACAAAAAGGACCTAAATGTGCAAACTAAAGCCATAAAATTAAAAGAAAATTCAGAGGCAACACTGTCAGGCCTAGATTTTAGCAGTGAATTATTAATGCAATAACAAAATATTAGAAAATTAATGTTAAAAATAAGTGAAAAGACAAACTACCAAATGGGAGAGTATCTTTTGTATACCATAATCCAACGGGAATCTACTAAGCAAAATGTATATAAATCTTTGACAACACCAGAGACAGATAACCCAGTCATAAAATGGGCAAAGGATTTGAATAGACATTTCACAAAAGAGAATATTCAGATGCCTAGCAAACAGGAAAAGACGCTTAGTAGCATTAGCTATCAGAGAGATGCAAATCAAAGCCACAGTGACGTATCATTTCACTCTCACTAGGATGACTAAAATTTAAAAAAATAACAGTGCCGATAAGAATATGGGGAAATTGGAACCCTTACCCATAGTTGGTAGGAATGCAAAAATAGTACAACCATTGTGGAAAACAGTGTGGTGGGTCCTCAAACTAAAAATAGAACTGCCATATGACCCAGCAATTCTGTTCCTCGGTATATATACAAAGACTTGAACACAGAGACTTGTACACCCATGTTTGTTGCAACAATGTTCACAATAACCGAAAGGTGCAAACAACCTAAATGTCCACCAGCAAATGTATGGCTAGACAAAATATGGTACATCCATGCAATGGAATCCTACTCAACCAGTAGGTGAAATGAAGTTTTGATGCATGCTACAGTATAGTTGGAGCTTGAAGATATTGAGAGAAATGAGCCATACACAAAAGGATAAATACTGTATGATCTCATAAAAAGATAAGAAAAGGCAAATGTATAGAAATTGAAGTATATTAGTAGTTAACCAGGGGCAGGAGGGAGCGGAAGTAAGGGTGTTATCAATGATGGAAACAAATCACTGTAAAGGTAGACTTGCACAGCTGATAATTTTAATTGCTGTCAATAAGTTGTACGTCTGTAAAAAGTTGAATCGGTAAATGTGATACATTACAACAACCACAAAACAAAAAAAAACCAGTAGTTGCTGAGACTGCTTATGTAAAACCAAACACCTCATAGGATTTGGGTCCTTGGTTTGGGGGTTTAGGGTCATGTTTTCATAAGACATCCCAGTTGATTCTAATAAAAAGTTTGGTGCTTCTCTTCTACCTCCTATTGCATAGTACCTGGGGTTTTAAAAGCAGTCAACCAAGGCAAAACAGTTGGTTTCTATTCTGGATCAACAGAGGAAAGAGGAATAAAAGGAGAATATGGAATGGACTCCTGGTGTGGCACTATAAAATCAGAACTGGATTGCCAACCACAAGGTCAGCAGTTCAAACCCACCAGCTGCTCCTTGGACACCCTATACGGGGTCATTATGAGTTGAAACTGACTCAACCACACTTAACAAACAAATGGAATGTGTAGCTAATCGCTTCATGAACAACTGCTTCCTTTGCCATGAGGCCAGAACTGGATGGTAGCATTACTGAACATTTTGATCAATGATTCCATAGAAGAATCCTAATCAAAAAGGGGAAGATGCAGAACAGAATTTCACTCTAGATTTTCTGGAGCTGTGTAGGGTAGATAAATCCCTGGAACTATTGCCCTGAAATCATCTTTAAACCTTAAACCAAAAATATACCCTGAAGTAATCTTAAAACCAAACAATAGTTTAGCTTAACTAATAAAGAATTTCTACCTTGAGCATTATGTTTTTTTGAGAACTATTTATATGGAATCAAACTGGCAACAGCAACTTGAAAGATCAGAAGGAATCTTAAGAGGACTGTTAGTTTATGTTACTGAGGGAGGGACAACTCAGAAAAGGAGCGTGAGAATGGTTGTGCAACTTGAAGAATGTACTCCGTGTCACTAAATGGTACATCTAGAAACTATTGGATTGGTGTGTTTTGCTGTGTATATTTTCAATAATAAATAAAATTTAGAAAAAGCAAGACAAAACACTCCCATACATTTTTCTGTGTGGTCCTTACATAGAAAAAGTCTACTTCATCTAATAATCTGGGTGTAGTGACCACTATTTAGAACTGAAGTCTGCCAGTGCTGGCATGTGCAGTACATTGTTGGCAGTGTGTGTGTACTATCATAGGATATACGATTGCACTTTGCAAAGTCATCCTTGTTCTTCAGTGTGACATGAAATAACTGTAGCCATACTGGGAATTAACAGGGATAAAGAAGAGCTCCAGTTTGGCTCCTGTGAGGTGTCCTGCCAGTGGTGTTAAGGAGTATTTACAACTGAGCTTTGTAGTGCCATATAACCAGATGTAAACTTAGTTTATAATTAAAAAAAGATTTTTTTTTTCCAATTTGGTTTCCTGGATATTTCTTCAGCTACCACTGAGAATAGCATGGCATAAACCCATACTGCTAGTGATCATCTTCTTAGGAAAAATAAATGAGTTTGGTCCTTAAAACATGGATTAATTGCAGACGCCAAGACTTTTCTATTTATCTAGTCAGTAAACCTCTGTCATTGTTAGTGGCATTGAATTGGTTCTGACTCATAGCCACTCTGTATAGGGTTTCCAAGGAGCGGCTGGTGAGTTTGAACCACCAACCTTGTGATTCAAACTGACCTTTCGGTCCAGTGCTTTATCCTACAACACTACACCAGGACTCCCCACCACAAAAAACCCCCACTACTGTTGGATTAATTCCAACTCATAGCAACCCTATAGGATGGGTAGAGCTGCCCCCCTAGAGTTTCTGAGGCTATAAATCTTTCTGGAAGCAGACTGCCATATCTTTTTCCTACAGAATGACTGGTTGGTTTGAACAGCTGACCTTGCAGTTAGCAGTCAAGATCTTAATAACTGCACCACCATGACTCCTACTGAGTGTTCCTAAATGTCACACCATTATCATGTTTAAACTTAGTGTTGTTGTTTTCTGACTTTCTCTACTGTAAGCAGAACATTTTTCTAAATGTAGGCTTTGTTTCACCACAGAAATAGGTTTTTAAGTTCTGTATTGTTGTGAAGTGTCTTCGAGTCAGTTCCAACCCATAGCGACCCTTGTATAGGGTTTCCAAGGAGCGGCTGGTGAGCTTGAACCGCCGACCTTACAGTTCAAAGCAACTTTGCAGTCTGGTGCATTAACCCACAGCACCATACCAGGACTCCATATTTTGTATCTACAACCAATAAAAAAATCAGTGTTTAAAAACAGAAGCGAAAATTGTTTAACTTAAAAAGGAAAAAGCATTTTGGCAGATCTGATATAAATGGGAATGTCGGCAACATTTTTAATAACAACAGCTCAGGTACAGTGAACCTACTAACTCTTGTCATCAGAAGCATGGCAGAGAAATCTAAATCATCAGCACTTGCTTTGTCCCAGCAGTGTCACTAGAGCTTCATTTTCCCTTTCTCTTGCAAGCTTTCTCTGCCTGTATTACAGGAGCTGTATACTGTAAGTAACACCACAGAAATAAGCTGGGAAGTAAGACTTTTGTTCTCTTTGTTGTCCTCATTTAACTCTCCCTTTTAAGTTTGGGTTTTCTTCACTAAAATAGGGTGCAGAAATAATTTGAATATCTTGACTTGAGACATGTCCTGTAGCTCTGCCAGCTATGCCTTCTGCTTCTGGACAAGTGAACGTGTCATCATCTTGACATTTTAGCTTTTGGGCTAACATTTAGCCCAAAAAACCAGTCCTGGTCTGAGCACTAGTATTATCTCAGGTAATCCTTATAACAAGAGGGTCAGGTTTCTATATAAATGGGGCAGCTGAAGGCCAAAAAGTAAAATAACTTGCCCAAGGTGACATCACTAGTAAACGGAAAATTGGCATTTGAACTTTCTTAATTCCAGAGTTTACATTTCCAATCCCAAACCACCCTATTAACATGCCATGCTCTCTTCATGCTGAGTTCAGATACCAAGCTTTGTTACTTAGCAGATAGCTGTAAGTATTCTAAACAAAAATAACAACACATGAAAGAATTTTCCTGATAAACTCTGATGAGTGTTGTTGTTATGTGCCGTGGAGTCGATTCCGACTCAGCGACCCTGCACAGGGTTTCCGAGGCTGTAAATCTTTACGGGAGCAGAAAGCCTCATCTTTCGCCCGCGGAACAGCTGGTAGTTTCGAACTGCTGACCTTGCAGTTCGCAGCCCGATTCGTAACCACTACGCTACAGTGCTGTCAAGTTGGTTCTGACCCATAGCGACCCTGTAGAGGGTTTCTGAGGAGTGGTGATGAGCTTGAACTACTGACCTTGCAGTTCAAACCAACTTTGCAGTCCAGCTCATTAACCCACAGTATCACACCAGGACTCCTATAATATATGAGGAGATTCAAAAGTTTATGGAAAAATAGAACTAAAAGATAATGGCATTTTCCCATGAGCTTTTTGATGTCCCCTTGTGTTTTAGCTCAGACTGGTAGACTAATTGTGTTTGGCCTATGCTAAATTAAAGAATAAAAAATGTTAATGCTTTTGGCAGAGTTAGAGAAAGGTAAGAATGAATAAGTTTATTCATTTGCATTACATGTATGCCCTTGAGAGTATTTTAGCTTTCTAATCCTATGCCATTTAACCCATTTCTCAATGTCTCAGAGCAACATGACTAATTTCTCCAATGAGGGAGTTCTGCCATCTAAGTCATCTAAATGATTTGCTCTGTGGAGCTCCTGGGACTAATAATATAACCCTTGCTTACTATATAATGGAGAAAGTCCATCTACCTAACTCACTTGGGGGAAAGCTACAATGAATTGTCAGTATACCTGACAATTCTGTTAGTTACTGAAGACTAAAGTATAAAATCCTAAAGTGAGTAAGCCAGCTGAAGTTTGAAGATACAAGTTGAAGTCTGAATTGTTAAGTGTGACTCTGTTTTCCTAGCCCACTACTTAGGAATAGTTTCTTTTTTTAAAAATCTTGGGCTCTATTTAGTATACATTATCCTCATGTAATGGAATCCTGGTGTGGCACTGTAGGATCAGCATGGGACTGCCAACTACAAGGTCAGCAGTTCAAACCCACCGGCTGCACTATGAGTCAGAAAAAAACAGCCCTTGCATAATGGAGTCCTGGTGTGAACTTAAGGTTCAAACCTCAAGGTTGATTTGAATCCCAAGTTCTCAAGGTTGGCAGTCCAAACTCACCTGCCACTCCTCAGAAACCCTATATAGGGTCGCTATGAGTCAGAACTGACTCGACAGCACTTAACAACAACAGTAATAGCAACCCTCACATAATCATCACAACAAAAATGTTTGGTAGACAGGGTAAATTGTGATGTGTTTAAAATGTATACTTACTGGAGATTAAAATGAGATAATGTGTTAGGTAGGGTACTTGACATTCTCAAATATGGCATTTATGGTTCTCATTTTACAAATAAGTAAAAGAAGTTTCCAAAAGATTGCATGACTTGCTCTAGGTCATAGGAAGTGGTAGAATTAGAACTTGAACACAGATTTTCTAATTCTGGTGCCTCTGTAATAAGAACAATCCCTTCTTACAGAATATAGCCTGCATTCTTTACTAACTGATAGGCTGTCAGTGTGCAGGAGCAACAACATTCCTGTAATGCTAAATAGTAACAGTAGGGTTAAAATGAGAGTCTGTGATTGTTCCAATCTTTGTGTATATGCAGAGGAGAGAAAAAGAAGTATGGAGAAGTGCAGTTTCACAGATCCCAACACGAATCAGTAGTGGGGATTGGATGTTTTTGAAAGCAGCCAAGGAGATTCTGATTCAAACGGACAAACATTTGGAACCCATAGCTCATCTTTCTGTAGACAAATAAATCAGTTGCATTTGGTTTGATTGTAACTCATGGTGTGTGTCAGAGTAGAACTGCTCCATGGGGTTTTAAGTGGCTGCTTTTTCTGAGGCATCTCTAGGAGGATTCCAACCATTAACCTTTTGGTTAACAGCCAAGCAAGTTAACTGCACCCAAGAACGCCAATATACACAGTACTGAGAAAAGCACAATACCTGCTTATTCTTACTATGATCCTGTATCAAGAGTATGTCACATGAATATTTAAAATGCTGATTTTACTGAGGGCGTTGGAGACTAGCTCAATCCTTAACTCTTTCAACTTCTAGCTGTTGTTTTGCATATCAGGAATCATCCATGTGTCTGTAGGCCGATTTTTTTTTTCCCCTGTGTGTGTGTGTGTGTGGAATATATATATGTATATATGTATCTTGGTGTAGTGGTGGTGTGCCGTGGAGTCGGTTCTGACTCATAGTGACCCTGTATAGAGTTTCCGAGGCTGTAAATCTTTATGGGAGCAGAAAGCCTCATCTTTCTCCCATGGAACAGCTGGTAGTTTTGAACTGCTGACCTTGAGGTTAGCAGATCAATTTGTAACCACTACGCTACCAGAGCTCCTTAGAGCTCCTTATAGTGTACTGAAAAAAATAAGGGCCTAAATTGATTGACTGATTATAGGTGTTGAAACAATTAAAAATTGGTCTAATCACTCTTTTTGTCTTTTTGTTCTTAGTACCATCTGGGATTGACAGCTCAGCCTGAACTCTACCTTCTGAACTCTGTGGATGCGGACTCACTTGTATCTAGATGACTAACAGCCTGACAGACTATACAAATTCTTTAAACCCTTTAGTGCCAAGTATCCTGTTACATACATATCTTTGTTAGTTCAGAGGTGAGTTTTGTTCAAACATTTTGAACAAAAGATACAGATTTCCTCTTGGAAAGGTGTTAAAGCTGGTACTTAGAAGTGGGTCAAAAAACCATCTGTCTTATAACAGCTAGAGTTAAATGATTGGCCTATGATGGCCACACACACCCCTATGGGCTGTGTCTTGACTTGTGTAATTCAAGAATATATATATATATGTATTTAGGATTCCTGGCGTGGTGCTGTGGATCAGCACTGGACTGCAAATGACAAGGTCAGCAGTTTAAGTCTACCACCTACTCCTTGGAAACCCTATACAGGGTCGCTATGAGTTGGAACTGACTGAACGGCACTTAGCAACAACAAAATACGTATTTATGTAAACCTGAACATAAAAGTTTGGGTAGCTAGTTTTAAGGTTATATAAAATTGATAAACCTTTTGTATTTTTTAAAATATAGTTCAGATAAGCAGGTGTTTATTTTGTTTGGATCACAAGTAAGAAAAATGACTGATGGCTCTTTTTTAAAAAATGAACTGATCAAATTAACTACCTTTTAATGTGATGCTTTACTATGGTAATTGAAGTTTACCTCAGTTTTAAGCAACTAGATCACATCCTTGGTATCTGTGATACTAGCACATTCTTTTTAAAGAAAATATGTCTCTTATTCAACATTCATATTTAACCATGATTATTAGTCGTGGTTAAATAAATTTTATTCTCTGTTGTAGCTTTTCTTGAATTTTTTTTTATCATTGAACAAAGACATCATGGTATTTGTCAAAGTGCTTAATATCTAGTAACAAGTAAGATCCCAAAACCTTATTTTAACCAAGAATCAAATTTCCATGTTGTAACTCAGCCCATTCTGGTATTCAGATTTTAGATATAAAATAAAACATCTCACATTTAATTTTGAAATGACCAACATAATAATGGAGGTAGTCTTCTTTATAATGTTCAGATAGTCCTACCATGTGTTTGTTCCCATTTTTCCCATTAACACTCCAAACACCATTTCTAGGTCCAAAGCCTATTTCCAGGAATGGCCAATATTTATATTGTTGAATTTCCTAAGGAGATGCTAACCATTTCATTTAAGACATTTATACCAAGTAGTATTAGATTAAATAAAGATGGAATGAGAAGATTACATGTTACAAACTGCTTACCTACATGTAGGTTATAGGTTATTTTTGTTTTTTTGATCCTCATACCCAGGACTTTTTTTCCTTAAAATTTACATAGTAAAAAATTCAATATTTAAAAATAGAAAGTTCTCTCATAATTATCTTATTGAAAAATGAGAAGATATGTCAACACTGGGCCCACATTCCTGAGTGGAAATGCAGATATCTGGAACTAAATAGCCTCTTCCCCAGTGGCACAAACCCCATCTCCACATTTCCTTCCAGCCCCAAAGATGTGGTGGCTGCAGACCCTGAAAACGTGATTTTGAGCAAATCACTCCTCTTTCAGCATAAAACTTGAGTATCTATACTCTCCATCGTATTTGAAAACTTTTAGCCTTTCCGTAGGATGTATTTTAAGGTGCTTTTTGTTTGTTTTTAAAATTCTGACACTGCCTATTTTTGTTTATAATGGCTTGGCTCTCTTAGTGACAAATATTTTTTTTAAATTATACTTGAAAATTCATGATGTCTACTTCAGGGGCCTGTGAAACTCCTGATAATAAAAACAGCCCTGAAAGCCAGGCTAAAAGGCCTTCTGAGTTTAAAATTGAGACTGAGTTAACATCACTTACAAGCTTTTTGAATAAACTTCAGTGTTTTGGTTTCTTTTTACTCAAGTTAATTGTAAATGAACCAATTTCTTGGATTTCCAGTCCCCATTTCCCCACAACCTCACTCCCCCACCAAACAAAAGCATAAACCCATTGCCATGGAGTCAATTGTGAAACTCTGTCTTCTTGGAACAGACAGCTTCAGCTTTCTCCTGTGGAGCAGCTGGTGGGTTTGACCACCCATATTGAGGTTAGCAGTGCAGTGCTTATCCCACAGCACCACCAGGGTTCTTTACCTTGCCCTCCCAACCTGGGCAATTTCATTTCTTGATGCTTCTAAGAATGTTTGGGAATAGGAAGAAAAGGCATAAATAAAATGTACCTTGATGTCCTTTTTTGTAACTCAAATCAAGTGAGGTGCTTGATTAAACCAAGGTTTTTATGTGTTTTCTATGGCTTGTCTCCATTCTAGGAACAAACTAGTGTTTAGTGTTTACAAGTATACCTCTTATTTGATAATAAAACTTGAATCACACTAAAACCAGTAGGGGAAATTGAAGTCTGAGTCTAGAGTATATTTTTGTTTAAAATCTTTAACCATTTTCTAATTTATTGTTTATAAACCTGGATTTCTATACCAAGTATGTTTAAGATAGATATCAATGTATTTTTTAGATTAACCTACATTGCATATACTCATTTATTGAGGCTTTACACTATGGGGTCAATATGTAATAGGATGTTCTGACAATGTAGACACAGAATGTCAGATAAATACAGTTAAATAATTGGTTATTGAGCAGTTGCTGATACATGACCGTGTGGGGAATGAATGAAAGGCAGTTAGAGCATATCTAGGCACATGAAGTAGTTTAATTAGCAAGTGAGGCATCTGGGGTTACAGTAGCCAATGAAAATAGTCTTCACAGTTTCAAGCATTATACTATTAAGCCCCTAAAGCTTTGTCCAGGAGTCCTGGTGTGGCATTGTGGGTTAATGTGCTCAACTGCAAAGTCCATTTGAACTGCAAGGTCAGCAGTTCAACCTCACAGCCACTCCTTGGAAACACTATACAGGGTCGCTATGGGTTGGCACCCACTTGACAGGCACTTAACAACACAACAACAAAACTTTGTCCAGGAAATATTTTGCATATTTAAGTATTGAGTGTTATCTGTTTCTAGGGACTTCCTGCAATGACCCTCCCTCTACCTAGCTAAAGTGGGTAAATGAGCATCCTTCACACTTCCTAACTCTTCTCCAAATGTGATTTGACATCTTAATTTAAACATAAATTGTGAGGTCTCATGTAAAGTTACCCTCAGTAAGATCAGAATATTCTGGAACCAATATGCCTCTGTGAGTTGGGCCAGTTTCTAATAAACACTTCTGTTAATATATTTTTAATGAGAGTGTACATTGAGGTAGGAACCTTTCCAGTAGCCTGTGTAGAAATATCTTTTAATTGCAGAATCAATTTGAAGACATGACTATGTCTGTGCCAGCTGTTCTTAACTTCCCTGACTGTCATGGAACATAGTACATCCAGCTGCTGGAATTTTACTGTAATGGAATAAAGCAGTTGGATTCTTTTCTTGTTTATTTTCCGAGGACAGTGTTGATCCAATCATGACAGGCACAGATGGCAGCATCTTAGTTGCTAATGCTAATGGATACAAGTTTATGTAACGCCCAGTACAACCCAATAATTAATACCTAGAATTCAGACATCATTGTTATTTTCAAGTACTTCTAAGTCTTTCCCTTCCCCAGCTACTGAACTTCCTCTGCCTGTCAGCTGGGAAATACAGAGGAAAACACCACAGATAATCTTACAATGCAGGGAAACAACTGTTTGGTTTTCTTTCCTAGGGTTGGAGTCTTAGGGAATAAGCCTGAGTCAAGACAGTTATGACTTCAACAAAGTTTAGGACAGTTATGGAGACATATGAAGCCACAGATATACTTAATATTTAACATCTACTTTGAACAATGTTCTACCAGATTACTCACAGTTCTTCTAGACTAGATTCTTTCACCTCACAACAATATTGTCATCTGGGGGAAATGGGAGTTGTAGCATTTTGCCTTTGTACTCCAGAAATCTTCAAGAAGTATAAATCCATAGACATTTAATTTTTAAACAGTTATCTTTGTGGTAATAGTCAAGTTTCCATAAAAGAGTGAGAAGTAGAGTGGCGAACCAACTATAAATAACAACATGACTATTCTTCTCTGATACAATTGTTGATTATTCTAAAAACAAATTTATGAAAGGCTTCTTCCTGTTTGGGAAGATTTAAGCAGATGGAGTGTTAAGAATGGAGTGTTGCATTTAACATGAATATAGAAATTTCTGTAACTACTATGTCATTAACCAATTTGCAGTTGATTTAGCATAATATAGATTATTTTCTTCCATTGTCCAGAAAATAATGTTAAACTCTTAATGTTAGAAAATTATGTCCAGGTTTTGAAAATGTCAATGATGGATCTTTATGAGTTGATTATTTATGATTGTTAATTTAGAAATTAGCTTTTTAAAACTTTGAGACACAATAAACCAAAGCTATGAGAATTGTCTTATATTTTTGCAGTATAATTTGCTACATATGAAAAATTCAGTCTTCCTAATAAATAGTTTTCAGAAGCCTTTCTTGAGCACAGCCAGTAGCTTTATTTTTTGAAGAATCGTGGTCTAATGTAATCCTTGTACATCGAATAAAGAACACCTAGAAATATAAAGATGAATACCAATTAATAGCATATCTATGGGAAACAAATACTCAGGTCCTCCCACTTGTAATTTTCAGATATTAACCCACAATTTTTAAACATACAAAAACCTACCTTATTAATTTTTGGCACGGATATACAAGTGGCCCCAGAAAAAGCAAAACTAAGAGTCCTTTAAGATCTGTATGAATCTGAATTTATCATGTTACTATGTTACCCTAAGCTTTTACTTAACACACCTTTTATTAGAACAGTGAGGAACAAATTTGTGCTGCAATTGTTATTTAATATAAGTCAGATTTGACAGTGGGAACTGCCCTAATTGAATAAAGACACCTAACTACAGTGGCCAATACTTGTCTGTCAGTTTGTTGTGCTGTGGTGGTTTGTGAGTTGCTGTGATTCTGGAAGCTATGCCACCAGTATTGTAAATAACAGCAGGGTCACGCACGATGGCCAGGTTTCAGTGGAGTTTCCAGACTAAGACCAGTTAGGAAGAAGAAAAGGCAGAAAACGTCTAAATAGTAAACTACTGAAAACCTTATGAATAGCAACAACATCTTTGCAGATATAGTGCCAGAAGGTGAGCCTCACAGGTTAGAAGGCTCTTAAATATGACTGGTGAAGAGCTGCCTCCTCAAATTAGAGTTGACCGGGATGACATGAATGGAGTAAAGCTTTTGGGATCTTCATTTGCTGCTGGTACACAACTCAAAATGAGCAGAAACAGTTGTAATCATTTATTAATAATTGGAATGTGGAATGTACAAAGTATGAATCTAGGAAAATTGTAATTTGTTAAAAATGAAATGGAATGTATAAAAGTTGATATCCTAGGCATTAGTGAACTGAAATGGACTGATAATAGCCATTTTGAATCTGACAATCATGTTTTTCTATTCCGGGAACAACAAATGGAAGAGGAATGGAGTCATAGTCATCGTTAAAGTGAACATTTCAAGATCTATCTTGAAGTACAAGGCAATTTGTGATCAGATAATATCCATACACCTACAAGGAAGACCAGTTAATACCACTATTATTGAAATGTACACACCAACCACTAAAGGCAGTGAAGAATTCTATCATATAATTCAGTATGAAATTGATCGAACACACAATCAAGAGGTATTGATAATTACTGGTGATTGGAATGTGAAGGTTGGAAACGAAGAGGCTCAGTAGTTGGAAAATAGGCCTTGGTGATAGATATGATGCTGGAGAAATTCACATGATAAAATTTTGCAAGACCAGTGATTTACTCATTGCAAATACTTTTGAAAACAACATAAAAAGTATGTATACACATGGACCTCACCAGAAAGAATACACAGGAATCAAATTGACTACATCTGAATTTAGAGACCATCTCAAGAATAGGTTTGATAGATTAGCCATTAATAAATGAAGACCAAAAGAGGTGTGGGATGTAATCAAGAACATCATACAGAAAGAAAACAAAAGGTCATTAAAAAGACAGGGAAGAAAGAGAAGATCAAAACAGATGCCAGAAGAGACTGAAGTTTACTCTCAAGCATAGACATGCTAAAGCAAATGGAAGAAATGAGAAAGTAAAAAGCTGAACTGAACTGAAGAAAATTTCAAAGGGCAGTTTGAGAAGACAAACTCAAATATTATAATGAAATGTTCAAAGACCTGGAGTTAGAAAAACAAAAGGGAAGAACGTGCTCACCATTTCTCAAACTGAAAACACTGAAGAAGAAATTAAAGCCTCGACTTGCAATATTGAAGGACTTTATGGGCAAAATATTGAATGTTGCAGACAGCATCAAAAGAAAATGGAAGGAATGTACAGTCATTTACAGAAAAAAAAAAATTATTGTTCAATCATTTCAAGAGGTACATATATATGATCTAGAATCAATGGTACTAAAGGAAGAAGTCCAAGGTAAGGCATGGCATAAAACAAGGTTCCAGGAATTGATGGATTACATATTGAAATGTTACAATTAACTGATTGAGTGCTGGAAGACCTCATCTATGCCAAGAAACTTGGAAGACAACTACCTGATTAACTGATTGGAAGAGATCCATATTTGTCCCCATTTGAAAGATAGGTAACCTAACGGAATTCAGAACCATCTAACAATATTATTTATATCACATGCAAGTAAAATTTTGCTAAAGACACTTTTTAAATGGTTGCAGCAGTACATCTACAAGGAGCTGCCAGCAGTACATCTACTGCTACAAACAGCAGTAATAGTGAAGATGGCACAAAACTGGGCAGTGTTTCATTATGTTGTACATAGGGTCACTATGTGATGGAACCAACTTGATGGCACCTAACAAAAACATCATTGTTTTATTCAAAGTGCATTCCTCTTCCCACCAAATCTACTGCTTCTTTGTCCTTTATGTTAGTGAAAAGTAAAACCTTCCATCACATTGCCAAAACCAAAAACCTGGGAATCTTTGATTCCTCCTTCCTTACTTTCACCAATTACTTGGTTGCCAAGTCCTCAATATTTTGGAAATCCATCCCCTCCTCTCCATTTCTACTGCTATAGCTTTAGTTCAGATTCAACTAATAGTCTTAATTGGTTTTCTCTGTGTTTATTTCTCTCTTCCTACTTTGCAGTTCAGTCTCTAGGCATTTTAACATTGTTTTCATGGTGGAATATAAAATGTTGGAGAATAGCACATTAAACTTAAATGACTAGATTAACAAATAGTTATGGAATGAACACTTGTAAATACGAGTCAAAAATAGAACATTGCAGGCATTCTAGAAGCCTACCAGATTTTCTTTTCTGACTCTCTCTTTATAGATAACCACTGTTTTGAGTTTTATGATAATTTCTTCCTTGTCTGTATAGTTTGACCATTTGTTTACATATTCTTAAACAAAACAATTTCGTATTGCCTAGTTCTATATAAAACAAGAATCTAAAACCTACCAAATCTGAACATGTTAACTCCCCTATTTAAACCCTTCACTGTTTGAACCTCATCTTGTCACTCTTCAGCTTGCAATTCTATAAACCTATTGAGGACTTAAGCTGTTTCTACATTTCCCCCAGTTTTCTTCCCTGCATAGATCTGGGTTTGTTTGGCTTGTTAGAGACATTTTGCAGGAGGATTGGAAGGCAGAAGTTGAAGCAGCAGCCATATTCTTTTCATACTTGGAACGTTGATCAAGGGCACCAGGAACTGTTCCAGCTCTTGCATGTTACTTAACTGCTGACTCTTGCTGTTGTGGGGCAGCAGCAAAGTCCACAGCTCTTTCAACCTCTGGATCTCCTCCTTTAGCTTCCCTGGATCCTGGCCCAGTTGTGGTCTAGTTCTATAATTTGTTGTTGTAGTTTGTGATGTCGAGTCGGTTCCAACTCATAGCGACCCTATATAGGGTTTCTGAGGAGTGACTGGTGAGTTTGAACTGCCAGCTTTGCAGTTCAAACCAACCTTGCAATCCAGTGCTTATCCTATAGCACCACGCTAGCATGAGTGTCAGTTTCTCCTGCAGGTCACAACATGGCCGAAGTTGGTGATGGTAAAAAATCAACACAAGTTTCATTTGTTGTATCATCTACATATTGTTGTTGTTGTTGTTAAGTGCCGTCGAGTTGGTTCAGACCCATAGCAACCCTGTATAGGGTTTCTGAGGAGCAGCTGGTGAGCTTGAACCGCCAACCTTGCAGTTCAAACGGACTTGCAGTCTGGCGCATAAACCCACAGCGCCACACCAGAACTCTATGTCATCTGCATATTGTTGTTATGTGCCGTGAAATCAGTTCTGATTCATAGCAACCCTGCACAGGGTTTCCAAGGCTATAAATCTTTACAGGAGCAGAAAGCCTCATCTTTCTCCCGCGGAACAGCTGGTAGTTTCAAACTGCTGACCTTGATATAGATCTTGCTTAATTCATGGATTAACACAATTTAAAAATTTTTTCCCTATTGTTCATGTATTGTTACTTGGTGATTTCAGCAATATCTTCTTATGAGTTAAACAACTTCCATATGCTCATCTACTGGTCAAACAGCTAGTGGACAGGAAAATTTCACCTTAACTCTTAGCTATGAATTTAGGGTAGGAGTTACATCTACTGTTCTTAGCTGTGAAGTTGAGAACTATGACACTGCTCTTAGTTTCATGGTTAAAGTCGTAATGGTGGCCACTGTTTATAGCTGAGTGACTCAGAGTAGGACCTATTTACTCCTCTTTTCACAATATGCAGAATAACAGACCCCACCATTCTGGTTCTCTGCTAAAGGTGTTGAGTCATTGCTGAAAATCCTGTTGTTCTTAGATGCTATTGAGTCAGTATCAACTCATAGTGACCCTATGCACAACAGAACAAAACACTGCCCGGTCCTGGGCCAACCTCACAATTGTTGCCACACTTGAGCCCATTCATGCTGCCATATTGCTGGAGGGTCTTCCTCTTTTTCTCTGACCCTCAACCTTACCAAACATGATATCCTTCTCCAGCAACTGGTCCCTCCTGACAAAATGTCTGAAGTATGAGAGACGAAGTTTGGCCATCCTTGCCTCCAAGGAGCACTCTGGCTGCACTTCTTCCAATTTAAAGGAAACAAGGTTAAATTGCTACAGTTTAATGAGCCTGACCTATACTCAGAGAGGTAGTTACTCTAAATATCAACAGCGAGCAAAGAGTCTTCACATCAATGCTATCCCATCTGTACACAGGGTAAATAGGGACGGGCAACTTAAGACATTGGCTAACTAAAATGAGGGGACAATAAAAAAACCTTACAAGGTTTCAAGAGGGAGTTTAGTTTAAGAGTATGAGGGGAAAGAAAGAGTCCGCACTGAATAGCTGTCATCTTGTCTAGATGGATCTGGTGAAAAGAGATGGGGGAAAAAATCGTATGATTCAATAGTGAATAATTGTTATCATGACTGATTGCACTGTCACAATTGTAAAGGTAGAAGTTTTGTAACAAAAACGGGAGAGGTTAATCTTACAGTCCAGAAACAGAGGACCCTTGGACCATCGAAAGAGAAGCGCACAAGCAGAATGCAGGACCTTATCCAGAGAAGCAGCAGTGCCAGAGATGGAGGCAGAGATGGAGGCATGGAGAGGGGGAGTGGCTGAGGACTCTAGATTCATGGACAAAGAAGAGAAGGACTTAGAGCTGGTGGCCAGGAGGCAGACTTGCA
>NW_006408656.1:6057807-6085822 GCF_000296735.1 Chrysochloris asiatica
GATGGACTCAAGCATGGCAACAGTAGTGAGGTGAACCCAGGATCAGGCAGTGTTTCATTCTGCTGTGTATAAGGTCACTATGAGTCGGTACCGGCTCAATGACACCTAACAACAACGACATCTTATTGTATATTGCCCTCCCCTTCACCCAAATTAACTCATGCCTCCCCTCTAACTAGTGAATTATCTCCTCTCCCTCCCTCCCCTGGTAATCATCAAAGAATGTGTTTGATTTTTATATAGAAATATCAACTTTAGATGGCCTATGCTGAAATGTGTTTGTTTCTATGTATGAGGAAGGATGTTTGCATTTTTTCAGGATCCTTTTAATAAGTGGAAACAAGAATCAGAATAAATAATCACATTTCTATGTGTATGTTTATAGTCTCATTCAAGGTTGGCGGTTTGAGCCCACCAGTCATCCACTGGAGAAAGACAAGGCTTTCTACTCCCGCAAGATACAGGTTTGGAAATCCTATACAGTTACGAGAGTCAGAATTGACATGACTGAACTTAACAGCAACAAACAAATAGGCTGATTAACAACAAATGAGATTATAATTAAAATGATGCACTAAAATGTAAAATCAGCAAAAAGCAAATAACAAGGCAGTGAGGTAGGCACATGGTACAATGCTGAAATCTTAAAGTTTTGACCAAATCTTTATGGAAATAACTCTAGAAATCTGTAATAAATAATATTAGCCTGAACATGGTTTTTGCATTAGGAAATCCACTTTGGGGAACAAACTTGAAGAAAATAACCAAAATGAAATTCAAAGAAATTGACATAAAGATGTTCCTGACTATAGTAGGTTTGGGGAAAATTAAATTACCCAAATGGTCCAAACAGAGGACAAACTGCCATAGCTATTTAAAAATTATAAATATGTAAAGGACTAACACACAGAAATGTGCAGATGAAATATTGATGAAACCAAACATCTGTAAACACAGCTTTTCAATACATATAACCCACACAGAGACCTTAACAGTGATCAGAAAATGATTTTAAACTATGTAAATAGATTTCTACATGAATAGATTTATGATGATGAAAGTTGTTTAAGATAACAAATAAAAATGTTTTATAAATTATTTGCTCAGGACACTCCTTCTTGTGGCAGGAAATACACAGTAGTTGTTAAAATAACAATACCTGGAGAAAAAATATATATACAATTCAATGATAGCTATACAACTTTTATCATAATTTACTTTCTGACAAAACACATTGGCTCTCGTCCCTTGATCAAATCAAGGTTCTGTTCGTACTTAAACTGGCTTTGTTTCTTTTAGACATTAAAGACAGAACCTTTACTGTTTTCCATGTGGTCTCTGGAGTTTGTATGTAATTCAATCTAGTTGGAAACACTTTCCTCTTTCTGCTTTAATCATTTCTTTAATGTAAAACAGGCACAGTGATTAATCTCTGTTCATTATAGTGGTCTGGTCAAATAGGGAGTTCTTGAATTGTTTTTCTAGCTAAAAATGTTAAGAAGATGAATAGATCACGATTAAATTATTTACTTTCATTTCTAGTGGGTGCTATTATAAACCTTAATCAAATTAAATGAAACTTTTGAATATGGGATATTACTCTAAAGTAAAATTTTAATTCTTTTTGACATGTGAATAATGACATTTATGAATTTACTAGATTTGCAGTGACACTTAATGGAAACATGTGATTTATACCTGTTTAGGAGATTTTATGGAATTAATATATTCAAAACTTATATAAATTTGATTTAAATGAGTTATTTTAACAGTTTCCAGAAAAAAACGCAAAGAAAGAGGCATGGCTGCAATATTAATGCATAGGATTGTTTAAACACCCAGGAGAAAAAGAATGCTCACTTTTTTCCATAGATTATTATATTTAATTATTAGAAATGTTATAAATATAAATATATTTAATGATTTAAATAATAATAAGGCCCCAAAGGAGCCTCCCCTGGCTCCCAAAGGTGGTCACCCTCAGTTATAGATTAAATTGTATTCCTCCAAAATATGTGTAAATCCTAACCCCTATACCTGTTAACCAGCCACTCATCGGAAACTCTATACAGGGTCACTGTGAGTCAGAACTAACTCTACAGCACTTAACAGTAATACCAACAGTAATGGAAGAAGCAACAATCTATAAAAAGCAGATACAAGAACATAAAGGTTGGAGTTACTTAGCTGAAGACAATGAGACCTATAGGAGGGGATTTAAAAAAAATGTTTTATTGTGAATTATATGATAGTTTACATGGGAGAACATTAGCTTTATATTCATTCTATCATATATCGTTTCATTGCCATGGTTACAATCCCCCTATATGAGGGGATTTTTTAAAGTTCATGGAAAATTCCATTATTTTTCAATTCTGTTTTCCCACAAAATTTTGGAAACCTCCTCATACATCTCAAGAATCCCTAACAGACTAACAGTATAATATGTTGGTGCTGCTGGACCTGAGTCATCTTGGGAAAGTTAAAGTTCATTCAATCTATTTAGATTGGCTGAGAACTAATAATTTATTTTAGATAGCCACTAACAAAAATAGATAAAACTATTCACTGATATCCATCCAGTTTTTATCGTTCTACTTTCTAGCAATAACCTGGCTCTCTCTATTTGATCAGATAAGGTTCTGTTTTTACTTGCATCGGTTTTGATGTGGCACTGTAGCATAACTCACTGGACCACAAGGTGGGTTTGAACCACAAGGTCCATGG
The DNA here is from genome assembly GCF_000296735.1 of Chrysochloris asiatica. Taxonomy (NCBI): domain Eukaryota; kingdom Metazoa; phylum Chordata; class Mammalia; order Afrosoricida; family Chrysochloridae; genus Chrysochloris; species Chrysochloris asiatica. Next base: position 6,060,535 of record NW_006408656.1, read on the forward strand.
TTCAAACTCACCACCTGCTCCATGGAAACCCTATTCAGGGGCACTGTGAGTCAGAACCGACTCAACGGCACATAACAACTTTTATTGAGGACTCAATATGCTAGAGATTGTTCTGGAAGCTTAAATCATATTCAAGCTTAGTGGGGGTTTGCTTCAGTGTCAGTTATCTTCTAAACATGCAAATATTTGAAACATTTAAATCCTCAAAGATATGAGATAAAGCATTACTATGTTATTACAATACTGTTTTCCAATATCCAATCAAGGCTTGTACTTACCCACTGGGACAAAGGGGGAGTCTCTGGATTTCCTGATCAGTCGGGACAACTGGCTCTCATCCTCATCAGCTGACCATTGGTTATCTGAAGACATTTTCTGTCTAGTAACAGCTGGGGATAAATATATTTGCTGTGAATCGTTAAAAAGAATCCATTTACCCTCTCCCAGTATACTTGTACTGTTGATTATGTGTATCTGTCTTTATTTGCTTGACATGCCTGTCTGCTCAGTTGAAATAAACAGCCATTTTCAGATTTTCCATTACAGATTCCTTTCCTTTTGTTTGCGTGTGTGTAAGAGAAACCTATATAAACAGAAAGACTGATAAACAGATTCCATAAATATAAAGTAAAAATTAATAGCACACAATTCTGTTGTTCAATTTCCTTTCACTGAAATACATTGCTCAGCATTTGAGATCATTGGACACCTCAGGATTTCTTCCACGTACCTTAAAAACTCAGGGATTCTCTATCAAAGCCTCATTTTAAAGAATGATGCCCTTGTCAACATGGGCAAAAATAATTCCAGATTTATTGGTGCTGGGAGAAAGATTATTCAAATTTTGAAGAATGTGCAAAGACATTATAATTGTTCACATGTTTACTGAATAGTTACTATGTGACAACTGCTATGTGGCTGTTGAAGTACTATAGAGTTGGTTCTGACTCATAGCAACCCTGGATAGAGTTTCTGAGACTTTCAATCTGTGTGGGAGCAAAAAGCCTCATACTTCTCCCGCAGAGTATGCTCAAACCGCCCAGCTTCAGTTTGTAGTCCAGTGCTTATTCTATGGAAATATCCCTCATTGTCTACATAGGATGAATGAGGACAATCACAAGAACAACTATAACCATAATCAACACAGCTTATCAGCACCTCAGTCTGTTATCAGTACAATTCACAGTTTTCACCACAAAATCCAAATACAATGGCTTCATCCTATGAATAAACTTTCATTAGAAATGTAACCATGTAAAGTGGCAGAAGCACAATACCTTCGTCCCTCTATGTGCTATCTGTCTCCTGGTGTCTCTTGGGCAGATGAGAGCAGATGTCTAAGGAAGGGACATATTTATGTGCAATTTCCACCTAATTGAAAAAGGGAAAGCCCAGAAACACACATGGAGGGGGAGGAGACTTATATTGATTGGCCAAGGTTTCCTCCATACCTACTGGAAACTCACACAAATAAAACATAAGATTTTCTAAGAAGATGCATTTACTTCTTTCTGCTGGCCACTGAGGAACTCCCAAACAACCTTTTTTGCCAGAAGCCCCAGTACCCCACCCCTGAGCCCAAATTCAACGGAAAGCGGTGAAGGGTTAAATAAATAGCAGGATGAGCTAGAGGGAATTTAGCTATCTGAGGTTGAGATGCGATTGCCAGAGGGGCGCCCAGGATGTGAGATTTTTAGGCCAAAACTGGTGTGGGGGGGGGAGGGGCCACCTGGCCTCGAGGGCTCGCGTATGGAGCCTCACACCTGCGGCCTCCGCATAACTGCATAACTCGGAGCCCTGGCGCCCCAGTAGAGGATGACAAAACATCTGGGCGCCCGACGCCAATCCACGGGTCTCTGCGCTGGAAGGAGTTGAGCACTGCCTACTCACCTGCCCAGAGCACCTAATCTGATGGTTTGTGGCCTTTGCAACTTTGGAATCCCCTGAGGCTAAGGCAAACCCTTGCTCAACTCCTTTTCATCTGTAGCTACACAGACCTGGAGATGAGAACAGAAGACCAGGTACCTTTTTTTTTTTCCTTTTATAACTGAATTTTAATAATATGATTTCAGATAGAAAAGATCTAAGGGCACAAAGTGCTCAGTTTCTACTGTTAACATTTAGCTACATTTGCTTTATCATCTTTCTCTAGATTTGATACACACACACACACACACACACACACACACAGACTCCTGGTATGGTGCTGTAGATCAGCACTGGACTGCGAACCACAAGATTGGCAGTTATAACCCACCAGCCACACCGGGAAAGATAAGGCTCTCTGCTCTACCAAAGATTTACAGCCTGGGAAACCAGATACAGGGTCGCTATAAATTGGGTTTGGGGTATGGACCACCTGAGAGTAAATTGTAGATTAGTATGTCTTTACACCTGCCTACATTTCTAAGCAGAGTCCTGGCATGGTGCTGTGGGTTAATGCCCTGGACTGCAAAATCAGTTTGATCCACAAGATCAGTGGTTCAAGCTCACCAGCTGCCCGTTGGAAATCCTATATAGGGTCTCTATGGGTAGATTTGAGAGCACACAACATCTTTTGTATTTAGGACATTCTTTTACATATCCCACAGTACAAGTCAAAATTAAGAAATTAACATTGATAGAGTACTCTTGTCCTATCTAAAGACTTTATTCACAGTTCACCAGTTGTCCCAACAATGTACTTAAATAGCAAACACATTTCTTTTCTGGTTCAGGATTCAGTCAGGATCACACATTACATTTGGTTGTCAAGTCTCTTGAGTCTTCTTTAACCTGGACCAGTTATTTAGTCTTTGTAGTTTATGGCATTTTTCCAGTGCAGCCAGTTTGTTTTATAGGATGGCTCTCCATTTAGGCTTATTTGATGTTTTGAGGTTACACGTTTCTGAAAGAGCATCTCATAAGTGATGCATCCTTCTCAATGTGTATTATTACTCAGTGTTGGTAACTTTGATCCAGTTTTGTGCTGAGAGATGTCTAACAACTGGTTCTCCTGATTTGTTGTTGTTGTTGTTAGGTGCCATCGAGTCGGTACCGAATCATAGTGACCCAATGCACAACAGAACAAAACACTGCCCGGTCCTGGGCCAACCTCACAATTATTGACATGCTTGAGCCCATTGATGCTGCCACTTTGCCGATCCATCTCACTGGGGGTCTTCCTCTTTTTCTCTGTCTGACACTCCACCTTACCAAACATGATATCCTTCTCTAGTGACTGGTCCCTCCTGACAATATGTCCAAAGTATGAGAGACTGAGTTTGGCCATCTTGGCCTCCAAGGAGCACTCTGGCTGCACTTCTTCCAACACAGATCTGTTGGTTCTTTTGGCAGCCCTTGGTACTTTCAATAGTCTCCTCCAACACTATAACTCAAATGCATCAATCTTCTACAGTTTTCCTTATTCACCGTCCAGCTCTTGCATGCATATGAGGTTATTGAAAATATCATGGCCTGGGTCAGACGCACCTTAGTCTTCAAGCTGACATCTTTGCCTTTCAACACTTTAAAAAGGTCTTGTGCAGCAAATTTGCTTAATGCAATACATCGTTTGATTTCTTGACTGCTGCTTCCATGAGTGTTGATAGTTGATCCAAGAAGAATGACGTCCTTGACAACTTCAATCTTTTCTCAGTTGATAACAATGTTGTTTATTGGTGAGGAATTTTGTTTTCTTTACATCAAGATGTAATCCATACCGAATGTTCATCAGTAAATGTTTTATTTACTTTCAGCAAGCAAGGTTGTATCATCTGCATATCGCAGGTTGTTAATGAGTCTTCCTCCAATCCTGATGCCACGTTTTCCTGCATATAACCCAGTTTATCGAATTATTTGCTCAGCATAGTTGAATAAATATGGTGAAAGGATACAACCCTGTCGCACACATTTCTTAATTTTAAACTGTACAATGTTCCCATGTTCTGTTTGAACAACTGCCTCTTGGTCCATGTACAGATTCCTCATGAGCATAGTTAAGTGGACAGGTTACAGATGAGCTTCCAGATAAAGGCAGTCTAGGAAGAAGGAGAGACAAACTACTTCTGAATATTTAGTCACTGAAAACCTTATGAATAGCAGAGAAACACTGTCAAATATAGTGCCGGAAGACGAGCTCCTCAGGTTGGAAGGCACTCAAAATGTGACTGGGCACTCAAAAAGCTGCCTCTTCAAAGTAAAGTAGATCGTGATGACACAAATGGAGTACAGCCTGTGGGAGTAAGCCCTCGGGACCTTCATTTGCTGATGGGGCACAACCCCTGATTTTTAGCATTTGTCAGTTTCCATGGTGTAAATAGTACCAGTGAGGACAATTTCAAACTATCATCCTGACATCATTGAAGACCACTTGTGAGTTGGTATGAGTCATATCTAACACACCAGAGCTTTGATGCCTGGGTTAAAGTGGTTTTCCACAATAAAGTTACTGTATTGTCCTTTTGTAATTAGTAAAAATTATTAGTATTTTATAAGAAGATACTTTATCATCATACAAATATTCTGTTATTCATCAAAATTTTCACCTATTAGTTGCAGCATCCTTTGCAAAGGACCATGTTCCTTGCCTGAAACAATTGTATGTTTGCCAAATAGTGATTTTCTAAATCTATCATTCCTTTTACATTTATTAGTTGGCATTATGCTTAAAAGGATAGCTTTCCCTTCTTTCCTACTTATTTAATTATTTATTTATCTATACAAATATAGATTTGTGGATTCTTATTTTATTCAATGACTTAAATGCATACTAGAATGATTTAATTTAATGATCAAATTGTTTTAAGTGTCAGATTTGGCTAACGGAAGTTCCTTCAAGTTAGTTCCTGTATCTTTTTTTTTTTGTTTTTTTCTGGTGGTAAAATATATATAACAAAAAAATTCCCATTGTAACCATTTTTAGGTGTATCATTCAATGACATGAACTACATTCACAATATTGTGCCATCATTACCATTATCTATTTCCAGAATTTTCTTATCACTCCCAATATAAAGTCAACACCCATTAAGTAATAACTCTACTTCCCCCTGGTAACCACTAATAACTTTTTGTCCCTATGCATTTGCCTTTTCTGGGTATTTCATGTAAATGAGATGATATAATATTTGTTCCTTTGTGTCTGTTGTATTTCACTCAGCACAGTATTTTCAAAGTTTGTCCATGTTGTAGCATGTATCAGAACTTCATTTCTCTCTATAGCTGAATTATATTCCATTGTCTCTATATACTATATTTTACTTATCCTTTCATCTGTTGATGCACACTTGGGTTGTCTCTACCTTTTGGCTATTATGAGTGACTACAATGATGTACATTGGTGTATAAATTCTGATGTATTTTTGACATGTTCCTATCTTTCTTTGAACAATTCCTTATAAACTGGCATTTGTTCTAGATTGGGCTTATTTTTTCCCTATCCCAGTACTAGAATCTTTTTCCTTTTTTACTTTTTATTGTAAGTTGTACGAAAGTTTACAGAACAAATTGGTTTTCCTTTCAACAATTCAGATACGTTTTATTTTGTGACATGGATTGCCATCTATCTCCACAATGTAACAGCATTCTTCTCACTTCCTCCCTGTGTTTACTGTTTCCATTCTCCCATCTTTCCTACCCCTTCTTGCCTTTTGTCTTGATCCTTGGGCATATGCTGCCCTTTTGATCTCATATGGTTGATCATTCTCAAGAGTACCTGTTTTCCTGGTGTTATTATTCACCTTATTGGTCTGTCTGAGTTAATGAACCAGATTGCAAAGTTGGTTTGAACTGCAGGGCTAGCAGTTCAAGCTTACCAGCCACTCCTCAGAAATCCTATACAGCGTCACTACAGGTCAGAACTGACTCGACGGCATTCAACAATTGTTTGAGTGAAGGTTGAGCCACATGGGTGAGTTCAGTTCCAGGCCTGAAGAGGGATAAGGTTCATGCTCTTAAGTGTTCCACTAGTCTATCAGACCAGCAAGTCTGGTCCTTTTTAGTATTTTGAGTTTTAGTTCACATTTTTCACCCATTCTATCCAGGACCTCTATTTTGATCCCTTTTAAAGCACATCGGCAGTGTTAGCCAGGAACCGTCTAGTTCTGATCTCAAGGTCATGGAGGCTGGGGTTCACATGTGAACCATTACTTCTCTCGATTAATTGTGAAATCAACTATTTCTTCAAGGAGCCTGGACTTGTTTTACTGAAGAGTGGAATTGAGATATCAAGCTCTGGGCATGAGAGGTACTCATTTTTACTGGAGAGCCATTACTTGTAGGCCTTCTCAGCAGGCAGAATTAGAATTTATTTATGTGTGTCTGCACGTCCATCTACCAATCTGTATTGAAAAATAACATGTAGTGGTTTCCAGGGGCTAGGGCATGGGAAAATGAGTGATTGCTTAATGGGAACAGAGTTTCCTTTGGGGATGATGAAAATTTTCTGGAATTAGGTATGGTGCTGTAGGATAAGCACTGAACCTCATGGTCGGTTTGAACCTCAAGGTCAGTGGTTCAAACTCACCCTCCAGTCATTCCTTGGAAACCCTATACAGGGTTGCTTTGAATCAGAACCGACTCCATGGCACTTAACAACAATAGTGGACTCCTGGTGTGGCACTGTAGGATAAACACTGGACTGCTAAACACAGATTAGTGGTTTAAACTCACCAGCCATTCCTTGGAAATTCCTGTGCCAGGTCACTATGAATTGGAACCGACTCAGTGGCACTTAACAAAAATGGTTGCACTATTCACTATTGTGAATGTTCTTAATACCATTGAACCATATACTTTAAAATGGTAACAATGGTAAGTTTTATGTCATATATCTTGGTGTGGCACTGTAGGATAAGCATTGGACTGCTAACCAAAAGATCAGTAGTACAAATCTACCAGCCGTTACTTGGCAACACTATAGAGGGTCGCTAAGCATTGGAACGGACTCCACGGCACTTAACAACAACAACATATAGTGGACCATAATAAATTAAAAATTTGTAAATGCTTTTAAAGCCCAGATTTTTTTCCCTCACAGTTCTGAATTCAAGGTGTTGACAGAACCATGCTTCCTTCAAAGGCTCCAAGGAAAAGTCTCTCTTTGCCTCTTCTAGCTTCTGATTTTAGCCCAGTGAGACTCATTTGGACTTACAGTCTCCTGAGTTGTAAGATAATAAATTTGTGTTGTTTTTAGAGGTTAGCAGTCTGACTCATAACCACTACACTACCAGAGTTCCTTACTTACCATGTAGGGTACACAGATGAGTAGGCCAACAACTAGAGCATGTTGAGAAGGTAAGAGGATGGAGACAATGGCTTGTAGTACTGTCATGAATTGAGTTGTGTTCTCCCCAATTATGTGCTGTAAATCCTCTGTACCTGTGGTGAGAGTCCTGGTGTGGCACTGTTGGATAAGCACTTGACTGCAGTGTTGGTTTGAGCTGCAAGGTTGGTGATTCAAACTCATCAGCTGCTCCTCACAAACCCTATACAGATTGCTATGGGCTGGAACCCACTCTAGCACTTAACAACAACAACATACCTATGGAGGGAAGTACGGTGGTTTTGTAGGATAAAAAAAAGTCAGCAGTTCAAACCCACCAGCAGTTATGCAGGAGAATGGTGAGTCTTTCTGCTTCCACAAATTACAGTCTCAGAAACCTTATACCAGATCACTGTGAGTCAAACCGATGAGAGGGCACGGCACTTAGCAACAACAATAACAATATATCTGTGGTTGTAATCCCATATGGAAATGGATTTTCTTTGTATGTTAATGAGTCAGTATTGGTGGTAGGGGGTGCTAAACCAATCACTTTTTGAGATATAAAAAGAACAGATAAGGCATAGAAGAAGCAAGTAGAGAGGAGAGAAAACATGTCGTGAAGATGACCAAGGAGACAAGAAACAGAAGCTGAATAGAGACAAAGAGCTTCCCTCTGAACTGATAAAGACAGAAAGCCTTCCTCTACAGTTGGTGCCTGGGTTTTAGACTTCTAGCTTACTAAACGGTGGGAAAATAGATTTCTGTTCGCTAAAGCCATCTACTTGTGATATTTCTGTCATAGCAGCACTAAGACAGGAGCATAAATTGTCTTAGGCTGGGTTCTCTAGAGAAGTAAAACCAGTGGAACTTATAAACGTCTATAAGTGAAGAGAAGTTTATAACAAGTAAATAGCTCATAATTGTAGAGGTGGGAGAGTTCCAAGTTCAAGTTAGATGAACCAAGATCAGCAGGCAGGCAGACAGGAAGGTCTGGCATGCAAGCAAGTCCAACAGGCATGTAGATCTGGCAGGCAGACAGGCAGGCTGCTGATGGCTGTCAGGGTCAAGAGATAATAGAGCAGGCTCAAGTTCAAAGAACCAGAGGTCATAGGATGAGCCAGGCAGAAGATCCAGACCCAGCAGAAAAGCAAACACGTTTTGTCTGAATGTCTAATATAGTGGGATCAGGCCACACCCCCAAGGAAACATCCTTTCAATTGATTGGCTGCTCATAGCAGAACTCATCATAGAGTCAATTACATTGTATTAGATCTCATTGCGGGGATAACTGTATCTCAAGTGCCAAACCACTGAGAATCCTGGTCCATTCAGGTTGACACAAAACTTAACTATCATAGTCCATCCCTTGTCAACTTGGCACCTGAAAACCATATGCATAATCTCTAAATAAAGGTAACTGTAAAGTCATAAATATGCCTAACATGATATAACTAAAACATATACAACCCAAACCATACTGGCCCTATTTAGTCTTATATTTCACAAATGAACAAAGTAAAAATATTTGATATACACATACCAAAAAAATAGATTAATAACAATTATAGTCCTTGTTTCTGCAACTGTTCATGTGGTCATAGCTGGCATTTAGAACTACCTTCTTCCACTACCCATTGTGTGTTCTCTTTGCCCTCAACAAGCACCTCAGCTGGTGATGGTTCTTTACCTGATGGGGTGACCCAAACCTTCATTCCTGGGCCATTAGCAGTCATGTTGGAATTGGGTTACTGTAGTTTACCATTGACTTTAATCACAGGACATAGTACTACTAAAAGAAGTACTATGGAATCTCCTGAATGCCACAAATATTCTTCTTTGCCTCCATTATGTAATGTCAATCAAGATAAATCATTCCACCCAATATAGTAACTTCCTTTCGTTCTTTCTTTTTTTTTTTTCTCAAGAGGCATGAGGAGCAAAAAAATGGCCAGGAGGCCTTCTTAACTTCTAGGTCAATGGAATCAGAGCTGTGTCTCCAGGTGGGAGTATTCCCCCCTTTGAAACAAAAATGCCCAGTCCCTAAGAGCATAGGGTGACAGTGAGGGGAAGCAAACATTTTACAAGTGGGTTACTAGGAGTAACAGTGATTGGTGCCACTCCCATTCCCACCCTTTGCTTCCTGGACCTGTGAATCCTGGTTATTGGAGAAACAGCATCATATATTGGATGCTAGTTTAGAGTATATGCAGCCTCCTGGAGAACATTGCCCCAATCCTGCAAGGCATTGCCACTTACCTGACGCTGTAATTATGACTTTAGAAGGCTATTCCATTGTCTGATCAATCCAACTACTTCAGGATGATGGGGAACATGATAAGACCAGTGAATTCCATGAGGATGGGTCCATTGACACACTTCATTTGCTGTGAAATGGGTCACTTGACCCAAGGCAATGCTGTGTGGGACACCATGATGGTGAATAAAGCATTCTGTAAATCCACTGAAAAATGTTTTGGCAGGAGCATTGCATGCAGGAAAGGCAAATCCAGATCTAGAGGAAGTGTCTATTCCAGTAAGAACAAAATGCTGCCCTTTCCATGGTAGAAGTGGTCTCATACGATTAGCCTGCTACCAGGTTGCTGGCTGATCTCTCAGGAATGGGCCCATATTTGGAACTCAGTGTTGGTTTCTGCTGCTGGCCGATTGATTGGGCACTCAGCAGTAGCTGTAGCCAAGTCCACTTTGGTGAGTGGAAGCCCATGCTGCCGAGTCCATGCATAACCTCCATCCTGCCACCATGGCCACTTTGTCCATGAACTCACTGGGTAACTACAGGAGTGGCTGAAGAAAGAGGATGAATAGTTTCCACAGAATGTGTCATCCTGTCCACTTGATTGTTGTCAAGGTAACACTTTGGTGCGCGTTCACGTAAGACACAAATATCTTTACTTTTCAGCCCATGCAGGGAGGCCTTCCCCTCACCTTCTAGTCACCAGTTTTGCAACTGTGTTTCTTCCAAGTCCCTGACCACTCAGCCAAACTATTGGCCACAGCCCATTAATCAGCATACAATCGCACATCTGGCCATTTCTCCTTCCAAGCAAAGCAAACATCCGGGTGCACTACTCGAAGTTCCGCCCATTGGGAGGATTCCCCTTCACCACTGTCCTTCAGGGCAGTCCCAGAAAGGGGCTGTAGTGTTACTATGGTCCCCTTCTGAGTGGTGCCTGCACGTCATGCAGAACCATCTGTAACCAAGCATGAGCTTTCACTTCCTCAGTCAACTGATCATAAGGAACTCCCCATGAGGCCATAGGTGTAGACTGTGAAAAGGAAGGTAATGTGACAAGAGTGAAGACCATGGACATTTGGATCATTTCCTCATACAATTTACTTGTGCCTTCAGGTCCTGCTTGAGCCCAGTTTTGTGTGTACAACTTCCATTTAATGATTGAGTGCTGCTGTGCACGTCCAACATTATGACTATCACTCTGAGAGAGAAAAATGAGGTTTTCTGCTTCCGTAAAAGACTGGGGTCCTGGTGTGGCACTGTAGGATAAGCACTGGACTGCTAACTAGAAGGTTGGTAGTTCAAAGCCACCAATCATTCATCAGAAACCCTATACAGAGTCGGTAAGTGTTGGAACCAACTCCACAATAGTTAACAACAATGGCACATAGATGTTTTACCAATAAGTCTATAGTCATTGATACTTCTTTCTCGGCATAATGTCATAAATGTAATGGACCAGTGCGATGTCTTGTTTGTGTTGGTTTCTGCTACTGGCAGATTGGGTGCTTAGCAGTGGCCAATTCACGGAGCTAGAACTGAGCACTTTCAGATGAAGCTCACCGGTGGAGTGGGCGCTTAATCCACACAGTCACACTTGCCGAAGCAGGGCAGAGGCCAAGGAACCATGGACTGAGAAGCAGAGTGTTTTTTGTTTTGTTTTTTAAAATGTTTTATTGTGAATTATATGATAGTTTACATGAGAGAACCTCAGTTCCATATTCATTCCATCGTATATCATTACATTGCCATGGTTCCAATCCCCTCCATGCATCGTCTTCCGACCAAAGGGCATATCCTAGAAGCCCGTGCTCTACACTGCCCCCTACCCCCTCAGTCTTTGGCCCACAGTTCCTCTCCCTCTCTGGATCCAAAGTCCCCAGCCGCTTCATCCCTCCATGTCATCATCTCTATCTCCATCTCAGGCATCCCCGGTTCTCTGGGTGGGGTCCGGTTCTCGGCTCTTATCCGTTGGTGGTCCCAGAGACCTCCGCTCCTAGACTGGAGAAATAATCGCTCTCTTCCTTGCTACAAAACATCTACCCTTGCATTTCCAACACTCACAATCCGTCTCGATAACCATTATTCACTACAGTATCGCACGTAACCCATCTGTATTTCATTTCATCAGCTCCACCTAGACAAATCACTGGTGATTCTGCCTTCCTCTGTGTGTGGAGGAGGTGAGAATGTTTCTTGCTGTAAGGATTTGTTGCCTCTTTTGTGTCACTGCATTCATATGCATAGGTTAAGTTCATCAGCTTGGATCAGCTCAATCTTGAGAAGCAGAGTGTTAAAAGAGTTATATTTGCACAAGCAGTCCATGAAGCTGAGGGTATGGGCATGCCTGTAAGTATGGCTGAAAGGAGGCTGTCGTAGGCTGTTTTGACCAAAAAACTGTGTCCTAAGCATTCCAAAACCCTATAACCCTGAATATCACCTGTGAGCTCTCTGTGGCCATTGCAACAGATTATCAAACCCAGCAGGGAAGTAAAGAGTGTCTCTGGAGTGATGGTCAGTGTCCAAGTTGGTAAGGAAGATTGGAGGGTAGAGCCATATCTGACCTCTGCCTCACAGGAACTGACCTTAGGCTAATAATGAGTTTGATTCTCCTTCCCACTTGAGAAATCAGAGGAAGTTAGACTCCTCCCCCATGCCATTTTTCACAATGGTTTTGCTGTTTAACATGATAAACAGTGCAGAATCGGTTTAAACCCACCAGATGCGCCTCGGAAACCCTATACAGGGTTGTTATGGGTTGAAATTGACTTGACAGCCCTTAACAAGATCTTAACTAATTATGTCTCACAAGTTAATAAATTATTAATTTTACAGATGGCTAAATGGTCACCCTGTCTTATATTTTTGTCTGAAGTTAAAATAATATAATTTACACACTTAAATGTAGGCAGGAATTTGTCATTTGGTATTTATTATTTATTAGATAACCATTTTTAGTCAACTAAAAGAATGTTAGCATGATTTGAATCCATTTTATATGTAGACTGAAGATGAGGATTAGAATAATTTAGATTTTTTTAAACCTTAAAAGTAATTAGAACTTCTGTAATGAAAAAGAAAATGAAAACTATTTAATAAAGAAATCCCATAATGAAAACTGTATTTAATAAAGAAATCTTACAGAGATTTCACTGTTAATATAATCTTTGCAGAGACAGTTTATTAAGTGTTGCTCTGTGATTAGCACTCATTGACTTAGCTGTTAGAAGATGGCAGATGTGTTTTCCAAATACATTACCTATATACTTACAGGATTTTCTTTTTCCTGTACTTATATACATTTCCAAGGAGCTGTGATAGCGTAGTGGTTACAAATCGGTCTGTGAACCACAAGGTCAGCAGTTAGAAACTACCAGCTGTTCCGCAGGAGAAAGATGAGGCTTTCCGCTCCCATAAAGATTTACAGCCTCGGAAACCCTGCACAGGGTCCTCGCTATGAGTTGGAGCTGACTCCATGGCACATAACCACAACAATAACAAGGGGAAAAGGAGGCACAAATGGTCACAAATGGACAGATTTGTATGGCAACAAGAAAAGGGGATGAAAATGAACACTTTTACTCCATTATCTAGCCTGGTTAGCAAAGAGAGTTGGTGGACAAGGTGGAGGTCTAGAAGAACAGGTTTACTGGGAGAGGTAAAAGGTTAGGAGGCTCAGTTTGTAGGTGATGACAGAATGCTTAGAAAAGTACTTGGTGTGTTTGATTTGTTCCTGAAATGGTAAGCTTATCTGTAGATCTTTTTAGGGAGAGGATCTACACCTGTCACCAGATTCTCAAGGGTGTATGTTAAGTGCCACTAGGTGGATTTCAACTCATAGTGACCTCATATAACGCTGTGGGTTAATGCGCCAGACTGCAAAGCTGATTGAACTGCAAGGTCAGCGGTTCAAACTCACCAGCTACTCCTCAGAAACCCTATACAGGGTCGCGGTGGGTCGGAACCAACTCAATGGCACTTACAACAACAACATGACCCCATAAGCAAGAGAAATACATGGCAGTCTGCTTCCATAAAGATTCCAGCATTGGAAAACCCTGTGCAACAGCTCTACTCTGTCCTGTAGGATTACTATGCATTGGAATCAACTCAACAGCAGTGAGTTTATGACCCCAGAAAAGCAAAAAATTGGTACTAGGTGCCACAATCTTTTCCTAATTCTCACATTGTCAAACCCAGGCACACTTGTCATCCAAACCCTCTGTGAGCATATGATAAATGTTTCTTCTACAAATCTTCCTTGGGAGCCCCCCCAAGAAGCAAACCCACTGCCATTGAGTTAATTCCCACTCATAGCGACCTTCTTCAGGGTATCTGAGACTGTAAATCTTTATGGGAGCTGACAGCCTCATCTTTCTCCTTTGGAATGGCTGCTGGGTTCAAACCACCAAGAGCAGGCAAGCCACTGTACCAACAGAGTTTCTCACCCAGAATACAAAGGGGAAAAAATAAGGACACAATAGGAAAAATGTGGGCTAATAGTCTACTTTCTCCAATGTTTTCTCTCTTTAAACAAAAGCAAAACATGTTTTATTGTGAATTGAGTGAAGATATATAGAGCAGATCATCAGTTTCACATTCAGTGACTCATGCACTTAGTTTCATCACAATGATTTCAATTTCCTCAATGTAATATCACTTACTCACTTCCTTTCTGTGTTTGTTTCCATTCCTCCTTGCCTGCTTCCCTTCAAAATTTTGTCCATAGGTCCTGAATGTTGCCCTTTTGATCTCGAGTGGTTGACCATTCTATGGTGTGTGTAACTCACTAGCATGGTTGCCCCCTATGTATCTATCTGTTGCTTGGCTGAAGATCGAACGTTGGGGGTGAGGTCAGTTCCAGGCCTGAGGGGTGACCAAGGACCAGAATCTCAGGGTTTCACCAGTCTCTCTATGACCAGTAAGCCTGAAATTTGCTTTTTTTTTTAATGTTTTGTTGTGAATTATGTTATCGTTTACATGGGAGAACATTAGTTTTACATTCATCCTGTCGTATATCATCTCATTGCCATGGTTACAATCCCCTCCATGCATCATCAACCAACCAAAGGGTATACACTACAAGCCTGCCCCCCAGTCGTCAGCACACAGCCCCTCTCCCTCTCTGAGTCTAAAGTCCCCAGCTGCTCCATCTCTCCACGTCATCGTCTCTGCTTCCATCTCAGGCATCACTGTTTCTCTGGGTAGGGTCCCGCTCTCCTCTCTTCTCCCTTGCTTACCATTGCTTTTTGATGTTGTTTGTTTTTGAGTTTTGTGCTACATTTTCTAAGTCCTACTAATGTGATCCCTTTCAGAGCAGTTGGTAGTAGTCATCAGGTGGCATCTGGATCTTCTGGTCTCAGGGTTGTGGAGACTGATTTTCACATGGTCCATTAACCCATTGAACTTTCCAAGCATCTTCAATTTTCATCACTCTTCCTCTGCACAGGGAGAAATCAATAGTTGTACCTTAGATGGCTCCCGTTCACATATTTTCTCCTGTTTTAAAAATCTGGGTAAATGAGGTTGGGTGCTTTTGCCTTTAAGTTGACATATGGCACCATTAATCTTTATTAATAAATGAAATATAAATAAATAAAATTGCAGCCATTGCTATAACAAAAAGCTTTTTAGATTTCTTTATTTCTAAGCTTTGCTGGATAATAAAGTTGAAAACGCTCTTCCTTGGGATCAGAGTTAATAATCTGTTCCCATAACCTGAGATGTGAGATGGAATTTTAACTGGGTGCTGCTTCTTTTACAATGCTAATACTAGCTGCTTAGCTGGACAGGTAAACAGACTCAAGATATAGGGATTTAGAAAATAATGTGTGTATTCACAAGAGTTCTGTACAGAAGTTATTTGTAGCAATGGAAGCTAGTGGACCTCATATAGTGCTGAATTTCCTATTGTAAGGTGCAAACATGAGAGCTTTGCCAAAGTCTTTTTTTTAATAGGAGATTTGTTTCAAAATATGCCAAATCTTCAGAAAATATTCTAGTGTATGATTGGAATTTGAGGATTATATTTATACAGGTAAAATGATATTTCTTTTATATGAAGATCAGAGTTCCAGGACCGTCCTTTGAACCTGTTTCATCTGGTATTCTGTGTTATTACTGATGGAGGTCTGCACAGCCTTTCTGCCTAATCCTGTGAAATGATACTTCATTCTCTTCTTTTCATATATGTGTAAGAAGGTGGGTCTTGATCAGAGTGAGGGCCCAGGTGAAGAGACTACATTACTCATCACTAAGAATTTTATCATTTCAAAAGTACCTTTTGCATTTGAATCTCATTTCATCCTCCCAACAATCCTAGGAGGCAAGTGGTGTTATCCCATTTTACTAATATTAATAAGATACACTGATGAGATTCACATTCAAACCTTCTAATTCCAGACCCCATGTTTCTGTCACTGAACAACAAAGCTGGGAGAGTGTTGAGGAGTCAGTTGACAGATGAACTTAAGTACAGAAATGAACAGCTTAAATCCCATCTTCTTAGTAATGGAACTGGCAAAATTAACCTGTTATTTAAGAAAGAGTGTTCTTATTCTGGAAATTAAGAGGCTAAAGACTGGCGGTGAAAGCGAAGAGACCAGTTTGGTGCATGTTCTGTTATGAGAGGCTCTGGTTTAGGTCAGATATTGGTGCCTACCTAGGAAGACACTTTGTACCCCAGGAAAGTTGTTGAGTTTCTGTCTTGCCATGCTACGTTAGTGGGAAGAATTGGATAAAAGAAGGGCAAAAAAAGTTGAATAACTTGCAAAGGACTTAGTAGTTTCCCATCATCTTACAGCTACTTTCCTGCAATATCCTATAAGTAATCAGTCAGTAATTAGCAAATTTCTAGACAAATTGTATGTCATTCTAGTCATCCATGCTCAATATATGATCACCTATGTATTAGATCTTGGACTAAGGTGAAGACTGTTGAAATGAAGTCTAAGGGACAGGCAGAAGTTGATGAGCTCTCCCTGGGACCATCAAGGGAGAAGAGTGGAATACGGGACCCTACCCAGAGAAGCAATGACGCCAGTGACGGAGACAGAGACATGGAGTGGCTGGGGACTCTAGACCCAGAGAGGGGGAAGGGCTGTGTGCTGACAACCAGGGGGCAGGCTTGCAGGGTATGCCCTATGGTTGGTTGATGATGCATGGAGGGGATTGTAACCATGGCAATGAAACAATATACGATAAGATGAATGTAAAGCTAATGTTCTCCCATGTAAACTATCATATAATTCACAAAAAAAATTTTTTTTTAAAGTTGATGAGCTCAAATACTTTTTGAGCACCTATAGTAAACACTGTACTTGTATTGTAAAAAGAAGGAAGAAGATATTGGTGATATAAAATTATACCACTGGATATTAGTGAATGAGCGCTAAGAAATCTCTCATAAAAGTAGCTTCTTGAAACAGCCAGAGAAGGCTTTGTAGATGGGACATCACTTTATCTGGCCCTTGGAAAATAGGTCCTAATCGCTGTAGGATCAGCACTAGACTACAAACCACAAGGTCAGCAGTTCAAATCCACCAGTTGCTCATAGAAAACCCTATACAGGGCTGCTATGAGTTAGAACTGATTCAACAGCACTTAACAACACTAACAACAATCATAAGTGGTGGAAAAGTTGGAAAATGTTGCTTATTTAGGTAAGGTAACAGTGAGTTCTGTTTTTGATGTGTTAAATTCTAAATATCAAAGGACTGGCAAGTGTGAGGGTTAGGAATTTCCTCTATACAGATAATGGTTCCTAATCTAAGCCTAGAAGAAACACTTAAAGGATGGAACACAGAGTAAAAGAGTCTTGGAAGACTACTCACAGGAAAATAGCTGGGAAAGGAAAACACAAAATTATGGGGGGCTTGGATTCAGAAGAAGACCTAGAGAAGGAGTACAGAGTAGTGGGAAGACCTGGACCTCAGATTCACGTGAAATCAATCCCCAAACCAAACCCATTGCACTGGAATCGATTCCCACTCATAACAGCTGTACAGGAACAAAGTAGAATTGCCTTAGGAGGTTTTCAAGGCTATAATCTTAACAGAAGTAGACCGCCACATCTTTCTCCCGTGGAGTGGCTGGTAGGTTTAAATGGCTGACCTTTTGGTTGGCAGCAGAGTGCTTCATCACCTTGCTACCAGTACTGCTTCAGAGTCAGGTGAAATACATGTAAATACTAGTGTGGCCACCCACTGTATGGCTTTTGGCAAGTGATATAACTTCCACAAATCTGCCAAGTTTCCCATTTGTTAGGCAAAGACAATCATATCTATAATACCTGTTTTGTAGAATTGTGAGAACAATATGAAATGAATGTGTAAAAGTTAAGTGCCTGGCATAACTAAGGTACTAAATAAATATAGAAGTTTTTTATTAGCTATTGTTGTTAGCTGCTGTTGAGTCGATTCCAACTCATAGGGACCCTGTTTAGGATTTCATGGAATCATTTTGAGAAAAAGGTTGACATCACTGTCAGATGTATGTTAGAGATGGTGAAGGATGCAGCCTGAGGTAAGACTATTGGACCCGAGTGATTTTTATTTGTTGTTGTTGTTAAGTGCCATCGAGTCAGTTCCGACCCATAGCGACCCTGTACAGGGTTTCCGAGGGTGTAAATCTTTACGGGAGTAGAAAGCCTCATCTTTCTCCCGCGGAGCGGCTGGTAGTTTCGAACCGCTGACCTTAAGGTTCACAGCCCAATTCGTAACCACTACGCATTTATTTGTAAGTATAGTAAAATTCCTAGTTCATTCATACATGTTCCAATATAGTTTTCTACAGGTTCCCAAATAATTTCCTTTAGAAACAAAATAATTGTTTTTATAATTGCTTATAAAAAAGACCAGACTTACTGGTTTGATGGAAATGGATGGAACTCTGGGGATCACCTGTCAGCCAAACAAACAATAGACAGGCCAATCAAATGAACAATAACACCCATGAGGAATATACTTGTCAGAACAGCCGATCACGCCAAACCAAAAGAGTAGCATTTGCCCCAAAATTCAGTACAAAAGGCAGGAAGGGGCAGAAAAAAAGGGTGAACGAAATGAGGGAACCTAGGGAGGAAGTGCGAAGAGTGGTGTTACATTGTCACAAAACAAAATGTGTATAAATTGTTGAACAGGAAATGAATTTGCTTTGTAAACTTCCACCCAAACCACAATAAGATGTTCAGAAATAATAATACCTTACTTGATTGTCATATTGCTATGTAGTTTTTAAACTGAACTAGAAATAGGAACATTGGTCATTCTATGTTCTTTTTCTATGCCTTCAGTTAATATGACCTCTGCCCTTGATTCTCCAGCCCCAGTGTTCCACAGTTCAACAGGGAATGCTGATCTTTCTTTCATGTAGTCCACGGGCTTTTAGTTTTAAATATTGAGATAGTTAAAGTGACACTTACAGAACAGTTTTATTTTTCTGTTTTTTGTTGACATTACTCTTCTATGGTTCAGTTACCTTTTGGTTCACTGAACAGATAAACAAGAATTGAATTTCAGTTATGTTAAGTTCTGTGTTTTCTAAAGCAATACCAAAGAGAAAGGCTTATGGTAGGGTCAAGAGTATAAGAAGAGCTATTATGCAATGTGTGCTTCACTTTCCTTTCAAGTATAAATTACTTAGAAATTCAAAAGGAACAACTAGAATATTTGAACATGTAGGAACAGAATATTTCAAAAGGTTTTTTTTTAATCATTATTATTAAAGTAAGTGTTGGGTTCACTGGTTCAGGGCCTTTGAACAAAATCAGAAAGAAAATGATGGAATAGTAGACACCCAGCCTGTGCTCTACGGGGTTTGGTGCCCAACCGTGCCTGCTTTCTTTCAGTTCCTTGAACATACTGTGCTCCTTCTCTTTATTCAGCCTTTCTTGGGTTTGTTGCGGTTCCATTAGGCTGAATCAATAAAATACTGTTTATTGATCCTTTGGAGTTCAGTTTAATTGTCACTTCCTCAAGGAAATCTCTGACTCCCCCTTGCAACATGGAAGGTCAGATTACATTATCCTGCCACCCTATTGCTATAAACAGGGGTGGATTAGCCAGGAAACACAGATTACATAGATTTGCGTTGAGAAAGGTATAGATGGATTTAATTGTGTGTACTTGCTAATCTGTAGTCAGCAATTTCACATGGGTTTCACCACATCTTTGATGTGATGGGGGATACATGAAATTGTGCACTGTAGTAGAATGGTGGGAAAACACAATTAGGAGGGAGAACCTTTATAGATTTATCACAACTGTATGAAATGACTTCAAAAAGATTATGAAAACATAGAATAAAATATACTTTATTAGCATAAATTTGATCAAGGACAAGACTTTTGTAAGCAACAATACCAGCCATTTAGTCCATTGCTAAAGAATTTGGGGATCCTGGGAATTTAACCTTGTCAATGCAGTTGTTTTCACATTATTAACTGAAAAAAAGTGAATGCTTTTTAAAGATTTTAAAAGATTTGTTGTTGTTAGATTCCATTGAGTCAGTACCAACTTATGGCAACCCTACATACAACCGAATGAAACATTGCCCAGTCCTGTGCTGTCTCTCAATCGTTACTACATTTGAGTCCATTACTGCTGCCACTGTGCCAATCCATCTCATTGGAGTTCTTCCTAATTTTTTGCTGACCCTCCACTTTACCAAACGATGTCCTTCTCCAGGGACTGGTCCATCCTGATAATATGTTCAACGTATGAGAGATGAAGTCTGGCTATGCTGGCTTCTAAGGAGCATTCTGGTTATACTTCTTCCAAGACATATTTATTTGTTCTCTTGGCAGTCCATGATACTTTTAATATTCTCCTCCAACACCATAACTCAAATGCATCATACCTCTATGGTCTTCATTCATTGTCCAACTTTCACATGCATATGAAGTTATTGAAAATACCATGGCTTGGGTCAGGCACACCTTAGTCCTTAAACTGACATCTTTGCTCCTGAACTGAAAAAGGTCTTGCATATTAGATGTTGTTGTTGTTGTTGTTAAGTGCCATTGAGCAAGTTCTGACCCATAGCGACCCTGTATAGGAGCAGCTGGTGAGCTTGAACTGCTGACCTTGCAGTTCAATGGCTTTGCAGTCTGGCACATTAATCCACAGCGCCAAGATTTGCCTAATGCAATATGTCATTTGATTTCTTGACTGCTGCTTCCATGAGTGTTGATGGTTGAACTGAGCAAAATAAAGTCAATTTCAATTTTTTTATCCATTTATCTTGATGTTATTTATTGGTCCATTAGTGAGGATTTTTGTTTTCTTTACACTGAGGTGCAACCCATATCAAAGGCTGTGGTCTTTGCTCTTCATCAGTAAATATTATAAATCCTCTTCACTTTAAGTAAGCAAGATTGCATCTTCTGTATATCACAGATTGTTAATGAGTCTTCCTCCAATCCTGATGCCATATTGTTTTTCATATAACCCAGCTTCTTGAATTAGTTGGTCAATATACAGATAATAAAAGACTTTCTCCCTCAGTATCATTGGCTCTTCATCACATGCTATCTCTTGAAATGGTTGAATATCAACCATTTCTTTTTGATACAGTGACTCTGTGTATTCCTTCCATTTTATTTTGATGTTTTCAGTATTTTGCCCATAGAATTCTTCAACATTTTTCAAGTCCAGACTTGAATTTTTTCTTCAATTTGTTCAGCTTGAGAAATGATGAATGTATCCTTCCCTTTTGGTTTTCTAACTCCACATCTTTGCACATTTCGTTATAATATTTGACTTTGTCTTCTCAAGCTGCCCTTTATTTTTCTACTCAGCTTTTACTTCCTTATTTCTTCCATTTGCTTTACCATCTCTATGCTGGACAGCAAGTTTCAGAGTCTCTTCTGACATCCAGTTTGGTCTTCTGATTCTTTCTTGTCTTCTTAAAGACCTTTTGCTGTCTTTCTGTATGATGTTCTTGATGTCATCCCACAACTCTTCTGGTCTTCGGTCATTAGTGTCTACTTCATCAATTCTGTTCTTGAGATGATCTCTAAATTCAGGTGGGATATGTTCAAGATTATTATTTTGGCTCTTTTGATCTGGGCATAAAGTTCACTCAAGTATAACTTCACTCAACTTTAATTTTTCCATCAGAATTGTGTAAGCTGAACCAGTTGAGATGTCTATGGTACTGCGTATTGTTTCTGCTGTTAATTGTCAGTCCTCTTCAATTAGGGTACAAATAAGATTAATCTATTCCTTGAAAATTGATGTGGATGGTCTGCCACTGTGGGCTTCATCATCACCATCTTGTCTTAAAACAAACAATCCTTTTGTAGAATGCTAATTTCTTTGGGGGCATTGTCTCTACAAACTTTTAAAAAAGCATCAATGATTTCACTTTCTTCCACCCAACCTTCACCATAAATTTGATGTTTGTTCTTGCTTTAATTTGATCAGAATTTATGCTGCTCTGATTGCGGCTTTTTTCAAACTGACGTCTTACTCTTCTTAGTGTCTGTTCATTATTGTTGTTGTTAAATGCATCAAGTCAGTTCCGATTCATAGCAACTCTTACAGGGTTTTCAAGACTGTAAATCTTTGCAGGAGCAGAAAGCCTCATCTTTCTCCCATGGAGTGGTTAGTGGACTTGAACCACCAACCATGTGGTTCCCAGTCCAGTGCTTATCCTACTACAGAGCCACTCTTGGTCCTATAACAAGTCAGTATGAGTTTATTTTGGTGCAAAACAAAACAAAATGAGATCTATATATCATTTATTCATAATAAATCTTTTCCATTAACTTTTTGAAGATGAGAGTAGGGACTATGTGGACCTTTTCAGGGCTCTTCACTAAGCACCAAGAACAGATCACACACACCGATAAGGGGAAGTGAGGGGAAAACAGCAATGAAGCAGTGAGCTAAGCCTTACAACGTTCAATAGACTTCTGTGAACCCGGATGAAGACCTGGTTGGCCAGCAGTGTGGCAAGACCTGGGGACTCTTGGGCCCAGAGTCAGTGACATAGCCACAGAGGACTAGAGTGGAGAGTGAAGCGTCCAGCTGATAAGAAGAGAGGGCATATGCATAAGAACACCCACACTTGCAGATAATACCCACTTATCCTGGCTTCAGTGACTGGATGATCAGAGCTCAACCAGAAGTAAAAAGAAGAGGAGGAAAAAAAAAAGTATTCTCATACAATTTGATGAACTTGACCTACATCTATGGATGCAGTAGCTCAAAAGAGGGAACAAGTCCTTACAGCAAGAATCATTCCCACCCCCTCCACACACAGTAGACAGGGATGGGCAACTTGGACATTGGCTACCCCAAATGGGGTGGGGGGGGGGGGGCTACAAAGGCAAGAAGTGACTGGCTTACAAGCTTTCAAGAGGGAACCTACATCCAGAGGGCATGGAGGAAGGTAGAATCTCCAGTGAGTAGTATTCAGTCTGTCTAGGCGGGGCTGATGCAATGAAATGCAGACGGGTCTCTTGTGATACAATATTGAATAATTGTTATCAGGACTGATTGTGAGGGTTGGAAATGTAAAGGTAGACGTTTTATAGCAAGGAGGGGAGTGATTAACTTCAGTCTAGGAGCGGAGGTCCCTAGGACCATCAAGGGAGAAGAGCAGAGAGCGGGACCCTAACCAGAGAAGCAGTGATGCCTGAAATGGAGCCAGAGATGATGACGTGGAGCAATGGAGCAGCTGGAGACTTTAGATCCAAAGAGGGTGAGCGACTGTGTGCTGAAGAACTGGGGAGTACGGGGGAAGGATTGCATGGAGGGGATTGTAACCATGGCAATGAGAGACGATATATATACGATAGAATGAATGTAAAACCAATGTTCTCCCATGTAAACTATCACATAATTCACAATAAAACATTAAAAAAAAAAAGTTGATTATTAAAAAAACAAAAAAACAAAGAAAGAACAGATCACACAACAGGCATTCAGTAAATCTTTTTGAATGAATTCAACAACCATTAAATGCCAAGTGCATCATTTAAATTTCTTCTCTCCACAAGAACCCTCTAGGTAGATATTATCGATGAAGACTCTGAGACTAGAGAATTAATTACCCAAAATCATAAAGTCAACAAATGACAGCCAGAGCCTGATCTCAGTGTTTTATTTTGTCTTTTATTTTCCTAGTTGCATGTAGTTATCCCACTAAAAAGCTAGTGTTCTAAGCATTATGTGATCTCCCATAGGAAAGCAGACAGAGAAAATCTTATAATGAGCATTTGCTCTGTGCCTTCCCAGCATCCATCCTCTCTTTTCATTGGGAGGACAGACAACACTTTGTCTAAATCCATGTGACCAGAGTAGGCTCAGCCTTGAGATGAAGCGCTATGACCTACACTTGAGCCAATTAGCATAATCCATCCCCTCTTGCCGTAGTGATTGGTTCAGGAATGAGCTTCTGACTCAGGATGGCCAATGAGACTCAACCCAGGATTTGGGTTGGAGTTTTTGCAAAAGTGGACTTGCCGTTTCCTACTGAACTTGGATCTTGGAAACAGATTGGAGCTACTGACATGAACTTTCTCTCAACCCCACCTAAAAGGACAAACAGAGAGGGCAGATCTGACCCTAGAGAATGTTTAGCTCCTGATGACGTTATCTGAGCCTTACTCCAGTTGTGCCTAATGCTTTCTGTTTTTATGTTTTTCACTTATTTGAGTCATTTAGTACTTTTTCTGTTTAAGCCAGTTTGGATTGGGGTTTCTGTTATTTGCAATCAAAGAAATCCTAACCAATACTGGACACATTCTCTTTTTTTTTTTTTTTGTCACTTCCTTAGGTCTTGGTGTGGCACTGTAGAATAAGCAGCCAACCCAAGGTCAGTTTGAACTGTAAGGTCAGTGGTTCAAACTCACCAGCCTCTTCTCAGACAGGGTCACTATGGTCACAATCCACTCGACAGCACTTAACAACAGCAACAGGTTCTTTGAATGATTGTAAATGTGTATTCTTTGGTCCTGTGTGAAGGTAATATTGAGTGATATCAAAGAAGATTTTGTGGTTTTATAAATTAAGGCTACCAAGATTTTCTTAGTAGCTTACAGAACATAGAAAACTTCATAACTTATTTCAGTGTACCTCAAATTTCTCTATATACACTGAGGATAATATTTGCCACCCTACTTAAGACAGGAGGAAATTGATCAGAATGTGTTGAGTCAGACATTGGCTACTTAAAATGGGGGGGCGGGGAGGGTTTATAAAGGCATGAAGTAGCTGGCTTACAAGTTTTCATGAGGAAGTTTAGTTTCAGAGTGTGCGGGGGGAGATAGAATCACCACTGAATAGTTTTTTGTGTTTTTTAAAAACTTTTATTTTAAAGTAAGTTGAAACATACCAAAAGTGCAGACAATATATGAGAATTCCATATACTCTTCAGGGTTTTGCTGTTTCTAGAGAACTCATCCTAAGAGACTGTGTAAGCTTCACTGGTTTTGCTTTCCTAGAGAACCCAGCCTAAGAAATCTGGGAGTGGTTCTGGCGAAACAACAAAACAACTACAGGCTTCACCATGATTCCCCAAATTTTAACATTTACTATATATATATATATGCATATTATTGCTATTCTGAATCATTTGGTGCAGAATTGCTCCTAAATGTCTCAGTGTATTCTTTTTTTTTTTTTTTCAGTTTAATCCACTTACATTATAATTGTTAATTTATTTGTACTTATTCAGCTATCCTTTTTCTTTTTTTTTACATTCAGCAAATCATACAACTTGTTTAATCACAATGATTATAATCCCCTCCCTGTACCATCAGTTAACAGTATTTCTCTCTATTC
>NW_006408656.1:6086994-6088747 GCF_000296735.1 Chrysochloris asiatica
TAGGTATAGGTCAAGTTCATCAGATTGAATCAGCTCATCCCCTCCCCCCCCTTCTTTCTTCTCCTGGTTGAGCTCTGATCATCCAGTCATCTGGTCCCGGTCACGTGGGTACTATCTGCAAGTGTGGGTGTTCTTGTGCACATGCCCTCTCTTCCCATCAGCCAGCAGTTCCATTCTTCACTTGAGTCCTCCATGGCCACGTCATTGACTCAGGGCCCAGGAGTCCTCAGGTCTCCTCACACTGCTTGCCAACCAGGTCCCCAACCGGGTCCACAGGAGCCCGCTGAATATTGTAGGGCTTAGCTCACTGCTTCATTGCTGCCTTTACCCGACTTCTCCCCATCGGTGATGTGTGTGGTCACCAATCCGAGCATGCATTTCCACCAAGTCTCAGTGTTGGAAGGGGGCTCCCCATCTCTTTTTACCAGACCCATCTAGACAAGATGAAAACTATTCAGTGGGGACACTTTCTTCCCCGACACACTCTTAAGTTAAACTCCCTCTTGAAACCCTGTAAGCCAGTCACTCCGTGCCTTTATTGCCTCCTCATTTTAGGTAGCCAATGACTAAGTTGCCCATCCCTATTTACATTGTGTACAGAGGGAATAGCAGTGATACTTGATGTGAAGACTCCTTCCTTCTCTGTTGGTATTTAGAGTTACTACCTCCAGGGATATAGGTCAGGTTCATCAAATTGTAGCAATTTACCTTTGTTTCCTTTATCAAAAATTGTTTTATTTTTGTTACTTTTTTTATCTTCCTCTAGTTGAGTCCTGATAATCAAGCCATCGAGGCTAGGTCAAATGGGTACTGTCTGCAAGTTTGGGTGTTCTTGTGTCTCTCCCCTCACTTCATATCAGCTGGATGCTTCACTCTCAGCTCTAGCCCTCTGTGGCTATGTGTTTGTCCACGGGCTCAGGTATCCCCAGGTCTCACAAACCAGCCCTTCCTCTTCCCTTTCTCATCTCCAGGTCAACAAGACAAGTTTTCATCTTGTCTAGATGGATCAGGTGACTAACTGTGATTGTCGCCATTGTAAAGGTAGAAAATGTGTAACAAAAATGGGGGAGTAGTTAATCTTACATTCCAGGAACAGAGGACCCTACGACCAGCAAGAAGGAAGAGCATGAGCAGAAGGTGGGATTCTAACCAGAGAAGCAGCGACACCAGAGACAGAGGCAGAGGTAATACTATGGAGAGACAGAGTAGCTGAGGACTATAGACTTATGGAAAGAGAAAGACTGTGTGCAGGGGTCTGGTTTGCAAATGTGTCCTTTGGTTGTTTTAATGATTATATATTCCTGCGTGTTTCTGTGTACATCAAAAAAGGGAATATTATATATTCCTGCGTGTTTCTGTGTACATCAAAAAAGGAAAGACTATAGGCAGGGGTCTGGTTTGCAAATGTGTCCTTTGGTTGTTTTAATGATTATATATTCCTGCGTGTTTCTGTGTACATCAAAAAAGGGAATTGTAATTATTACAATGAAACAAGGTGCGATTGGCTGAGTGTAAAACTGATGTTCCGCCATGTAGATTATCACACAATTCACAGTAAAAGCTTAAAAAAAAAAAAAAAAGAAAAGAATGCAATGAGTACTTTGTACATCAGGATTATCACCTCCCAACATGCACCTACAGGGAAGCCCAGTTAATACCACTATTACTCAAATTTATGTGTCAACCACTAAAACCAGAGAGCATGAAATAGAAGAATTCTACCAACTTCTTCAATCTGAAATTGATCAAACAT
>NW_006408656.1:6096753-6098259 GCF_000296735.1 Chrysochloris asiatica
GGCATCAATTCTTCTACGATCTTCCTTATTCACTGTCCAGCTTTCGCATCCATATGAGGTTATTGAAAATGCCATGGCTTGGGTCAGGTGCACCTTAGCCCTCAAGCTGACAACTCTGCTCTTCAACACTTTAAAAAGTTCCTGTGCAGCAGATTTGCCTAATGCAATACATCTTCTGAGCTCTTGACTGCTGCTTCCATGAGTGTTGGAAGAGGGTAGGGGTTAGATAATGCATTCAGTTTAGATAATACTTAATTAAAGAGGATTGGTTTGGAGCTAGAGAAAAAAGAGTGATAATTGAACTTGAGATGCAAACATCAGATCACATATTTTGACTTCTTGGTCTTAAGTCTACTTGCCAACACCTAGTACACAAAACCAGATTTATTTAGTGGCCAGGCAGGTGCCTACACCTTAGGTTCTGACCTGTACTTCTGGATAACCAGCTGTTAATCCGACACCAGGAGACAAAACTGATGTAAGTGAAAAATCAGTAGTTCAGCTACAAAATAAAGAAAATGATACAGCACACTGACTTTCTTGTACACTTTCCTATGTAGATAAAGAATAATAATGGCTGACATTTATTGACCATTTCCCATTTCCAAACAGAATATCGTGAGATTCTAATATATTATCTCATTGCATCCTCACAAGACCCAGAAGTAAGGTAGTGTTATTACTCTTATTTTGCAATTAAGGAAAGTGATATTTAAAAAATTTTTTTTAATTTATCTGTAAATAACTAGGACATGCTACAGTCAGCACTTGCAGCACAGTGAACTATTTAATCTGTCTCTTCTAGTCATGACTTTGTAACTCCCACCAAATGATTTTTCCTGATGGATCTGGGTGAGCAAAAATGCTGATAGGATTATACAGTTCAGTTGTGAGTGACTGTAAATAGGCTTCATTGTGATTTTGAAAACTTGGAAATCTAACAAGGGGCTTGGCCAATTTTGCCATCCTGCTTGGTCTGAAATGAATCATCTTGATGATGCGAGGGAGTTGTACGCTCTGTTCTTTGACTAACCAAGCTGGCCTCCTTCTGACCTTCATTTCTTGGTACTTGAGCCAGCCACCTCTCCCGATTTGCCCGCTTCCATGGCCTTGTGTGTCAACAGCCCGGTTCCACATGAGTGAGGAGGTTTCTGTAGCCTGATCTCTGAATTACAGATTTGGGACTTGCCAGTCTTCACAACCTTGTTAGCCATTTCCTTGATGGCCCATGCGTTCTGGGAGACATTGTAGTCAATTGTGAAATTCTGGGGTGTGGGAGAGAATGCTGAGGAGAGGAATTGTGGTTGGAAGCAGGAATTATAGGATGGTAATACAGACATGTCTAACCTCCATCTCATAGGAACCAGCCTTCTCCTGATCCTTCTAAAATAAATTGTTATTGCAAGACTCAAAAAAAAAAAAAAAAGACTTATACCCTTGGAAATCCTATGGAGTAGGTATACCCTGTCCTATAGGGTTATTCAGTCCTGGTGGCACTGAGGGTTA
>NW_006408656.1:6099259-6112306 GCF_000296735.1 Chrysochloris asiatica
TCACCACCACCAGTTTATAGAATTGCTGAGTCAGAACTGACTCAAGGAAATGGGGTTTGTGGGTTTTATTTTGCTTTGTTTTGGTGAAGTAATCTGTATCTTAAGAACTGAGGATTGGAATGCAGAAAAACAAACTTTGGTGGAGTACTGGAATACAAGACATGACAAAGCTGGCCAGAACTGGATACGGCGTCCTCAACATTAATTCTGAAAACAACACAAAGAATGGCAGATTCGATTTTCTTTTTCAGAAAAGATTTTCTAAAATTGAATGTGTTTATTCAGTTGGTGAACAATTAAGATCTTTTCACTTCTCCTTTTTAAAAATAATTTTTTTTTGAGTAATTTAACTCCTTATTGGCACCAAGTTCAGAAAGAGATGGGCTTAAAATCTGTTGGTTAACAATTTAAATGATACAATTGGAAAAAAAATTTGACATTACTAAAGAAAGGACAGCTGAAGGTAGGAATGATGGACTTAAATGATAAAAGCTCATTGTTTCCTCTTAAGAAATTGCTCAAAGCTGTTTTTATTTTTTAATTCTTTGGGAGGCAATAGAAAATGGATATGTAGGATGTAACAGAAAACTTCAATTGAAAACAAGGTCTTCCTTCTCCCAATTAGCATTTTCATTGTAAGACTGAAGCCTTAATTTTTGGAGCCTTTGTGTGCTCTCTGCTACGGCTCCACACTACTTCACAGCATATCCGAAGATGTGGGGGCGCACCAGCTCCCAGGAAATCGGGGCATGCACATGCTGCAGCTTCAGCTTAGAAAAGCTGGCTCGTTCCAGGGGCTTCCAGCTCTCTCTGGTCAGGTTGCACCCATCAAACAGAAGGAACCAGACGGGATTCAGGACTTGTTGCCAAAAGTAGTTCCAGGTGGAACGCTTAGCTGCTACATGTTCCATGAAATAAAAAGCTCCTCCCTGAGAAAGAAAAACAATTCAAGAATTTTCAGTTTTAGAAAAACAGGTGTATTCGATGATTCATGTTTTAGTTTCCAGAGACCATTTTCCATGAAAAAGCAGTAAGGTGGCTAAATTAGGATTTACTAAGACACCATGTCGGTCAGCAGTTTCATTCTTTATTAAATTTTACAGACAGAGCTGTCAATCTGTGAATCAATTGAAAGCAATTAAAAGTAGTAAGAGTAGCTAAAATGTAAGCATTTACTGTGGGCCAAGTTCTGTTCTTGACCATACCATGAATTAATACATTTAATCCTTGCAACAAAGTTAATAGGTAACTATTATTATCAGGAGAGGGATGGTTCTGTAGGATAAACACTGAACTACAAACACAAAGTCTATGGTTCGAGCCTACCAGACGCTCCATGGGAGAACGATGAGGCTTTCTGCTCCTGTAAAGATTTACAGTCTCAGAAACCTTATGTTGCTATGGGTGGTCAAGGGCATAGTGACAACAATATCATCCCTATTTCTACACGTGAGGAAATGGAGGGAACAAGTCACATAGGGAATAAATAACTTGCCCAGAGCCACACAGCTTGCAGTGTTACAACCAGGCTTTAAATTTCAGCAGTCTGCCTCACCCATATGTTTTTTTAAAGAAAATTCAGAAACCACAGGAAAAGTTTTAAAGAGAAAACCAAACAACCACCACCCTAGGGATAACTGTACCACTCTGAATGCACCCAATCTCGTCTGATCTCAGAAGCTAAGTAAGGTTGGGCCTGGTTAGTACTTGGAAGAGAGACCGCCCAGGATTATCGCATGCTCTAGGCTTTAAGGAATCCTGGTGTGGTGCCGTATAATTTTACTTGCAGTGGACCGCAAAGTTTGAACCACAAGGTCAACAGTTAACCCTATTTGTTGTTGTTAAGTGCCGTTGAGTTGGTTCCAACCCACAGTGACCCTATTTAGGGTTTCTGGGGAGCAGCTGGTGAGCTTGAACCGCCGTCCTTGCAGTTCAAATGACTTTGCAGCTCAACGCATTAATCAACAGCACCACACCAGGACTCCTTTGGAAATCCTATATAGGGTCACTATGAATCGGAACTGACTCGACAATACTTAACTACAACAACAACAACATTTAGGTTGTCATTTTACACAATTAAAATATTGCTACAACATTCTTATCCATAAATCTGTTACCACCCCTGGAGCTGCTGAGTTGACGTCTGTGCCATATTAAAGCCTTTATTTAGTACAAGTTGTCCAATTACCCTTTGGAATAGTTTTACTAAATTTACATGCATACCAGCAATGAATAGAAGTGCCCTTATCAACCCAGGTTGTTATTTTTGTCAGTTTGTCTATCTTTGTAAAATGGTATTTCGTTTTAAAAATGTGCAAGTGTTTTACAAAAGCTATTTAGATTTCTTCTTTTCTGTTTACATACTCTTATCAGTTTTCTCACACAATAAGTACATAAATTTCTCACACGAAAAACATTTACTGTTTCTTTCCTTGTTGTTGTTGTTAAGTGCTATGGAGTCGGTTCCAACTCATAGCAACCCAATATAGGGTTTCTGGAAACAACTGGGGAGCTTGAACTGCTGACCTTTTGGTTCAAATCAACCTTGCGGTTCCTACGCTTATCCTACAGTGCCAAACCAGGACTGATTAGTAAAGACTTTTTACACTGCAAGATAATGTATTGAATCACAAGGTCGGCAGTTCAAACTTACCAGTCGCTCATCGGAAACCCTATACAGGGTCATTATGAGTCGTAACTGACTCGAGGGTACTTAACAACAACAACAAGACCATGTATACTATTACAAATATTTTTCCCTGTTTGTCTGTCCATTTGAATTTTAAAATGTGACTACTTCTACTTCTTTTATGTTTGTTGTTTTTTAAAATCTTTTAATTCCTATAAGGAACCTTGGAGGCCTTGTGGGTTAGACATTAGGCTGCTTGCTCACTGCAGTAATCAACTCCACGACAGTGGGTTTAATTCATCTGAAAGTTGTTCTCAAGTTCTGCTTTGCAAACTTGCAGAAGAATCACAGAGTTCTCCCTCAGGAGAGTCTGAACCCACACCAAACACTACCTTGAGACTGTGAGTTTGAACTGGTGACCTTGCATATGAGGCTATTGAAAAAACCATGACTTTGGGCAGGTGCACTTTAGTGCTCAAATTGACATCTGCTCTTGGACATGTCAAAGAGGTCTTGTGCAGCAGATTTGCCTAATGCAATATGTCATTTGATTTCTTGACTGCTGCTTCCATGAGTGTTGATGGTGGATCCAAGCAAAATGAAGTCTTTGACAACTTCAGTCTTTTCTCCATTTACTTCTCATTCTTTTGTACCATTTTTCACAAGTATGTAAATGATAAAACTAATGAAAATAGAGATCCATCTAAAAGCATTACTGAATTCATGTTAACATTTTGTCATTAAATATTTTATTCAATTAGTGAAATACCTCATCTTCACAATGTTATCCTCACAGTCGAAAATCTTTAATTAAATGTTCTGGAACACTTAATCTTTGCAATGTTACCCACACAGTTGAAAATCTTTACATATTCAACAAACCACAGGTAAGCATCTTTCTGGTATTTTCTGTTTTCAGTCACGATCCATCTGATGTCAGCAATGATATCCCTAGTTACACATCCTCTTCTGAATCTAGCTTTAATTTCTGACAGTTCCCTGTTGATGTTACAACTGTTTTTAAATGATCTTTAGCAAAATTTTACTTGTATACGATTTTAATGATATTGTCCAATGATTTCCATATTCCATTGTGTCATCTCTCTTGCAAATGAGCACAAGTATGGATCTTTTCCAATCCTGTTGGCCAATAGCTGTCTTCCAAATGTCTTGGCATAGATGAATGAGTGCCTCCAGTGCTGCGTCAGTTTGAAAGGATTAGGTGGAGATTTTTCTAAACTAAATCAGGGGCTTTAGCTGATTGAAAACATGGACCCAAATACTGATTGCTTTGCTGAAATCCATAGGGAGACTCGAGAAGAAGTGAGAAGGTACCTCGAAATATATGAAGAAAAAAAAGAAAAGGATCATAGAGATGGCTCTCACTCAGTTTTCTGACTAGAAAAGCCATTCCCCTTTCCAGTGATAATCCAGATGATTCAAAACCATCCATAAGTGGCATTATTACAACTGACAAATTGCCAACTCATCCAACTTTTCTTCAACGAATCATAAATTTTTAGAATCCATGTATTTTTTTTTAACGTATGTAGGTATACACTATTAAAATATATCTGTATGTCTATATTTAATTTTTCCAACTCCAAAAGACAAATAAAGATCAGATTTGTAAAGATACTGATAATAAAAGACAAAAATAATGTAAAAAAAATAATAAAAAAAGGATGTATTTGACTTATAGAGAACTAATGATACAACAGAGCCGTCAGAATGGAAGCCTGTATTAAGATTGGGACTACCCGGAAATACAGGTCAAGACTAGACCTGGGGGGGATCAAAGAGGGACGACGGATTTGGGCAATCACCTCCAATAACATCATGGCTACCATCCCATACTTCTCAGGCTCTTCTACTTACCTTAGTCGTGGCTATCCCAGCAGGGCACTCCCAAAATTATATGGGTAATTAAATTGTAGACCTGAAACCTTGCAATATTGTGATTAAAAAAAAGAAAGAAAAGAGTTCCCATAGGACAGGAGCTAGGAGATGAAGCAGGAGAGGCCTGTGTACTACTACATGTTTAGCTGGAAATACTGGTGAGTCATTCAGATGGCTGGATGTGAGGGCGAGAGGCTACCAGGAAAGCCTGGGCTGGATGTTTGGATTTGGAGCCCATCTATGTATACTTTCATTGAAAACTTTGCGGGTGGTTGGGATTGCCCATGAAGTATACAAATATGTAAGTGAAATGAACACCCAGAAAGGAATCTCAGGGTTTAAAGATGAGCAGAAAGAGAAGGCAGCCAGCAAAGGAGGAAGAAATGAGAGTTTAAAAAGCTCCCGTAACAGGCACAGTGGTAAAGTGTTAAGAACAGCTACATTAAAGAGAGTCAGGCCTACTGGCTGTACAAGTCTCTTAACCTCTCGGTCTGTTT
Organism: Chrysochloris asiatica; assembly: GCF_000296735.1. NCBI lineage: Eukaryota > Metazoa > Chordata > Mammalia > Afrosoricida > Chrysochloridae > Chrysochloris > Chrysochloris asiatica. The sequence continues at coordinate 6,104,288 of NW_006408656.1, forward strand.
CCTTACATGAAGATAGTACAATAAAACTCCTCTCGGTCTGTTTCCTTACATGAAGATAGTACAATAAAACTCATGAAAGTGGGTACCTGCGTAAGGAGGAAACCTGTCTAATGAAGGAAAATGCAAACATGTTCTATCAAAACAATCGATGGGAAGTGGTTACGAATTGGGCTGCTAACCTCAGGGTCAGCAGTTTGAGACGACCAGCTGTTCCGCGGGGGAAAGATGAGGCTTTCTGCTCCAGTAAAGATTTACAGCCTCGGAAATCCTTTATTAATTGGAACCGACTCCATGGCACATAACAACAACAACAAAGTTCCTGTCTTTCGAGTTGCTGTTCTCAATTTGATTCCACATAGTTAGAGTTTAAAAAAGCACAATGCTCAAGTGAGACATTCCTTACTAGTTAAGGATTCCTGGTGTGGTACTGTCGGATCAGCACTGCACTGCGAACCACAACGGTGATTCAAACCCACCAGCTGCTCCACAGAAACCTATACAGGGTCACTATGAGTCAGAACCAACTTGATGGGCTTAACAACAGCAAGTTAAGCTAAACTATTGTTGGGTTTTAAGATAACTTCAGGGAATATTCTTGGATAAAGGTTTAAAAATTATCTTAAGGCATTATTAGTTCCAGGGGTTATCCAGGCCCCTTGGTTCCAGAAAGTCCATGAGAATTTGAAATTCTGTTCTGAATTTTCTTCCTTTTGTTCAGGATTCTTCTATAGAATCTTTGGTCAAAATGGTCAGTAATAGTAGCCAGGCACCATCTAGTTCTGGTCTCATGACAAAGGAAGCAGTTGTTCATGGAGGCAATTAGCCACACATTCCATATCTTCCTCCTATTCCTGACTCTTCTTCCTCCTCTGTTGCCCTAGGCAAATAGAGACCAATTGTTGTGCCTTGGAAACCACTTTCAAGCTTTTTTAAAAAAAAGATTTATTTGTTGTTGTTAAGTACCGTGGAGTTAGTTTCAACTCACAGTGACCCTGCACAGGGTTTCTGAGGCTGTAAATCTTTATGGAAGCAGAAAGCCTCATCTTTTTCCTGCAGAACAACTGGCAGTTTTGAACTGCCGATCTTGAGGTTAGCAGCTTTGCTACCAGAGCTCCTTTAGAGCTTTATATAAGAGAAATTACCTAAGGACTTACAATTCTTTCTTTCTTTTTTAAGTTTTATTGTGAATTGAGTGATAGTTTACATGGGAGAACATTGGGTTTACACATCATTTCATTACAATGATTACAATCTCTTCTGTGCATCATCATTCAACAGTATTTGCTTCTATTCCCTCCGGGTTTTTTGGGTGCGGGGGATATACACAAAGACGCTCAGGAATGTATAATCATTTAAACAACCAAAAGGCACATTCTACAAGCCTGCCTCCTGGCTGCTAGTACACAGCCTCTCTCTATGAGTCCAGAGTCCTCAGCTGCTCTATCTCTCCAAGTCCCCATCGCTGCCTCCATCTCTGGTATTGTTGTTTCTTTGGATAGGGTCCCACATATCACTTGTGCTCTTCTCCCTTGATGGTCCTACACTTGTAAGTTTTTAAGACCCTAACAAACAACAAACTAAGAGATAGAACAGAAGCACTAAACATGTTACAGAATAAAACTATTTAAAAGAAGATTTCAAAAATATATACAATGACAGGTTTGATAAGGACAGGCAACTTAGATACTGGCTACCTAAAATGAGGGTGATAAAGGCATGAAGTGACTGGCTTATAATTTTGCAAGAGAGAGTTTAGTTTCAGAGTGTGTGGGGAAAGGTAGAGTCCCAATGAATAGTTTTCATCTTGTCTAGATGGGTCTGGTTAAAAGAGATGGAGATAAGATTCTTATGATTCAATAGTGAGTAATTGTTACCATGACTAATGTGACTGTCACAACTGTAAAGGTAGAAGTTTTATTTTACAAAAAGGGGAGAGTAGTTAATCTTACAGTCCAGGAACACAGGACCCTAGGACCATCAAGGGAGAAGAGCACTAATGGAATGTGGGACCCTATAGAGAGAGGCAGCGACACTAGAGATGGAGGCAGAGATGACAACATGGAGAGAGGGAGCAGCTAAGGACTCATGGAAAGAGAAAGACTGAGTGGTGGTGGCCAGGAAGCAGGCTTACAGAATGTGCCATTTGTTTGTTTAAATTTTTATATATTCCTGAGTGATTTTGTGTACATACCTGCTCCCCACAAAAAACAGGGAATAGAAGCAAATACTGTTGAATGATGACGCACAGAGGAGATTGTAATCATTGCAGTGAAACGATGAGTGTAAAACCGATGTTCTCCCATGTAAACTATCACTCGATTCACAATAAAAACTTAAATATATATATGCAATAAAAGTAATATGCAATATATGCAATGTGCAATATATGCAATAAAATATATGAAAATTCCTTGCAAATATACAAAAGGTATAAAATTAAAGTAAGGCATCTTTACCTGCATCCAGTCCCATTCCCCAGAGGGAACTATGTTAATAGTTTATCTGTCATTCCCATTAAAAAAAAAAAAAAATCTATGCCTATATATCAATGTGTATATAAAATTAGGACTTCTGGTGTGGCACTGAAGGATCAGCTCTGGACTACGAACTACAAGGTTGACAGTTCAAACCCACCAACTGCTCCTCAGAAAACCCTATACAGGGTTGCTATGAGTCAGAATCAACTTGATGGTACTTAACAACAACATATAACTGTAAATGATGCAATTAATGAAAATATAAATTCACCTAGAACCTTATTATTGAAATTATGGTAACATTTAGTCATTAGATGTTTTATTCTATGCTAATAGAACTTACTGCTATGTAGGAATTAGTATATGTCTATGTATATCCTTTTCTTCCCATACACATATGGGATTATACTTTACATCATTTAACATTATCTCTTGGGTGTTTTGTTTATCTTTTTTCCTTTTTAAAAAAAGATAATTCAAAAACCATTTATTATATATCAAGCTGTAAACAGAAATCTTAAATCATATTACAAGTGAACACAAATATGAAATCAATGCCAAGATGGAAGTGTTTTGGAGCCATAATGTAGAATTTATTTAAGATGTTCTGATCATTTTTATTCTAATCAGTATTAAAAAAAAATCAATGGTAAATTGTTGAATTAAATAAACCAGATGAGAGTCTAATTGTTCCCCAGTTGACCTCCAGTCAGCTATTATTTTGCCCTTTCCTCATTTTAATTACTCACTTTCATTATTGTTGTTATTAAGTGCCATTGAGTCAGGGGTGGACAACACTTATTTTCAAAGCTCAAGATGACCTAAGAATCTTTTAGTTGTTGTTATTTTTAATCGTGGCACCGGTCTTCCCAGCTCATGTCAGTTTTTGCATGAATAATAGTGCATTTCTATCATCAATTGCTTTCCATGCATGAACCAACAACTTCAAGCCATCACAGACTATCCACAACAACTAAACACAGTTCTGGCAGCTACTCTCCCAGCCACATGGTCCCCCAGGTCTACAGCCATGATTTGGTTCACATGGATTCTTTGTTCTCTGTCCTAGCCATTCACAAAGAAAGGAATAAAACTTTATTCTTTAAAAACTCTACACACAAGCAAGATGCTGAAAAAGCCCTTGCCATCTCTGACAAAAAACAGAGCAGCTCTAATTCATAATGACAGCAAAAATAATTTTTTTAATCCCTTTTACTATACACTCTCAAATATTTTTTTCTTACCCACATATACAAGTATAACTCTTCCTCATTCTTTCAAACAACTGCACAGTATTCCTTTTTGCTATGTTACAATGCATTCCTGTTGATGGATAGTTGAGACATTTCCAGTTTATGCTATTACAAATATCGCTGTAATGAATATATTTCATATGGATATAAGTTTTGCACATTTGTAGGCTAAGTCCTAGAAGTGAGAAGTGAGATTACTGAATAAAAGAATGTGTGCACTTTACATTTTGATAGTATCAAATTATCCTCCAGAGAAGTGGTGTTGTGGGTTAATGTGCTGGACTGCAAAGTCGGCTTGAACAGCAATATTGGTGGTTCAAGCTCATTAGTCACTCCTTGGAAACCCTATACAGGGTCGCTATGAATCAGAAACAACTCAACAGCACTTAACAACAACGACAAACACCATACATCACCCTAGGAGTCCTGTGGAGTCCTGTGGGTTAATGCCGTAGACTGCAAAGTTGGTTTGAACTGCAACATTGATGGTTTGAACTGCAAGGCTGGTGGTTCAAGCTCACCAGTCACTCCTTGGGAACCCTATACAGGATCACTATGGGCAGGAATGGACTCGATGACACTTAACAATCACACTTGCCCCTATGTGTATGGAGGTTGGGGCAGGGAGGAGGGTTCATTCTCCCAAACAGGCCCCAACATCATACTGACCTTAAAAGTCATTGACAATTATATAGGTAAACATGATATCTTACTTTGTTGTGAATGATGTTGAACATTTTTAACATATAATTGACTATTTTAAATTTATATTCCTGTTCCTTCTCTTTCCTATTTTTCTCTTTTGGTTTTCTTATGAGGTATAACATCACATTGATTTATAATGTCCTTTATTTTTATATATTTATTTTTTGAATGGTTCTTTTTAGTTTATTGCATGAAGGAGTTACACTGGTCCAAGTTAAAAGTGGACCCCACATGGTTACATTATACAAGCTGTGAGGTTTTAAACTTGTGTGACAAGGGACTGAGGGAAATTTCTAGTCATTGCAAGGAAATCCTCATTTACAGCTTCAGTGAGCTACAAGCACTTAAAACCCAGGAACCTTCAGCTGGTGGTCCTTAGCCAGTCCAATCTCTACAAGGAACTGGCATGTGTTCTTGCGCTGGTCACCCTGTAACTGAATGACTTCTCCATATTCCGCAGGCAAATTTCTTCTTAAACGCCTTCACTAATTTCTTTTTATCGTAACCATCAGCGATCCCTTGGACAGTAAAGTGTCTTCTTGCTGTTTCTCTGTTGAATTCTTATATGGATATAATCCTCAGTCCCAGCAGCAAGCAGGTCATCACTCTTACTTGCATCAGCAAAGGGGTAGAAAGAGTGGCGGTTCTAAACAGCGCACAAACGATCCGATTCCTTTTCCTCTGTCCAAACTGCCTGCCGAAGTCAGCGGCGGGACAGGGACTTGGGCAGCGAGGAACGGAGCGTCGGGAGGCGAAGAGCGAGGGGGCTGGAGGGGGAAGCTGCTGAGTCCTCGGCGGCGGCTCAGTAACTGGGGGTGTAATGTCCTTTAGCAGAAAGGAATACTTTGTGTATCATGGAAATTTTTCTTTTTCTTTTGCGGGAGTTTAAAATGTTTATGTATTTATATTTACCTCTTTCTCTTTATAACTTCTTTACCACTCTACTCTTTAGATTTTTTTTTAACCCTACAGTTTCTTCTCTCGTGACTACTTTTGTTTTATTGTGATGAAAATATGCCCATTAAAACGTCCCAGCATAACATCTTCCACATTTGCAATTCATTGACATTGATACTACTATCTATATGTTTCCAAACATTTCCACCACCATCAACATAAACTCAGTGTGGTTTTACTTTTTAGGTCAGAACGTTTGCGCTAACTGAAATTGATAGAAGCTAAGCTCTGGTAGCGTAGTGGTTACGAATCGGGCTGCGAACCTTAAGGTCAGCGGTTCAAAACTACCAGCCGCTCCGCTGAGAAAGATGAGGCTTTCTACTCCTGTAAGGATTTACACCCTCGGAAACTCTGTACAGGGTCGCTATGGGTCGGAACCGACTCGATGGCACTTAACAACAACAACAACAAGGATTTACACCCTCGGAAACTCTGTACAGGGTCGCTATGGGTCGGAACCGACTCGACGGCACTTAACAACAACAACAACAACCACTAACAAATCCTGCCCGACTCCGTCACTTACCGGCCTTAGCACTCTGCACACCTCTCGGAGTATCTGCTCTTGGTTATCCACGGAGCACAGGACGAGAGTGCAAACCACCACATCCACAGAGCCATCGGCTATCTGGTGCATGTTCTCCCCGGCAGACACCACGAAGCGCTCGAACTGTAGATGTCGATTCTCTGCGACGCTCTTGATCAAGAACTTCTCAAAGTTGGGGTTGGGATCAATACAGGACACCCTACATCCAGGCGGGTAGAACTTGAAGTTGGCCCCTGTGCCACAGCCCACCTCCAGCAGGGAGAGCTTTCCAGAGGGGCCTGCAAACTCCTGCAGGTTGCTGAAAAGCTCCCGCTTCTTGCTCGCCATCTGTTCGTTGTACATGACGGTGAATTTCACCATGAAGTAGGGGAAGAATTGCTTGATTATCCAACTCCATATGCCAAGAAAGTTCAGTAGGTACATGGGAAATGCCAGGATGCCAACAGCCAGCCTGAGAATGAAAATGGTAAAGGCCATCTCTCCAGAAGAGGAAAAAACAGCAAGTTAAGAGATCTGACACCTTAAATTGTAGGACTAGGCTTCTGGCCACACTCCAGAGCCAATCAGCTGCGGAAGCCAAAAAGAACTGGCAGTGCTGGATAAACGCTGCTCAAGTCAAGCTATGGGCAAGAGGCCCATTTTTCCCAATTAATAGTCTGGCAAAAGTTGGTTCGGTAGTGAAATGAAAAGGGTTTCCTTAGACCGAAACCTTTCTTGCTTCCTCTTCCCTGTCGCTGGAGGCTATGGCTGTTCTCTTAGGAGCGTCACATGTACTCTGCACTTCAACCCCACTCTGCCGCGGTACAAAGATCTCTAAACAAACAACAATCTGTGGGTGGAGCCTAGTTAAACCACACGCCCACTGCCAAGGCCTCTTATCACACCACGCCCCCTTCCTCCCTCCCAGGACTCCACTTCCCCTAAACCCCACTCACCGGTTTCTTAAAACAGTGGAAGTCCATCTGTGCCTTTTCTCTCACAGTCCACAAGCATTCCCGCTTTGTGTTCTGGTCGGAGGCTCTCAGATGTTCGTATCTCCACAACAACATTATTTTTACTTCACTGTTTTGGCACAACTATCTTTTAAAAGAAAAGTCTCATACTTCAAACTGTGTCCAATAGCTACACTATTCAGCTAATTTAGATAAACATCGTTTTCATAATATTCACATTTGGGAACCTAAAGTATTCAGAAAATAGTTTCAAACATGTATCTGTTTTTAACAAGAAAGCTGAGGCTTTAGCATGACAGGGGCTAGTAAATAGCATTTACTATTTAAAACTGGGTGATGGATACAGGGCGTATACTGTTGTTTCCTTATTAGTTAATACCTTCCTTGCACACTTTTAATGAATACAATTTAAAATATCAATTTTTAAAGAACTTTTTTTGAGGCAGAGGTAACATACAACAAACTGTACATACTAAAAGTGTACATACAGTTTGATGAATTTTGACAAATGCATAATATCCCCAGGAAACTTAGCCCCACAATCCTGGTGACATATCCTTTAGCCTTGACAGCTTCTTTTTGCCCCTTTACCCCTTAACCCCACCACTCTTCTGTCAGTTGGTTGTACTATAGTGGCTTGTGTGTTGCTGTGATTCTGGAAGCTATGCCACAAGTATTTTAAATACCATCAGGGTCACCCACGGTGGACAGGTGTCAGGTGAGGTATCAGCTGAGCTTCCAGATGAAGACAAACTAGGAAGAGGGAGAGACGGACTACTTCTGAATATGTACTCACTGAAAACCTTATGAATAGCAATGACGCACTGTCAGCACCACAATAGTGAATACTGAAACACGATGAAAAACACAGAATATTGTCAGATACAGTTCCTGATAATGAGCCCCTCAGATTGGAATGCACTCAAAATACAACTGGGGAAGATCTGCCTCCTCAAAGTAGAGTTGACTGTGATGACACGAATGGAGTAAAGCCCTCAGGACCTTCGTTTGCTGATGGGGCACAACTCAAAATGAAGAGAAACAGCTGTAAACATCCATTGAAAATCGGAACATGGAATGTACACAGTCAAATGTTATAACAAAATGTCCAAAGACCTGGATTTAGA
>NW_006408656.1:6113496-6115269 GCF_000296735.1 Chrysochloris asiatica
AGTTATGATATTGGAGGATAATATTAAAAATACCATGGTGTGCCTAAAGAACATACTAATCTATGTTGGAAGAAGTAAAGCCAGAATGCTCCTTGGAAGCCAGGATGGCCAGACTTCTTCTCTTATACTTAGGACATATTATCAGGAGGGACCAGTCCCTGGAGAAGGATATCATGTTTGGTAAAATCAAATGTCAGAGAAAAAGAGGAAGACCCCCAATGAGATGGACTGGCACAGTGGCAGCAGTAATGGGCTCAAATGTAGCAATGGTTGTGAGGTTGGTGCAGTACCGGTCAGTGTTTTGTTTGGTTGTGCATAGGGTCACTATGAATTGGTACCTACTCGATGGCACTTAACAACAAAAATAACTTAACCTATACCCAAGCAACTACTGATCTGTCATTAGAGATTAGTTTGCATTTACTAGAATTTTATGTGAGTGGATACATACAGTATGCACTTTTTTCAGTCTCACTTTTTTCTCTCTGCAAAATTATTTTGAGAGCTATCCTCATTAATGCAGGTGTAAATAGTTCAATCAATTTCATTGCTGAGTACCATTCCACTCTATGGATATATTATAACTTGATTACTCAATAACCTGTTGATGGACATTTGGATTTGTTAGACAAATAAGTCAAACATGGCCTCATGTATAGGTCCTGTAGGATTAGCATTAGACTGCTAGCTGTGCTGCGAGATCAGTAGTTCAAGTCCACAAGCTACTAGGGTTTCTATGAGTTGAAACCAACTTGGCAACCCACACAAACCAGCCTTGACAAATTCAAATTTGTATACATCCAAATGGTTTTTTTGTTTGTTTTGTTTTTTAGTTTTTATTGTGAATTGAGTGATAGTTTAAAAAGCAGAACATAAGCTTTACATTCATCCTATTGTATTTTGTTTCACTACAATTATTACAATCCTCTCATGCATCATCATTCAATAACATTTGCTTCTATTTCTAATGGTTATTATTATTATTTTTTTTTTTTTGGATGTACACAGAAGCACTCAGTAATATATAACCATTCAAACAACCAAAGGACATATCCTACAATACTGCCCCCCGGCCGCCAGCTCACAGCCCCTCTCCCTCCTTGAGTCTAGAGTCCCCAGCTGCTCCATCTCTCCACATCATAGTCTCTGCCTCCATCTCTGGCGTCGCTGCTTCTCTGGATAGGATCCTGCACTCCACTCTTCTCCCTTGATGGTCCCAGGGTCCTCCACTCCTGGACTGCAAGATCAACCACTCCCCTCCTTTTGTTACAAAACGTCTACCTTTACATTTGCAACATTCACAATCAGTCCTGATAGCAATTATTCACTATTGAACCACAAGAGTCTTATCACCATCTCTTTACACCAGCCCCATCTAGACAGGTTGAAAACCACTCAGTGGAGATTCTACCTTCCCCTGCATCCTCTGAAGCTAAGTTCCCTCTTGAAAACTTGTAAACCAGTCATTTTGTGCCTTTGTAGTCCCCCTCCCCCAGTTTGGATAGCCAATGTCTAAGTTGCCCATCCCTGTCAACCCTGTGTACCGACAGGGTGGGAATGATCCTTGCTGTAAAGATTCATCCCCTCTTTTAAGCTACTACATTCATAAGTATAGGTCAAGTTCATCAAATTGTAGTGGATTACACTTTTTTCCCCTCTTCTTTCTTTCTCTAGTCAAGTTCTGATCATTCAGCCATTGAAGCCAGGTCAAGTGGGTACTATCTGCAAGTGTGGGTGTTCTTGTGTATCTCCCCTCACTTCATATCAGCTGGA
>NW_006408656.1:6118154-6119569 GCF_000296735.1 Chrysochloris asiatica
CCCGCCCTGTGGATCTAGGTTCCCTCTTGAAAGCTTGTAAGCCAGTCACTTCTTACCTTTGTATCCCTCCCCCCATTTTGGGTAGCCAGTGTTCAAGTTGCCCATCCCTGTCTACTCTGTGTGTGGAGGGGGTGGGAATAATTCTTGGAGCAGGGAATTGTTTCCTCTTTTGAGCTACTGCATTCATAGATGCAGGTCAAGTTTATTGGTGAAGTCTTTTGAAGCACATAAGTTTTTAATTTTTAGTATGTCCCAATCATCTATTTTTTTATTCTTTTGTTTGTGCGATTTTCATTGTATGTAGTCTGTGTATGCCCTGTATTAGAACTCTCAGATTTGTCCTTATTTTTTCATAGATGGCTTTTATAATTCTGGGATTCACAGTTAGGTCTTTGATCTATGCTGAGTTGGTTTTTATATATGGTGTGAGGTAAAGGTCTTGTTTCAATCTTTTGCAAATCGCTTTCCAGTTCTGCCAGCACCATCTTTTGAAGAGACTATTTCCTCCCCATGCAATATACTTAGACCTTTTGTCGAAAATCAGTTAGCTGTATGTGGATGAATTAATTTCTAGATTCCATCCAATTGTTTTTAAAACAGCCCAGATAAATCTGTTTTTAGCTACTAAGAGCCTGTCAGCTGTACATAGATTGTGAAGCTACCCCCAACATCTGCTAGCCCCTAGATAAGAGAAGACCATCTAATTATAATGTCTTTAAGGTGATGTTGACTTTGAAACTTTGATCTTGAGACTCCCAACCTTGAAGCAGAAGAACATTGCCTAAGGGCACATAAATCCCCCAGTTGCTTCTCCTTTTCCCCAGGTGTTTTCCGTGCTCTCGTCCCATTTTCTCTGGGAGAAAGGTAAGGCTGTTTGCTCTCTGCTCACATAAAGATTTACAGCCTTGGAAACCCTATTTAAAATTGCTATGAGTAAGTATTGACTTGATAGCAGTAGGGATTTTTGGGTCCCATGTGATAGCTTTCTTTGACACTGGCCTCTGGAAGAACTCCCACTGTGGATGGCCATACCGTTTTTCCTTGATCAGCTCAAAATTTCCTCAAACTCACTGCAGAGTAGTCCCTAGTTTTGGGCTATTACAGATTAAGCTGTTATGAATAACAGTGTGTGAGCCTTTTTATGGACATTCCTTTTTAAATTTCTCCTGAGTATCTATCTAAGAGGAGAATGGCTGTATCTTATGGTAGGAGTATACTTAACACTTTAAGAAACTGACAACACTATTTTCCAAAGCAGTTGTACAATTTCAGATTAGACATTTAGTTGTTTCACATGATCGCTAAAACTTGGTATGATTGTATTTTTAATATTCCCCCACCTCCCCTGCCGTTGAGTTGGTTCCGACTCAGTAGTCCTGTATGAGTTTCAGCTGTGCCAGTCTTTACAGGCGCAG
>NW_006408656.1:6120564-6123565 GCF_000296735.1 Chrysochloris asiatica
GCTGGTAGTTTTGAACTGCTGAACTTGAGGTTTGCAGCCCCATAACTACTCCTAAACTATGGCTTATCTTTTTATTCTCTTAACAGTGTCTTTTGAAATGCAGATGCTCATAATTCTATTAAAGTCTATCAAAAATTTATTTCTTTTTTTTCATGGATCCCACTTTTGGTGTTGTATCTATGAAATCCTTATCTAATCCAAGATCACCATTTTGTAAAACAAACAATGACAAACCACTTACATTGGTAAATGATTATATGAGCATGGAGAAAAATATAAAAGGGTACATTATCAATTGTTAACCTGAATTTGAGGTGAGGGGGTGATACAGTAAAGTTACAGTGATAAGAGAGGGGAAAATGAGGCAAATAAATAAAGTATATGCAAGATATCACATTTATGCATTTATAGAAAATTATTTACATGTGTATATATAAAGGAGCTCTGGTAGCGTAGTGGTTACGAATCAGGCTGCGAACCTTAAGGTCAGCAGTTCGAAACTACCAGCCGCTTCGTGGGAGAAAGATGAGGCCTTCTACTCCTGTGAAGATTTACAGCCTTGGAAACCCTGTACAGGGTCGCTATGGGTTGGAATCGACTCGACGGCACTTAACAACAACAATATAAATTTACTAAAGTTGAAAATGCAAATGGGTTAAATGGAAATGATAAAATATATGAATAATAAAAAATGACAGTAGTTGTTAAGTGCCATTGAGTTGGTTCCCACCCATAGTGACTCTGTAGAGAGTTTCCAAAGAGCAGTTGGTGGACTTGAACTGCCAACATTGAAGTTCAAACCAACTTTGCAGTCCAGCACATTAACCCACAGCGTCACACTAGGACTCCAATAGCGACAGTACTACATACTAAAACTTTAAGTACTATGTTGGATATAACCAACATAGTACTTAGGAATAATCTCTTTGGAATTTATTTAAAAATGAGAGAAGTCAAAAAGTATTGCCATAAAATCATAGACACTTAGTAAATAAAATTTTTCAGATAGGAAGCTATTATTTCTCAACATAGCCTCCATCTAGGTCTATACACTTTTGGAGGGATTCAAATCATGTTCCTTTTAAATGTTCTTTGAATTTTGGGATACAAAAGAAAATCTGAAGGGGCAAGAGCAGGGCTCTAGGGTGGATGGGGTGAGGTTTCCCTACAAAATTCTCATAGACAATTCCTGCTAGCCTTGAAGAATGAAAAGGTGCTTTATTGTGATTGGGGGAGAGGGGGGATCACATGATGCAACTTTCTTAGCCTTTTTCTCACCCATGCAGTTTTCAGTGTGTTTAAAACTTCTTCACAATAAGTTCTTATGCTTGTGCAGTGTCCTTCAAGAAAATTGATCAGGATTACTCCTTTGGAATTAAAAAGAAAAATTGCCGTAACTTTTGGAACTGCTTCTTTGCCTTGAATTTAATTGGCCTAGCAGATCCCCTCAAAAGCCACTGCTTTGATTGGACCCTTTTCTCTTGAAGGCTACCTAACAAGATTAAGACAAGTGTGTTACTGTAAGACCTTGTGTGCAGCCATCCACAGATACAGAGACACCTTTAAACACGTTTTGTTTGGAATAAACCCAGGCATGCGTGAACTGGAACCCTAGTAACAATACTTGTTTCTTAACCTCATAAAAGAATTAAGAGTTCCATTTGAGAAATTTGATAAAGAATAACAGAATAAACCTAAAAAGAGTAGAAAGAAGGTAATAAAAACAGTAACAGAAATAGGAATGAAATTTAAAAACTAAATAGTATGAGAAAAACCATAGCTGGCTCTTTAAAAAAAATAATAACACAACAGACAAATTCAAATAATACCACAATGAAGTATAAATATGCAACCATTTGGTTACCTAAAATTGAAAAGTTGCCATTGGTTTCCAAATATTTCCATCACCCTTAGCAGAAACTCAGTGCTTCTCAGCAATCACTCCTCTTTTCCTCCCCCCTCCTGCCCCGGTAACCATTGATAAACTTTGCTCTCTATACATTTTCCTGTTTTGTATATTGCATATAAGTGGGATCATGCAATATTGGTCCTTTTGTGTCTGACTGATTTCACTCAGCATATTTTCAAGGTTAATCAATGTAATAGCCATATGAGAATTCATTTCTCTTCATGATTCTTTATAATATGCCAACCATACAACTACTTCTCACTTATCAATGATCTCATTGTCTGACACTCTGCATTTACAATAGGAAAAAAAATCTACTACTAGTTTGCACTTTAATAATGTACATCTGGCAGTAACAAATGCCAATGTGAAAGGCAAGAATAATATTGGCTATGATGGTTAAGGCTATGTGTCAACTTGGCTGGGCCACGATTCTCAGAGCTTTTGCAGTTATGTAATGTAGTCCTCCCTCATTTTATGATCGGATGTGGTAATCCTACATGTTCACACAACAATCTGGTTTTTGGAACCTACCCATGTTGATAAGTGAGGACTGAGTATACCACATTTTATTTATCCATTCATCTGTTGATGGATACTTGGGCTGTTTCCATCTTCTGTCTATTGTGAACAATGTTACAATGAGCATTGGTGTACAGAATCTGTCACTGATGCTACTTTCAATTCTTACTCTCAAGTAGAATGACCAGTGGCTTGTCTGCTTTATTTGCTTTTTTCCAAAAATGGAAGAAAACAAAACAAAAAACAAACCCACAACTTTGAGGTCTACTAATCACCACAAATACATATTTTTCTTTTTCTGCTATCTTTATTAATTCCTTCCTTCAGGTTTGGTTTTGTTTTGTTTTTAGTTTTGTTACTTGTTTCTAGCTTCTTAATTTAAAAGCTTGTTTTTTCTAAGACTGTTTTGGAAATAAGAAATATTTAAATCATAATTAAAAGTATAGAAAATAGCACTTCCCACCCCCTGACGGCTCACCAAGTAGCCTGCCCCGCACTGACCTGCCCAGCCTTTACTGGAGCTTGTGGACATTGAGAACTGTTGCAGACTGTGCAGAGGTTTGAGGCCCT
>NW_006408656.1:6124350-6127602 GCF_000296735.1 Chrysochloris asiatica
TCACCGGACACCCCATCTTCGGGTCCTCACCCCCTTGCCGAGGCCAGACCCCGGCAGAGAACCAGCTTATGAAGTGCAAGGCTGTGGTAGCCTGGGAACGTGGAAAGCCGCTCTCCATAGAGTAAGTAGAGGTGGCACCCCCAAAGGCTCATAAAGTTTGAATTACGATTATTGCCACTGCAGTTTGCCACACCGATGCCTACACTCTGAGCGGGGCTGACCCAGAGGGGTGTTTTCCAGTGATCTTGGGTCATGAAGGAGCTGGAATTGTAGAGAGCCTTGGTGAAGGAGTTACTAAGCTGAAAGCTGGTGATACAGTCTTTCCACTTTGCATCCCAGTGTGGAGAATGCAAATTTTGTCTAATGCCTAAAACAAACCTTAGCCAGAAGATAAGAGTCACTCAAAGAAAAGGATTAATTCCGGATGGTACCAGCAGATTTCCTTGCAAAGAAAGACTAATTTACAGTACATGGGAACCAGCACTTTTCCTGAATATCCAGTTGTGACGGATATCTCTGTTGCTAAAGTAGACCCTTCAGCACCCCTGGACAAAGTGTGCCTGCTGGCTTGTGGCATTTCAACCCGTTATGGTGCTGCCATAAACGCTGCCAAGGTGGAACCTGGCTCTACTTGTGCCATCTTTGGCCTAGGAGGAGTTGAACTGGCAGCTATCATGGGCTGTAAGGTAGCAGGTGCATCCCGGATCATTGGTATCAACATCAATAAGGATAAATTTGCAAAGGCCAAAGAGTTTGGAGTTTCAGACTGTATTAACCCACAGGACTTGAGTAAACCCATTCAGGAGGTGCTTGTTGAGATGAGAGAGGGAGGGGTGGACTGCTCCTCTGAGTGCATTGGTAATGTGAAGGTCATGAGAGCTAGCAGCATGCCACTGGAAGCATGCCACAAAGGCTAGGGTGTCAGTGTGGTGGTCGGAGTAGCTGCTTCAGGTGAAGACCTCGCTACTCGTCCATTTCAGCTGGTAACAGGCTGCACATAGAAAGGAACTGCCTTTGCAGGATGAAAGAGTGAAGAAAGCAACCCAAAGCTGGTGTCTAAACATACGTTTAAAAAGATAAAAATTGATGAATTTGTGACTCACAGCCTATCTGTCAATCAAATTAATGATGTCTTTGAACTGATGCATGCAGGAAAGAGCATTCAAACTGTTGTAAAGATTTAAACTAAAAAAGAAAATGTGTTCATCCTTGTAGGTCTTTGAGGTCCGATGGGAGCATCCAGATAGGCAGGAAAGTACTCTTTCAAGTTCACAGTCTCTTAGACTTTCAGTAATCTACTCTAAGATTAATGTTTTCTGTGTAATTCTTAAATCTCTGTAATGAAAGACAAGGTTAATACCGTCTTAAATCCATTTTCTGAACTCCTTCATATAAATAATTGCTAGCTCATTAAAGAATATCTGACATAATAAAAACAATTTTTACATCTGTGTGTGGGGAAAATATAGAAAATAATACAACACATATATCTAATACTAAGATTTAACTGATGTCAATATTTTGCCGTATTACTTCATGCCTATAAAAATAAAATATTGCAGATACAGATAAGCCTACATTGCTTCCTACCCCACCCTCCCCAGAGGCTGATATATATCTTTTCCATGAATATTTATTATTTCAAGTTTTTATGTTACTGATCTCCTCTCTCTCTACCACTTGCTTTTTCCATCCAGATTTTATAGATTTATCTTTGATGATATCTATGTTGCTATTATTGTTCAGTTACGTGGAGTCTGTTCCTACTCATAGCAGCCCTGTATAGAGTTTCTGAAGATATGCTGGTGAGTTTGAACTGCCAATATTGTGGTTAGCAGTCCAGTGCTTATCCTACAGCGTCATACCATGTCTTCATACCTGTAGTTCTATAATATTTTATATTATATATAATTATTCTATAATATTCTAAAGTATAGACAAATCACATTTTGTTTTCTAAATGATGGAAAAATAGATGACTTCTATTTCATTATAAATTGTACTGTGTTAAACATTTTGTCCATATTTCCCTATGCACATGTACAAAGTTGCCTAGTGAAATTATATAGAAGGAAACTGTTACCTTGTTAAAGTATATCCACCTTGATCTCCAAAGTTCTTATGCAAAATTAATTTCTTTTTAGTTTTTCTCATTTTTATAAGGAAGTCTTCAATGTTGCAAAATTTTTCCTAAGCAATCCTTGAGCTGTATCCCACTAATTTTTACATGTGTTTTTATTGCTGTGAATTTTAAAATAATTTGTCATATCCATTTTTAGTTCCACTTTAACATAATCTAGAGATACTCCATAAATTACCTTTGGATTGTCAAGCTTACAAGTTTGGGAAAGTTCGCTTTTACTTATTTATTTCAATGTATTGTATTATTTTGAAGAAATGTGGCTAAATTATTTTATCTTTCAGATTTTTTCATTTTTTCTTTGTGGCTCATCATACGGTCAATTTTTATGAACTAACCCATTGCAATTGAGTCCATTCCAACTCATATTGACCCTACAGCACACAGTAGAACTGTACCTAAGGAGTTCCAAGTTTGTAAATCTTTACAGAAGCAGACTGCCAGCCACATCTTTCTCTCACAGAGTGGAACACTTCACCTCTCATTTAATAAAAATGAATGGTTCCTTAAAAGTTCTATGTGTATTTGTAAAGAATGTATATTTTAAATTAAATCAATATTTTAAAAACTTTTTAAATCAATTGTTTGCAAACTGTGTAACTAAACTGATTTATGTATTTTTGCCTACTTGGACTGATTTTGAGAGCAATGCTTTTTGAGAGAAAATGTTTACGTGCTTTTTACTTTACCGATTGCAAATTTACTGTTAATTGCAGTCCAAAATATCATGACTACAGTTGTTTTCTCGTGTGTGTATGTTGCTGCGATGCTAGAAACTATAGCACTGGTATTTTAAGTACCCATGGCGCACAAGTTTCAGGCAAACTTCCAGACTAGGACAGAGTAGGAAGGAGATGCAGACAACTCCAGAATGGTCAGTCACCAAAAAGCTTATCAGTAGCAGTGGAACATTGTCTGATATAGTGCCAGAAAATAAGCCACTAAGTTTGAAACAATAGATCTGTTTTGGAAGAAGTGCAGCCAGAGTGCTCCTTGGAGGCCAGGATGGCTAAGCTTCGTCTCTCATACTTTGGACATATTGTCCAGAGGAAACGATCGTTGGAGAAGGATGTCATGCTGGGTAAGATGGAGGGTCAGAGAAAAAGAGGAAG
>NW_006408656.1:6133904-6136038 GCF_000296735.1 Chrysochloris asiatica
GTCGGTTCCGACTCGATGGCACCTGACAACAACAACAAATCATGGAGTTGGTTCCCACCCATAGGGACCCTGTATAGGGTTTCCGAGGAGCAGCTAGTAAGATTGAGTCACTGACCTTACGTTTCAAACAAGCCTTGTAGTGCAGCACATTAACGCACAGTGCCACACCAGGACTCCCCACTCAGGTAATAGTCCTCCTAAAACAGAATTGACACAGTTCAATGTTTCTTTACACTCATCATTAAGTCTGAATCTTCTTCAAACAACGTGGAAACACGATCCATTAAGGCATGCGTATTTTCTCCCTTCACTTGTTTGCAGGTTGATCTTTGTGCAACTAAACTTTCTAGGAAAAACCTTTGGCAATGTTGCTATTAAACTCTTGAGTCAAATTTGAAGTTCATCTCTTAATTCCTTTCCTGTAATTCCAGTTTGGGGGATTAAACTTGCTTCAGAGTCCTTCCATTTTGCTTCATTCATCCATCTCCTGATGATGGGTGAGTTTTGAAACATGTGCAGCAAGCTATACAAGTCTGAAGGACCTGGCTCATCGTGCTAGTTAAACGTTAACTCACGCAAAAACTTCTGAGGATTTTCACAAGGGTCAGAGGAATCCTTTATATTAGTTTAGTTCAGCCTTGGACCAAGTGGGGAAGGCCACCGGGTTTGGACGGTGTTTTGCTTGAACCAATGTGTACCTTCATTGAATGAGAGTTTGCTGTGGATGGCAGGCAGCTTAGTGCTCTGGCATGTCTTGTGACCATCTATCCTGGCACAGGTGTCTATAACGCACTTGCTGAGCACCAAGCATCACCCTAATGGTTTTTACTGGTCAACCCAAGTTCAAAATTTTGTGGCTTACAGTGACCCAGAGCTCTTTCAAATGTCTGAATCTGACCCAAACTGCAGTTCACATAAAGAATAATAAATGTTCACTCTTTTACCATATGATAAAGCCAAAATCTAGAGGATTTTCCTTAATCAAAACAACCAGTTTTTCAAAAACGATATGCTGAGGAAAACGTTAAGAAAGCATGAAAAAGAGCAAATAAAAAATAAGCACCAATGCCTTCAGTGCAGCTTGGACTGCATCCTTCAACACTATTGGTTCTTGATCATATGCTACCTCCTAAAATGATTGACCATTGATCAATTATTTCTGGTACAGTGACTCTCTGTATTCGTTCTACATATGGATTGATACATTTACTAAACCTACAATTATTTCTGTGCATTTCTTCTCCCTGTAGTTATATCAGTTTTTGCTTCATGTGTGTTGAAACTCTGTTATTAGGTACAAATATATTTTTAATACTTATAGCTTCCTGGCATTTTTAGCTTTTCATTATTACAAAGTATCTCTCTTTACCTTTAGTGCTTTTCTTATTTTTTTAAGTCTATTTTGTTTAATATTACCACTTTCTTATGCTTACTCTTTCCAACTTTTGAATTCCAATTTCTGTGTGTCTTTATATTTAAAATGTGTCATGTAGACACAGCCTACATTTTGATTTATCTATTTACAGTTTATGTGATTATTGAAATGCTTGGATTTGTTGTTGTTGCTGTTGTTATTGTTGTTGTTAGGCATTGTCAATACTGACTTATAGTGACTCTATGCACAGCAGAATGAAACACTGCCCAGTCCTGCACCAACCTCATAATGTTTGAGCCCATTGCTGCTGCCACTATGCCAATCCATGTAGTTGGGGGTTTTCCTCTTTTCCTCCAACCCTCCACTTTACCAAACATGATACCCTTCTCCCGTGACTGGTTCCTCCTGATAATATGTCCAAAGTATGAGAGACCAAGTCTGGCCATCCTGGTTTCCAAGGAGTATTCTGGCTTTACTTCTTCCAACACAGATTGGGTTGTTTTTTGGCCGTCCATGATACTTTTAATATTCTCCTCCAACACAACAGCTCAAATGCATCAATTCTTCTGCCATCTTCCTTATTTACTATCCAACTTTCACATTCAGTGAGATTATTGAAAATATCATGGCTTTGGTCAGGTGTACCTTGGTCCTCTAACTGACATCATTGCTCTTGAACACTTTATAAAGAGTCTTGTGCAGCAGATTTGCCTAATGCAACACATCGTTTAATTTCTTGACTGCTACTTTCATGAGTGT
>NW_006408656.1:6136138-6138926 GCF_000296735.1 Chrysochloris asiatica
AGGATCAGACATTGTTTCGTTCTGCTGTGCATGGGGTCGCTATGAGTCGGTTCCGACTCGATGGCACCTGACAACAACAACAACAAGTTTGAAAGGTACCTGTATTTTAACCATAGTTATTTCTGAAGGTAATAGTAAAGTGTCTTAAAGTTCAGCTACGTATCCACTATTCTTTATGGGGAATCCTCCTGAGATTAAAATTCTTGCTGCTTCACACACAAAAAAACCAAAATTGTGGGCCACACTACGTGCATAATGTGAGTCTGTAAATATTGCTAATGATTGATTTTCTGCTAGTTTGCATGCTTGGATAGGCACAATCACAGCTTGTTGAGCTGAAGTTAAGTGAGACAGAGGTCCACTCTCCAGTACCTCTGAGATAGTAGTCAATGTATATCCTCCTTGATATTTGCTTGAGACTGCACTTGATTTCAAATAATAGTCATCTAAAAATAAAACAAGAGAAGGATTATCCAAATGAATTGACCATTGAGATGACCTCTTAGGGTCAGGAGTTGGTCTGTCAAATCAGAGTAATCATGCGTTACTCTTTCTTCCTCAGGGAAAAAGTAGTGGGACTTAGGTTTTAACAACATAAAGACTTCATTTTGCTTGGATCAGCAGCAGTTAAAAAAATCAAACAACGTATTGTATTAGGCAAATCTGCTGCACAAGACCTCTTTAAAGTGTTCAAGAGCAAAATGTTTGAGGATTAAGGTGTGCCTGACCCAAGCCATGGTATTTTCGATAACCTTATATGCATGTGAAAGATGGACAGTTAATAAAGGAAGACCGTAGAAGAATTGATGAATTTGAGTGATGGTGGAGGAGAATATCAAAAATATCATAGACTGACAGAAAAAAACAACCCAATCTGTATTGGAAGAAGTACAGCTAGAATGCTCCTTAGAAGCCAGGATGGCCAGACTTTGTCTCTTATAATTTGGACATATTATTAGGAAGGACCAGACCCTGGAGAAGGACATCATGCTAGGTAAAGTGGAATCAAAAATAGGAAGACCCCCAATGACATGGATTGGAGATGCACAGTGGTAGCAGCAGTGGGCTCAAGTGTAGCAATGATTGTGAGAATGGCACAGGACAAGACAGTGTTTCATTCTGATGTGCAGAAGGTCTCTATGAGCTGGAACCAACTCAACAACACCTGGCAACACCAACAACATATACATGGCTTCTGCTTTCAAAGGATATTGGGCTACTCTAGTCAATGGACTGCAAGGTTGGTTTAAACTGCAAGGTCAGTGGTTCAAATCCACCAGCTGCCCCTTGGAAACCCTATACAGAGTTGCTATGGGTCAGAGCGGACTTGATGACACTTAACAACAACAATAACAACAAGGCAATGGTTTAGAAGTCTCTATTTGAACACCCATTGGTTCAGCAAACACAATTCTCCCCACATGTATGGCTATTTTTACCCAGGGTTCAGTAGGTACTTGTTCTAGCTATTTAATTTCCACCAGAACTTATCCTGCAATTTCCTTTATTTCCATGAATCCTTGTGTCTTCCACCTTTCTTTCAGCAAAAGAGTCATCTGGTAGTGGTGGTGGTGGTTGTGTGCCATCAAGTCAAACCTTCAGTAGGTCCTAGAGATATTCATTTTTCATTGGCTATCAAGGAGCTCTGGTAGCGTAGTGGTTACGAATCGGGCTGCGAACCTTAAGGTCAGCGGTTCGAAACTACCAGCTGCTCCGCGGGAGAAAGATGAGGCTTTCTACTCCCGTAAAGATTTACACCCTCGGAAACCCTGTACAGGGTCGCTATGGGTCGGACCCGACTCAACGGCACTTAACAACAACAACAACATCAATGAGGCAAAGTCTGTTCCTTATTTGACACTCCCATGATTCTTGAAGATGTGGGATTTAATACTGACATGGTAGCCTCTGTGTCAATTGGGAAGGTATAAAACTCCCCATTTACTTGAAGCATGGTCTCCCTGACTATTAAGAGGATTTGTGATAAAAATCTCTACATCCTGGGAGCACTATCACTGTGATGGGGTTGGAGGTGCTGAAGGGATTGTTCTCTGTCTCTCTCTCTCTCTCTCTTTTTTAACTGCTCAAAATATGTAGATGTAATTTTCTAAACTAAATCATGGACTTCAGTTGCTTGAAAACATGGACTCAAATGCCAATCGCTTTGCTGAAGTTGGTAGACAAACTAAGGAAATGGTGAGATATTACTGAAAAGCATATGAAATAAAAAATAAAAGGACCATACATACAACTGTCAATAGCTTTCTGACTAGAAACACCATCCCCATTCCCAGGGATAATGTATATGATCGAGAACCTTCCACAAGTGCATTTATTACCACAACTGACAAAATACCAACATAGTCCAGCTCTTCTTCATTGGAGTACATTTTTATAATCTGTGTATTTTTTATGTTTTTTTTCTTGTAAATATTTATATTTTTATTGGTGACACTTTTTTAAAATATTATTTTGTTGTTCATTCCAAATACCTTTTTTTAAATAATTTTTTTTAACTTTTTAAAACATTTTATTGTGAATTCAGTGATAGTTTACATGGGAGAACATTGGCTTTACACCATCGTTTCATTGCGATGATTACAGTCTCCTCCATTCATCATCATTCAATAGTATTTGCTTCCATTCCCTCTGGGTTTTTTGTTCTGCTTTTGCTTGGGGGGGGGTTGCGTTGTACACAAAAACACTCAGGAATATATAATAATTTAAACAACCAAAGGGCACATTCTGAAAGCCTGTCTCCTGGCCACCATCACTCAGTCCCTCTTTC
>NW_006408656.1:6139026-6167680 GCF_000296735.1 Chrysochloris asiatica
GTGACCCATACTGAAGGTTGTGGTCTTTGATCTTGTCAGTAAGTATTTTAAGTTCTCTTCACTTTCAGCAAGCAAGCTTGTGTCATTTGCATATCTCAGGTTGCGGATGAGTTTTCCTCCAATCCTGATGCCATATTTTTCTTCATATAATCCAGTTTATCAGATAATGTGCTCAGGTTATAGATTGAATACCTATTCAATCAATAAATATTTCTTCGATCTGCTTGGATTTAGGTCTGTCATTATATTCATTGTTTTCTGTTCGTCTCATCTGTTTTTGTTTCCACTGTCCATCATTCATGCCTTCCTTTGTATTATTTTTTTGTATTCCATTTAAATTCCTCTATTGACTTTACTCCTGGTGTGGCGCTGTGGGTTAATACAGCAGCTTGAACTTCAAGGTCAGCAGTTCAAGTTCACCAGCCACTCCTGGAAACCTTATACAGGGTCGCTATGAGTCAGAATTGACTCAACGGCATTTAGCAACAACAACAATGGCTTTAGCTGAGGAGTTCTGGTTGCATAGTGGGTTATACATTGGGCTGCTAACCAAAAGGTCAACAGTTCAAGTCCACCAGGCACTCTGCAGGAGAAAGATGAGGCTTTTTGCTTCCACAAAGTTTTTTGTTTTGTTTTTCTTCAGACTCAAATACAAATACATTTACTATGGAGAGTAAGAAACAGTCCTTAGCTTACACATTGCCCTTCCAGGCAGAGGATCTGAGAGTATTCCTTGTGCTGCAGTGGTCCAGACAAGGCAGAACAAACAGCCCCAGTAGAATTCAAGTAGGGCACGCAGTGTTTAAGTGGGAAGGAAAAAAATTAAAGTTTTCTTTTTCTTGTTTGGTGACAAAGCATTATGTAATATACACCAGCTTTTTATAGGACACCAAAATGAGGATATACTTTGAAAGACATCTGAAAGAAAACATAAGCTTACAAACACCCAATAACAATAACATTTGTAAAATTGAAGCCCTTTGGTTCTTTTTGTTTTGTTTTGTTTCCCACAGAGAGCAAGACAACAGAAGGCAGCAAACAGTCATTCTACCCAGGCCAAGGAAAGTCAACTCTCAGAAGCAGAAATCCAGGCCACCACACCGAGAGTGTGGAGTCCTGGTACGGTGCTGCAGGATAATGCGCTGGACTGCAAAATTAGTTTGAACCTCAAGCTTACCAGTGGCTCCTCAGAAACCCTATATAGAGTGGCTATGGGTTGGAAAAAACTTGACAGCACTTAACAACAACAACAACAACATATGTGTACAGCTACAATATAGTATTATAATTTTTGCTTACATAGTCATATGTATTTTAAAGAATTTAAGAAAAGAAAAGGATTACAGCATTTTATATTTAAATACAAAGGTAAGATTTCTGGTGTCATTCTTTCCTAGAAATCCAAGCTTCTATTTAAGGTCATTTGCTTTAATTTGAAGAGCTTCCTTTAACATTTCTTATACTGTAGGTCTGCTAGCAATTAATTCCTTTTTTTGTTTGAGATATTTTTGCTAATCTTGGTTTTTTGAAAAATAGTTTTTCTGGATATGGAATTCTTGGTTAACAGATATTTTTTCTTTTAATACTTTGAATATGTCACGCCGTTGTCTTCTAATTTCCATTGTTTCTGATGAGAAGTCAGTCATTAATATCATTTTATATATAAGTTATATGTAACTGTATACACACAATTTTTACATATGCACAAATAGACACACAGAAGGGTAAGTAAAAAAGTATTGCTACAAAATCATAGAAATCTTTATTAAACAAAAATGTCAAAATATAAAATTATTGTTTCTCCACATATCCTCCATCTAGCTCTATACACGTCTGAAAGTGGTGTTTCCTACTCTCTAACCCTCCCCCAAAGAATTCTACACTCTTCAGTTTATACCATGTCAAAACAGTAGTTTTGTCATCCTCGGGGACCTCAAATCATGTTCCTTTTAAATATTCTTTGAATTTTAAAAGCAAAAAGAAGTTTGAAAGGGCAAGAGCAGGGCCATAGGGTGGATGGGGTAAGGTTTACCAATGAAATTCTCATAGGACAGCCCTTGCCACCCTAGAAACTAAGCATGTTTGTCATCTACATAATTTTCCTGGCCTTTTTCATGCCAGTACAATTTTTCATTTTCTTAAAACTTCTGCCTAATAACCCATGTGCTGGTCCAGTATCCTTCAAGAAAATCTATCTAGATTATCCCTTTGGATCCCCCCTAAAAAATTGTCATAACCTCTGAACTGACTTCTCTGCCTTGAATTTAACTGGCCCAACAGATCCCCAGAAGCCCAGAAGCAACTGTTTTGACTGGACCTTTTATTTTATTTATTTATTTATTGAAGGCACCCTAACAAGATTAAGGCACGGGTATTGCTAATAGAACTTGTTTGCAGCCATCCACCGATCACAGAGACATGTTTAAACACACTTTGTGTGTAATAAGCCCTTTCATGTATGAACTAGACACCTAGTAGCAATATTTTTTTTTTCCAGGTATGCATTGCTTAACTTCCTTTGGAGCAACATTGGACCACATCAGTAGTTCCATAAGTTGTTTTTCTTTAAGTAGTGAATATCCTTTTATTATTTTCCACTAATGGTTTTAAAGATCCCAAGCTCTCAGAGTGAACAATCAGAGGGGTTCCAAAGCACATCCCAATCCACACAGTGCCTCTTCCTTCACCCTCCACCTGACTTCATTCACCATACCAAATGTTATCATAGCAATAGAACAATTGGACTTATAGTGACTCTGTATAGAATTTCTGAGGCTGTAAATCTTCACAGGAGTAGAAAGCATCATCTTTCTCCTGCGGAGTCTTTGGTGGCTTCAAGCTACTGACCTTTCAGTTAGCAGCCCAACACGTAACCACACTACCAGGGCTCCTTGTTGTTAAGTGCTGTTGAGTCAGTTCCAACTCCTGGTAACCCTGTGTAGGGTTTCCAAGGAGTAGCTGGAAAGCTTGAACTGCTGACCTTGAGGTTCAAAACAACCTTGCAGTCCAGCGCATTAACCCACAGCGCCATACCAGGACTCTACCAGGGCTCCTTAGAACTCCCTTATATTGCTGGTGGGAATGTCAAATGGTACGACTTTGGAAAATAGTTTGGGTGTTTCCAATAAATTTAAACATATACTTACCATGTGACCTAGGCAATTCCATTCTTGGGTATTTATATAAGAGAAAGGAAAAATATGTCCACACAATGTCTATGCATATTTATAGATTTATTCATAAGAATCCCAAACTGGAAACAACCCTAATGTCCATCAATGAATAAATGGATAAACAAATTGTGGTTGTTGTTGTTGTTGTCAGGTGCCATCGAGTCAGAACCGATTCATAGCGACCCCATGCACAGCAGAACGAAACAATGTCCGATCCTGGGCCAACCTCACTACCGCTGCCACACTTGAGTCCATCAATGATGCCACCTGGCCAATCCATCTCATTAGCGGTCTTCCTCTTTTTCTCTGACCCTCCACCTTACCCAGCATGACATCCTTCTCCAGTGACTGTTTCATCCGGATAATATGTTCAAAGTATGAGAGACAAAGCTTAGCCATTTTGGCCTCCAAGGAGCACTCTGGCTGCACTTCTTCCAAAACAGATCTATTGGTTCTTTTGGCAGTCCATGGCACTTTCAGTATTCTCCTCCAACACCACAACTCAAAGGCATCAATTCTTCTACGATCCTCTTTATTCACTGTCCAGCTTTCGCATCCATATGAGGCTATTGAAAACACCATGGCCTGGGTCAGGTGCACCTTAGTCCTCAAGCTGACATCTCTGCCCTTCAATACTTTAAAAAGTTCCTGTGTAGCAGATTTGCCCAATGCAATACATCGTCTGATCTCTTGACTGCTGCTTCCGCGAGTGTTGATAGTTGATCCAAGAAGAATGAAGCCCTTGACAACTTCAATCTTTTCTCCATTGATAAGAATGTTGTTTATTGGTCCAGTGGTGAGGATTTTTGTTTTCTTGACATTGAGATGTAATCCATATCGAAGGCTGTGCTCTCTGATCTTCATAAGCAAATGTTTCAAGTCCTCTTCAGCAAGCATATCACAGGTTGTTAATGAGCCTTCCTCTAATCCTGACGCCACATAGATGCACATAATTGAATACTACTCAGCATTTAAAAGGAATTAACTACTGACATGTGAAACAACATGGAAGCATTTCAGAAACATATTAAGCTAACAAAGCCAGACTCTTAAAAAGTGCATGCTATACTCTAGAAGGATAAGAAGTAGATCAGTGGTTACCTAGGGCCAGGGGTAGGATTTACTGGGAAGGGTCACTAGGAAACTTTTTGAGGTGATGGAAATGCTCTCTATATTGATTTAATGCTTGTTTCATTCAAAATTGCATAGAAATTGTGGTGTTAGTGAAGAATCTTGAATATATCATTGGCTGCCAGTAGAACAAACAAATCAGTCTCAGAAGAAGTACAACCAGAATATTCCTTAGAAGTGTGGATGGCACTGTGAACTTCAAAAAAAATCAATTTCTTGAAAAGGACATCATGCTTGGTGAAGTAGAGGTCAATAAAGCAAGCGGCACAATGACACAACAGTCACAACTGTGGACTCATACATCATGAATATAGTATAGAACAGCATTCCATTCTGTTACACATAAGGTCCCCAAGAGTCAGAGCCCACTCAACAACAACTAATGTAACAAATGCAAAACAAATGATTAAAATCAAATGATTTTGGGTGTCTGAACCATAGTTCTTAGTACAGGAAATAAAGTATTAATATATTAAATAAGTTGCTTTAGCTAGAGTTTGAAAAATAGGCAAATATTTATTTTTCCAAATATCTTTTGAGATTGGAAACAAGATGATAATTCCAAAGAACAACAAAGTATACCAAAAAATGTTCTTGAGTAAAATAAAATCTAACTTGAAATAGTTTTGATTAATTTAACAAAAGAACAGCTTTCATTTTAATCATAAACTCTTTATTAGTTGGCATTTATGCACATAAAATATGTATTTAACTAGATATTCTATACAAACCTTATAAACTATGCCAAATACAAAATTATTATAAAGTAAAACAATCAAGATGCATCAAGGAAGCATGTGATTCTGTGTCAAATTTACAATCACATATCTAATATGGCACACAAGCCTTTTATTCACCACCACCCCCAAAATAATACCCACATGAGAGCTTTAAAATGGGCAATTAGCTGCTAAAACAAATTATTTTCATTATGTAGCACATGGTAGAAAGAGACACAATGCAAAATAAAGTTATTAAAATCTTCCGAATTTCTTCATGTACTTGCTAGTAAGACAACAGAACATAAGGCAATGAGGACTTGTCCATATAAAATAGTTAAATTAAATATGCTTTTAGCACTTCTCTGATAGATGTGCTCTGTCAGCCACTTTTGGTGGAAGGAGAGCCCACTATAGACACCAGGAAAACCTTTTCGACCACAGCCATGTCCGTAACTGGTAATTCCCATTACAAAAAATCGTTCATGTTCTGGTAAGTAGCACATTAACGGTCCACCACTATCACCCTATCAAAAGAGTTCCAAAATAGTATTAGTTACTTTTATTATTCTCCACAACTCATTACTGTTTAAGCAACAGTAAAGTTGGAATAAATTAATTACATCAAATATACTTATAGAAATATACATTTACAATATACCTCCAAGTTATAAAGATTCATAGATTTTTTTCATTTAAATTTCCAACTCAAACAGGAGTATTCAGTCCGGCCCAGCGCATGTAGAAAATATACGGCTGGTACATAAACTTCCCATCTGCATACTTTTGAACTGGAATACCATAAATGAATGTTTTTTAATGTAAAAATAAAAACATTTAGGAGAAATATAATTTAGGAAGTGTGTAAAATACTGTGCTGTTAACCACAGGAAGAAGCACAACCAGAATGCTCCTTAGAAAACAGGAAGGCGAGATTTCATCTCTCACACTTCAGATGTGTTATCAGGAGAGACCAGTCCCTAGAGAAGGCCATCATGCTTGGTAAAGTGGAGGGTCAGCAAAAAGGAGGAAGACTCTAATGAGAATGAGTGGTGACAGCAATGGGCTCAGGAGAAACACCAATTTTGAGGATGGTGCAGGACTGGGCAGGGTTTTGTTCTATTGTGCTATGAACTGGAACTGACTCGATGGCACCTGGCAATAACACAATAACAATTAAGCACATACAAAGATGTTGAACATCATTAGTTTTTAGGAAAAAGCAAATAAAAATTTCATTGATATACTATTTCACACCCCAAAAGATGATTATAGTAAAAAAGATATTGTTGTTAAGTGCCTTCAAGTCAATTCCAACTCATAGTGACCCTGTATAGGGTTTACGAGGAGCGGTTGGTGAACTGCTGACCTTGTGATTAGCAGTCCAGTGCTTATCTTACAGTGCCACACCAGGACTCCAATAAAACAGGCAAGAAAAAGATGTGGAAAAACTGGAAACTTCATCCATTTCATTGCTAGTTGGATGTATAATCATGCAGCCACTTGGTAGTTCTTCAAAATGTTAAACATAGAGAGAGTTATGTTTAAATAAATATCACTCAGTAATTCTACTCCTAAATAGAATTTCCAAGAGAAAGAAAATATGTGTGTGCACAAAAATCTGTACATAAATATTCATAGCAATATTATTCATATTAGCCAAAAAGTAGAAATCAAAATGTCCATCAACTGACAAATGGATGAATAAAATGAATATATTCACACAGTGGTATATTATTCAACAATAAAAAGGCATGAAATACTGATACATGCTACAATATGGGTGAAATGTGAAAACATTATGCTAAGTGAAACAAGTCCATTGCAAAAGATCATCGATTGAATCATTCCATTCATATAAGATGGCCAGAATAGACTGATCCATGGTGATTAGTGGTTGTCTTGGGCTAAAGGTGGTTGTGAAGAGAATGGAGAATGACTGCCTATAGGCACGGGGTTACTTTTTTGGAAGGTAATGAAAATGTATCTAGAATTATATTGTGGTGATGGTTGCACAACCCTGAATATTCTGAAAATCCCTGAATCATAGACTTTAAGTGGGTGAATTGTATGGTGTGTGAATTACATCTCAGTAAAGCTGCTCAAAAGAGAGCCCCAGGCCAGATGACTTCTCTGGACAATTCCACCAAAAATTTAGTGAAGAGTTGACACCAATTCTAGTTAACTTATCCCAATACATAGAAATGGCAGGAATACTCCCTCATTCATTCTATGAAGCCAGGATATAAAATGTCTAATATAGAAAGATCTATTGGAGTCCAGGTGTGGAGCCACAGGATAAGCACTCAACCTTAAGGTCGGTTTGAACTGCAAGGTTTGTGGTTAAAACTCACCAGCCACTCCTTGGAAACCCTGTACAGGGTCGCAACTGACTCTATGAAACACAACAACAACAACATAGAGATTAGAGGTTGCCTTGGGCTCTTGTTATTGTTAAGTGCCATCAAGTTGGTTTTGACCCCTAGTGACACTGAATAGGGTTTCTGAGGAGTGGCTGGTGAGCTTGAATGGCCGACTTTCTGGTTCAAGCCAACTTTGCAACCCATCACATTAACTCACAGTGCCATACTGGGACTCTGCTTTAGGCTGTAGGTGGGTAGAAATTATACCACCCACAAAAAGAAAATTAAAGACCAATATTCCTCTTGAATACACATGCAAAAATTCTCAACAGAAGTCCAGCCAATGGAATACAATAGCATATCAAAAAAATTATGATCAGGTTGGATTCTCCTTATAAATAAAACAAGGAAAAGAATCACAAGATCATATCAATTGACACAGAAAAGGCATTTGATAACTCCAACAGACTTTACTGATAAAAACTCTCAGCAAAATAGAAATAGAAGAGAAATTCCTAAATATAATTAAGGTCATATATGCTAAATCAACAATCAACATTACTCTCAATGAAGGGAGATTGAAAGTATTCCCCTTGAGAACGGGAATGAGACGAAGATGCCTGTTATCATCACTTATTCAATATTGTACTGGAAGCCCTAGCCAGAGTAACAAGGCAAGAAAGGGTACATACAAAAATCAGTTGAATTACTCTACATTAACAAAGAGAACTCCAAAAAGGAAATTAAAACAAAAAAAAAAACTATTTACAATACCCCTCCCAAAGATAAAATACCTAGGAATAATTTTAACCAGGGGTGTAAAAGACTTATAAATGATAACCTACAAAGCACTACTTCAAGAAACCAAAAGAGATCTATATAAATGGAAAAACATTCC
The DNA here is from genome assembly GCF_000296735.1 of Chrysochloris asiatica. Taxonomy (NCBI): domain Eukaryota; kingdom Metazoa; phylum Chordata; class Mammalia; order Afrosoricida; family Chrysochloridae; genus Chrysochloris; species Chrysochloris asiatica. Next base: position 6,147,311 of record NW_006408656.1, read on the forward strand.
ATGATCATGGATTGGAAGACCTAACATTGTAAAATTGTTAATATTCATCTGCTCTTATTTCTTGAAGATAGATACCAAGTAAAAATATTGCTGGTGTGGTGCTGTTGGATAAAGTACTCAACCATAGGTTGGTTTGAACCACAAGGTTCCACCCCATAACGACCCTGAGTAGGGTTTCCGAGGAGCAGATGGTGAGCTTGAACCTCTGACCTTGCGGTTCAAACCAACTTTGCAGTTCAGCACATTAACCCACAGCACCACACCAGGACTCTGTAGTAGAGCATACAGGGAACAAAATAATGAAAAATTCTTAGACCTTACCATACACCTTAAGGGAATGAGTTGCTGGACCAGGGGGCTCAGGACCATAGTCTGTAGTGACACCGTGGTCAATTGGAAATTGTCCCTAAAGACACTGTTTTACATCCTACTTTGGTGAATAGTGACTGGGATCTTAAAAGCTCCTGAGTAGCCATCTAAGGTACAGCTATTGTCTCTCCCTGTGTGAATGAAAGGAGACAACTTAAGACACTTTGAATCAATTTGTCCATAGAACTAATGGAACATGTGAACTTCAGTCTCCACGACCCTGAGATCAGAACTAGATGGTGCGTGGCCATCACTGACAACTGTTTTGAAAGGGATCACATTAGAAGGTATCGGGTGATAAAGTGGAAGAAAATGTGGAACAAAACTCAAAATTATAAAAATGACCAGGCTTACTGGTCAGAAGGATACTGGAGGAACCAGAAACTAGGACCTTTGGTTACCCTTTAGATCTGGAACTGAATTCACCCTTGTAGATCAATTTTCAGCCAAGCAGTAGACAGCTTTATACTGGGGACAACAATGCCAGTATAGAATGGTCAACCATTCAGCACTTACCTAAAGACAAAATTCAGAAGGGTTGAGAAAGAAAGTGGAATGGAAATAAAAATCACAGGGAGGAAGTGTGAGAACTCATGCTACTTACAGGGGATTGCAATCTTTGAGATGAAGCAAAGTATATGATTTGCTAAATGTAAAACTGATGATTTGCTCTGTGAACCTTCACTCGATTCACAATAAAAAGTTGTCTTTAAATGTTGATACTAGCCAAAGTGATCTATAAATATAATGCAATTCTGATCCAAATCATAACAACATTCTTTAATGAAATAGAAAAACTATTCTCCAACTTTTGCTATTGTTAACTGCTATCAAGTCAGTTTCAACTCACAGCAACCCTGTATAGGGTTTCCGAGGTATGTCTGAACCACTGACCTAGCAGTTAGCTATCCAGTGCTTATCCTACAATGCCACATCAGGACCCTATCTCCAACTTTATATAAGAAAAGAGGCTCCAAATAGCTAAAGCATTACTGAAGAACAACAAAGTAGGAGATCTCACACTTCCTGATATAAGAACTTACTATACAGCTCTGGTAACATAGTGGTCACGAGATGGGCTGCCAACCTCAAGGTCAGCAGTTAGAAACTACCAGCTGTTCTGCAGGAGAAAGATGAAGTTTTCTGCTCCTGTAACGATCTACAGCCTGAGAAACCCTATACAGGGTTTCTATGACTCCACGACACACAACCACCACCAGCATCATACAGCCTGGTATTGATTCAATGAGAGACACATATGCCAGTAGAATAGAATTGAATTCTAAATTCACTCATCTGCAGACAGCTGATCTTTAACAAAGAGTCCATTTAGTGGGGAATAGACAGTCCCTTAACAAATCATGTTGACAAAACTGGATATCCATTTACAGGAAAATGAAACAAAAGTCGTACCTTGTATTTATTACACACAAAACTAACTCAAAATGGATCAGACTTAAACTTTAAAACTAAAACTATAAAATTCTTTGAAGGTAACACAGGGACAAAGTTAGGCATCCTAATTTTTTGGCAAAAATACGCTACCAAACACAACTAAAAATGCATGAGTAACAGAAGGTAAACTGGATAACTGGGACCTACTTAATCTCATCAAAAGACGTACAAAACAGTAGAAAAACATACAGACAGGGGAAAAAGTTTTGGTAATGACAAATCTAACAAGGACCTAATAGGTAAAGTATAAAGAAATACTCAACAACTCAACAACAAACAGACAAACATATAGAAAAATGAGCTAAGGATATAAACAGACACTTCACCTAAGAGAACATTCTGGTGGTCAACAAACCCACAAAGAGATTCTTGAAATTATAGAGAGATGTACATCAAAACTACAATGAGATACTATCTCACGTTGTTTAAAAAAAAAAAAAAAGGTACTAATGACATACATACACTTGGTGCACACATACCACAACCCTATATACAGTTTCTAAGGAGTACAGTCCTTGTGGTTCACAGTCCAGTGCTTATCCTACAGGGCCACACCAAGACATGTGTTAACTCTGGTCATGGGAAAGGCAATATACAATATGGGCGAAATCAGCACAACTTAACCAAGGTAAATAAAGACACCGAGGGATATACAAAAATAAAGAAATACTACAGTAAATGCTGTGTGACTCTGTAGGATAAGCAATGGACTGTGAATCACAAGGTTGGCAGTTTAAACCCACCAACTGCTCCTAGGAAACCCTGTACAGGGTCTGTATGAGTTGGAATCGACTCTACTTAACAACAACAACAACAACACAGTAAATGCTCATGTCCTGGTGTGGTGATTAGGATAAATACTGCACTGCTAATCGCAAGGTCGGCAGTTCAAACCCACTAGCTAATCCTCAGAAACTCTGTACAGGGTCCCTATGTGTCAGAACTGACTTGAGGGCACTTAGCAACAACAACAGTAAGTTCTATATTGTACAGCTTTTTCAACAATCGTAATAACAGGGAAGATATGTGAGTGGTTATGGAGGTAAATATGTAAGCAATATGGGTATGGGATAGAAGAGATTGATATTTGTGCCCATTCCAAATATGCTGTGCAAGACTTCTTTAAAATATTCAAAAGCAAAGAGATCAGTTTGAGGACTAAGGTGTGCCTGACCCAAGCCAGGGTATTTTTCAGTAGCCTCATATGTATGTGAAAGTCAGAAAATGAATAAGGAATGCCCTAAAAGAATCTATGCATTTGAATTATGGTATTGGAGAAGATTACTAAAGTACCATGTATTGTAAGAAGAACAAACAGACTTGTCTTGGAGGAAGTGCAGCCAGAATACTCCTTAAAAGTCAGAATGGCGAGACTTCATCTGGCATATTTTGAACATATTATCAGGAGGGACCAGTCCCTAAAGAAGGACACCAACTTAGCAAAGTGGAGGGTCAGTAAAAAAGAGGAAGACCTCCAATGAGATAGATTGACATAGTGGCAGCAGCAATAGGCTCAAGCGAAACAATTATGAGGATGGTGCCAGACTGGGCAATATTTCCTTCTGTTGTGCATAAGGTCACTATGAGTTGGAACTAACTCAATGGCACCTAACAATAACAGCATGGGTGTGGGAAAGGGTATGGAAGTACCTGCAAGTGGATATATAAGTATATTTGTGGGTATACGTTTGTATGTGTTGCATATATATTTATGTATGTAATAAATAGCACATGGAAGGCAGTTAGGGCTACTGTCTGGATATACCCAAACACCTCTGGGACAGATTTACTAGTTTTGAAGATTCAGGAGTATAGTGTTGTGGGACAACTAAGTCAATTGGCATCACTTAGTTCACAAAGATAATGTTCTACATCCTAGTTTGGTGAGTAGCCTCTGGGGTCTTAAAAGTTTGTCAGTGCTTGCCTACCACTGCTGACAACTCTGAATGATTACAATAGGAAGTTCTGGATAGAATGGGACATAATTGTGAAACAAAACTCAAAATCATAAAAAAAGATCAGGTTTACAGGCTGATAGAGATTGCTGGAACCCTGAGACTTTGATCCCCAGATACCATTTAAGGTCTGGAGTTGAACTTACTCCTGTGGCTTAACTTTCAACCAAATGATAGGTCTATAAGTTGAACAATAACACAAGAGAGATAGACACTCATTAGAACAATCAACCATAATGATCAAAAGGGCAATTTTTGCCCAGGGATAAAACTCAGAAGGCAGGAAGGGGTAAAGAAAGAAAGGAAAGGAAAGGAAAGAAAGATGAAGCGAAACAATAAACACAGGAAGGAAGAAGGAAGAGTGCTATTACATTGAGGGCATTGAAATCAATGTCACAAAACAAAATGCATAGGAATTGTTGGATGGAAATCCCATTTACTCGGCAAACTTTCACCCAAATTACAATAAAAATAAAAAAAGACATCAAGGTGGTTAGAACAACAATAATTTTCTCTCTAAGAGGATGCTGCTATTGTTGTTATGTGCTGTTGAGTCGGTTCTGACCCATAGTGACCCTGTATAGGGTTTCCGAAAAGCAGTTGGTGAGCTTGAACTGCTGGCCTTGCAGTTCAAATGGCTTTGCAGTCTGGTGCATTAACCCACAGCGCCACACCAGGACACTAAGAGGATACTGCTACTAGATGTTAAAATTGGACCACAAGATCAGAGGCTCAAACTCATTAGCTGTTCCTTGGAGACTATTCAGGGTCACTATGAGTTGGGACCAACTTGACACTTAAACAATAACTAAAAAAAAAAGATTAAGAACTTGTGAGAAGGCATCTAAGCCACAGCTATTGATCTCTTCTTCCCATCTGGAGCAAAGAACAGTGAAGGAAACCAACCCAGACTCAAGAAAGAAATGAGTCCACAAGACTAATGGCCCACGAGAACTACAGTCCTTTCTAGTTTGAGACCAGAAGAAATGGTGTCCAGCTACACTACCAACCACTCTTGTCAGGGACACGATAGATGGCCCTGGTTAGAATGGGAGGAAAATGTAGAACAAAACTCATATTTATAAAAAAAAAAAAAAAAGATCGGGGTGAAACAAGGTAAAAAAAAGAAAAAAGAAAGGAGAGAGAGTTAAAAAAACAAGAGAATTGGAAATGGATAGTGGTGATTATTGTGCACCATGGAGAGTATGTTGGATATGGTTGGATTGTACATGCAAAAATGGGTGAAATGGCAAATGTTTTGTTGTATATATGTTGCTACAAAAAAAAAGTGTCAGAAGAAAGCAAAAAGATCAGACTTACTAGACTGATGGAGACTTGAAGAATCCCCAAGACTATTGTCCTAAAATATACCATTTTAGCTTAGAACTGAAGCAACTCTCAGAGGTCACCTTTCAGCCAAATAATAGATTGCCCTATAAAAGGAACAATATCACCCAAGAGGAATGTGCTCCTTTAAATCAACTATATGAGAGGAAATAATCAAAACATTGACACAAAGCAAAGTTGAGAAAGCGAAGAGGGGCAGGGAAACTGGATGGATGGAAACAGGGCAGTCAGAGTAGAAATGGTCAGAATATTGATACTTTTTGGGGATTGCAACCAATGTCACAGAATAATTTGTGTATTAATTGTTGAATGGGAACATAATTTGCTGTGTACACTTTTAACTAAAATATAATAAAATATTTTTTTAAAGAGAGAGAGAAAGATTCAAGGCAAATTTTGTCTAAGGTTTGACTCTAACTGTAGAAATCAAGGAGTCAGAAAAGAAAGAAGATATGGATTTTTGGAAGAAAAAGAATGAAAACAGGAAGAAAAAAAGATTTTCACATTTTTAGACCAGACGAGTTTATTTTTAAAAAATGACTAAAGGCCTTGCTCAAGTTTTCTTCTGACCTTTGAAAATATTTTTAGGAAAATTATTGGGTCTTACCCTGCAAGAATCAAAAACTCCATCTTCATCACCTGCACAAAACGAAGTGTTAGGAATTATTCCCCCATAACTTGTCTCAGAATTACAAATGCTTCGAGAAATATAATGCACTTCTGCTTCCTGTAAGATATTTGTACCATTACCTATCAACAAAAAGATACCAATAAGTTATTTTTGAGAGTAGGCATTTTGACAGTGATTTTTGGTGTTTCCAGAGTGACTAATTCAGCAATTCGGTAAAATTATATATATATAATTGTGTGTCTCGAAAAATTCTCGAGAATGTTCGTAAAAATATAAATGATAGCTTGTATCTACATAGTAAACTTTTCAGGTGATTTTTGTTATCTTTGCTTTCATGTATTTTTTGAGGATCTCACAATAGTAGTTTTTACAGAAAAAAGTTATATAAATATTGTCACAGGCTAAGTGCTGATACCAGTCTTCTATTGTAAATTTTGATAACTTTTTATTAAATTTGATAACAATATTAAGATATGAAGGAAAGTTAACATGAAACATAAATAAATTTGTTTTTGTTTTTTTTTAATCACGTACCCGCTGACTTCTCTGCCAATTCCTAAACATAAAGTACTTTTTTGCCAAAGAAAAGCTAAGACAATGCAGAACAGCATCTCAAGAACTATTAATGGACAGATTTTTTGGAAATGAATCTACAGAAAAGCTACTATAACTGCTATATCTGTTCCCATCAGCCTGTCTCAGAGTTGCAGATCACACATGTGACAGCTGAGCGCTTTGTGTGCCCTGCACCTTTCCCCAACTTTTCTAATAATAGACACTGTCTTTCCTGGCTTCCGGAGGGCAGATGACAGGATTAATTCCATTCACAGAATTCCATTGCCTAGTGATACTGATTGACCTAGAAACTCAGAATACTTTTCAACTACTGCTCCTTCTTCCAACCTTTGCATTTCAATTGCCAGCAATTTTCAAAACATTTTGATTGCATGTTTGATCAATTTCAGACTGAAGAAGTTGGTAAAATTCTTCAATTTCATCATCACTGGCTTTAGTAGTTGGGTCACAAATTTGAATAATAGTAGTATTAACTGATCTTCCTGGTAGGCATATGGATATTATTCTATCATAGAATGCATTGTACTTCAAGACAGTTCTTAATATGTTCTTTTTGATAATGAATGTGATGCTATTCACATTTGTCATTCCTGGTATAGTAATTTGTCAATTCCTTCAATTTGTCATTCCTGGTAGAATAAACCACATGATTGTCAGATTCAAAATGGCCAATGCTAGTTCTTTTCAGCTCACTAATGCCCAAGATAGTAATCTTTATGTGTTCCATTTAATTTTGGACAACTTTCATTTTTCCTAGATTTATATTTCTTACACTCCATGTTCCAATTATCCACAGATGTTTCTGTTTATTTTGAGTGGTGCCCCACCAGCAAATAAAGGTCCCAAAAGTTTTATTCCATTTTTGTTATCATGGTCAACTCTACTTGGAGGGGGCAGCTCTTCTGCAGTATATTTTGAATACCTTCCAACCTGAGGGACGCATCCTCCGGCACTATATCTGACAATATTCTGGTGCTAGTCATAATGTTTCAGTATTCAATATTCTTGTATTCTCCTGCTATTTATTAGGTTTTAAATGGCTAAACACTCAGAAGTAGTCTGCCTTTCCTTCTTCCTAATCTGTCATAATCTGAAAGTTCAGCTGAAACCTGTCCATCATGGCTGACCCTGCTGGTATTCTAAAATACGGGTGGCATAGCTTCCAGCATCACAGCAACACACAAGCCACCGCAGTACAACACACTGACATATGGATGGTGGATACAACTATTTGGCTATAAGAATATATTTGGGTTTGTTTCTATTGTCTTAATTTGTACTTCTTTTTGTCTCATGTTTCCTATACTTCTCATTTCTCCTTGCCTACAGCGCCACACCAGAACTCTGATAGTTTATAGAGAGAGACACATATCCATAAGAATTCATGCTGCATCATGTGTCTTAGTCATTCTTACATTAAGAATAAATCCATAGAATGTAAAACTAAAGTTCTCTCATGTAAACATGTAAACTATCATATAATTCACAATGAAACATTAAAAAAAAAAAGAATAAATCCATAAAGCTCCAGCTTTATGGATAGCAAGCTCCACCCACACATGGGCAAGTTTTGTTCCTCAAACCCCCACTCCCACTAAGGTTCATGAAACAATACACACAAAAAAAAACTCACTTTTGACCTTTTTGGCAAATGCCCTCAATGTGATAGCCATCTTCAGTGTTTCGATTACCTTTCTAAATTCCCATCCTCACACTTTGTCCTTGACCCATGTATTCTATCTCTTTAATAATTTTCAGTAAGAAGGTTGTTGTTTGCATGTAATCTACCATGTTGCTGGAGAGTCCATTTGATACATCAAAACATATTAATCTCATTTTACAGATGGTGAAATTATATGACATTGTGAGAGACAATATAATATGCTGTAGGAGAAATGCATGAGGTTTGAGGCTGGTAGACCTGGGTTTGAATTCTGACTCCATCACCTAGTTAGCTGTGTAACTTTGGACAAATTATCTACTGTATATAAGCTTCAGTTTACCCACCCATAACATGGTATTTCTCATTGCATTGTTTAGTATTAATACAATTGGCATTAAAACAAAGGCACTAACCTGTTTTGTATTTTAAGTAGCTAACCTGATTAAGTGACAGTTTATTCCTTATCATCAGTGTTCTAATTATTGTTAAACATTCAGTAACGTGCCCAGGATCATTCAACCAGTACATGACAGGACTGGGGTTCAGATCCAAGTGTGTAATTCTTTTTTTTTTATTGTGAGGTTTACATGGGAGAACATCAGCCTTATACTCATCGTATCATATTTCGTTTCATTGCAATGATTACAATCCCCTCCATGCATCATCAAATAACCCCAAAGGGCACACCACACAGGCCCGCCCCCCCCGCACCCCCCTTTAGCCACCAGCACACAGCCCTTCTCCCTTCCTGAGTCCTGTGTCCCCAGCTGCTCCATCTGTCCAAGTCATCATCTTTGACTCCATGGCGCCACTGCCTCTCTGGGTAGGGCCCCCGCTCTCCATTCTTCTCACTTGATAGTCCCAGGGACCTCTGCTCCTGGGCTGCAAAATCAATCACTCCCCTCTTTTTGTCAAAAACATCTACCTCTATATTTCCTAGCCTCATAGTCAGTCCTGATGGCAATTATTCACTATTGTACCACAAGAGTCTTATCCCCATTTCCTTTCGCCAGTCCAGTCCCAACGGATTGGAAATCATTCAGTGGTAATTTTACCTTCCCCCTTCCTGTCTGGAACTAGGCTCCCTCTTGAAAGCTTGTAAGCCAGTCACTTCTTGCCTTTATAGGCCCCCCCATTTTGGGTAGCCAATGTCTATGTTGCCCATCCCTGTCAACAGTGTGTACTGAGGGAGTGGGAGTGATCCTTGCTGTAAAGATTTGTTCCCTTTTTTGAGCTACTTCATCCATAAGTATAGGTAAAGCTCATCAAATTGCGGCAGGTTACTCTTCCCAACCCCCCTTCTTTCTTCTTCTAGTCGAGTTCTGATCATCCAGCCATCAAAGCCAGGTCAAGTGGGTACTATCTGAAAGTCTGGGTGTTCTTGTGCATCTCCCCTCACTTCATATTAGCTAGACGCTTCACTCTCCACTCTATTCCTCTGTGGCCATGTCACTGCCTCTGGGCCAAGGTCTTGCCATACGGCTGGCCATCCAGGTCTCCACCCAAGTCCACAGGGGTCTATTGAATGTGGTCAGGCTTAGCTCGCAACTTCATTGCTGTTTTTCTCCCTCTTCCCTTATTAGTGACCAATGTGGTCATGAGTCAGACCACATGCCTGCTCATGTAGTCCCCCTTAAGTCTCAGTCTTGGAAGGGGTTTGCTCTGAGGGGTCCTGACCACTTGCCTTGATGGCTCCCAGGCAAACAGCTTACCAAGTGTGCAATTCTTTTCTTTCTTTTTTTTTTTTTTTAATGCTTTATTGTGAATTATGTGATAGTTTACATGGTAGGACATGAGCTTCACATTGATACCATCGTATATTGTTTCCTTGCCGTGGTTACAATCCCTTCCATCAACCATCATCCATCAACCAAGGTGTGTAATTCTTAAGCTCTTAGTTTTTTTCTCTAAACCATATTGTTTTCCTTATCCCTTGGAGAGTATTTATGGAGAGAAAAAAATAATTGATAGGTCTTTTATACATTTATCTCCATCTTATCTAAATAACCCACACATATTTAAATGGCTGGGGCCTATGAAAGGAACCTTGGTGGTGAAGTGGTTAGAGAGCTCTGCTGCTAACAGAAAGTTGGTGGTTTGATCCACCAGCTGCTCCACTGGAAAAAGATGTGGCAGTCCACTTTCATATAGATTTATAGCCTAGGAAACCGTATGGGGTGGTTCTACTCTGTGCCAAAAGGTTGCTCTAAGTTGGAATTGGTTTGATGGCAATGGGTGTGAGTTGTTTTTGTTTTTGTTTTTGTTTTTCAAATATTGCTAACTGGACTATAATTTCCTCAAGAACAATTTAATGTAGTAATAAAATATTCAGGCTTCAGAATCATAAAGTTCTGGACTTGAGCTGCAGCTTCTTTACTTCTAAGATATTCAACTCTTGATCTGTTCAGTGGGAATTATAACATTAGTTCCTTATCAGAATTGGGAGGATAAATTACTATATTTCAAACATTGCCTTGTTGTTGTTAATGCCGTCAAGTGGATTCCGACTCATAGCAACCTTGTATAGGGTTCCTGAGGACTGGCTGGTGCTTTTGAATCTCTGACCTTGAGGTTCAAACCAACTCCAGTGTTTATCCTACAGTTCCACATCAAAAGATTGCCTGAAACATTGTAGATGCCCCTAAATGGTACCTATTGTTATTATCAAAGGCAGACAGTATGTTTTCTATTCCTCTCATTGGTTCAGTCAACCAACATTTATTTAGTGCTCCTATGTGCGCTGGAGTTCTGGTGTGGCACTGTGGGTTAATGCGCTGGACTACAAGGTCAATTTGAATCGAAAGGTTAGTGATTCAAGCTCACCAGTCACTCCTCAAAAACTCCATATAGGGTTGCTATGAGTCAGAAGTGACTCGACGGCACTTAACAACAACAACAATGAAAGCATATGGCAATCTATCCACTTGATAGATACTAAACAAGGCATTAAATAAAAAGAAAATGAAATTTGATTCCTTACAACCAAGCTCATTATTCAAGACAGACAATTCTGCCACAGAGTTGTCTTTATCATCTGTCAGCCTCTGAAACTACAGACACACTGGGAACCATTATTTTCTTTGAGAATGCGTAAAGGCTCAAATATCTTTGCAAGTATAATCACAGAAAGTATTTCTACATTGGAAAAGAATTTTCTTTATCCCATAAAGAAGAAGAAGAAGAAAACAACAGACAAAACAAGAATCTTTCTGCTGGGTTTATAAAGACCTAATTTTCAAGCATATGATATTTCTAGCATGACATAGGTGATAAATATCTCAAAGGGTTGACCCTTCTCTGCCAACAAGCTGAAAAACATATTATCAGTGAAATTCAAACTATATTTACCTTCTTCCTGTGTTCTTCCCCAGCCACTTATGAAACATTTTGTGCTTTTGTTCAGGTTTTGGAAAACATCAAAGGGTAGACAAATAGGCTGAATATAGTCATTATACTTTACTGCTTTTTTTAAATGAAAAAGCGCAATATCATTTACATAAGATTCCAGATTGAAGCCTGGATGGATTATGATTGAGTTAATTTTTATCTTCCTAGTGTCTGAGTGGTTCACATGAATATTATTAGTTCCAATCACAGCTCTCCACATTACAGGATTTCTGAAAGAGAGTAAGTATTCTTATTATAGCACATGTAACTAAACAAATATTCCAAATTTCCCACTAGTTTTTTTGTTTTCCCACACTAGATTAATAAAAAAAAAAAAAGTTTTTAATCTTACTTTCCTATGATGTGAAGTGTCATATAAATATTATGAACAGGAAATCCAGAAACAGATTCAAGTATAAAGAATTTAATATATGATTAAAGTCACAATTCTTATCAATGGGCAAAAGGATGAATTATTCAATAAATGACATTGGGACAACTAACTGACCATTTAAAAAGAAAAATAACATTAGATTCCTGAAATACACTAACCACCAAAAGAAACTCCAGATAAATTAAAGATTTAAATGTACAATTTAAAATTTTTAGTTCCTAAAAGAAAAGGAACAGAGAACAGAGACTAGTTCTTAGTGATTATAACTATGATTTCTAGAGGAAAAGGAAGTACCCAAACCAACATAGTGGTCAGTCATAGGTTGGTGAAGGAGCTTGAAGAAATATACAAATGTGGAATAAAAAGTTTTAATAACAAAAATTTGGTTTTATAAAATTTATTTATTGACTTAGGAAGGACTTCTTTTGCTGACAACCTTGCTTGATAAAAGAGCTACAGGAATAGAAATCAACTTTCTAGCAATCTCCATCTTCAAACCATTATAGACTATATTTTAATGAAAGTCATCATCACAAACTTGGTTAAAAAGTACAAGTGTGTCTGTCTTCCAGGAATTGCTACTAAAAACTGGACACCAACAACTAAAACTAATTAAATAACCCTAAGTACTTCATAGCACTGTGAAAGAAACAGCCTGGGTATATCCTTTAGACTGACTTAGTGGGATGGTGTCCTGGATAAGCACTTAACTGCTAACCACAAGGTCAACAGTTCAAGCCTACCAGCTGCTCCTTGGAAACCCTAAACAGGGTTGCTATTGGTCAGAAGTGACTCAACAGCACTTAACAAGAACAAGCTGAAGAATATTCTAAGTATTGTTTAAAAGCAAAACAAAACACCTCTTCTGGAGTTTTACAAGGAGTTTATAAAACAATATAGGGAAGAACAACCTATGACTACAATCTGCCCTAATTAATTCCATCAAGTCAAAGTGGGAATTGGAAACTTCAAGCAGTGCCTTTCAGACACTAAAGCAGAACTCCAGAGAAAATTGGTTTGTTTCATTGCCTGGATTGAAGTAATTGCCTGTAACAATTACTGTTTCTACAGTTTTCTTAAAAGTAGACTAGGTAACCTTTAAAAGGTTTTTAAATTTTTTTTAAAGTTCCAGTTCTGCTTTAATCTATTTCAAAATAATTATGCTTCTTAACTTGGCCAAGTTTATTCAAAAGAATCAATTCATGTTTGGTCCATAAGATTACACCTTAGATTACAGCCTTCAATATGGATTACATCTCAATGTCAAGAAAACAAAAATCCTCACTACTGGACCAATAAACAACATTCTTATCATCGAAGAAAAGACTGAAGTTGTCAAGGACTTCATTCTTCTTGGATCAACTATCAACACTCATGGAAGCAGCAGTCAAGAGATCAAACGATGTATTGCATTAGGCAAATCTGCTGCACAGGAACTTTTTAAAGTGTTGAAGAGCAAAGATGTCAGCTTGAGGACTAAGGTGCGCCTGACCCAAGCCATGGTATTTTCAATAACCTCATGTGGATGTGAAAGCTGGACAGTGAATAAGGAAGATCATAAAAGAATTGATGCCTTTGAATTATGGTGTTGGAAGCGAATACTTAAAGTGCCATGGGCTGCCAAAAGAACCAATAGATCTGTTTTGGAAGAAGTGTAGCCAGAGTGCTCCTTAGAGGCCAAGATGGCCAAATTTCATCTCATACTTTGGACATACTGTCAGGAGGGTACAGTATCTAGAGATGGATATCATGCTTGGTAAGATGGAGGGTCAGAGAAAAAGAGGAAGATCCCCAACGAGATGGATTGGCAGCATCGATGGACTCAAGTGTGGCAACAGTAGTGAGGTTGGCCCAGGATCGGACATTGTTTCGTTCTGCTGTGCATAGGGTTGCTATGAGTTGGTGCCGACTCGATGGCACCTAACAACAACAATAACAAATCTTGTTATCTGACATTTCACATTTATGACAATAGTAAGAAAACTACTATTCCAGGGGTTAGAGACAAGCTGGTACCCTGGTGACACACTCCATCCAACCCCTATACAACAGAGATTCAAAAACCCCAGTGAAACACATACATATGATCATTCTGGAACTCTGACCATCAAATGAGATGATAAATAACTGGATTAAACACCAACTGGAAAAGGAGAGAGAGCAAAAAACAGTTACTGAGAGAGATGAAGCAGGGTCTGGCATTGCATGACGCCATTTTGAAACACAGAGGCAACATACAAGGTTGAGGAGAAACCAACTTCATGGAATCCCTATTGGGACAGAGACAGTGTGGACAGGAATGAAGCAAGGTGAATAGATTATGAATTTGATCTGGGAGAAAAAAGTGCAGTAAAGTTGCAAGAATACTAATGGCAAGAATCAACCGCAGAACAAGATGGGAGGGACAGTGAAAGGGGACAAAGCAACTTGGTAGTAGAGCCCTAGTTGTTTGGGTTGAGGGTCCATGTGGAGGAGAAAGGCTGTTGGCAGGTACTCCCCTCCCCTACTTAGTTAGTCTGGGCAGAAATTTTTATTGCCTGGCATTAAAAATAAATTAGAAATAAAAAAATAAAAAAAACAGCTATCAAGTTAATTCAACCAAAAAACAGAAGGTGTGGCAAGATTAATTTCTGATAAAATAGATTTCAAGGCAAAAACCAGTATAAGGAATAAGAAAGGGCATAAGGAATAAGGAATAATAAAGATTGAAGGGTCAATCCAGCAAGAGGACATAACCATAATAAGTACTTAACACTCAACAAAAAAAGCCCCAAAATGCAAATACAAATATACTAGTCTCTTCACAGTAAAGGGAAATAGACAACTCCACAATAATAAAGTAGGAGACTTTAACGTACCACTCTCAATGAAGGACAAGGCAACTAGAAAGAAGTTCAACAAAGATACAAAAGATCTCCACAGCACAATCAACCAACTTGACCTTATAGACATATACTGAACACTCTACCCAACAAAAATGCAATACACATTTTTTTCCAGTGCGCATGGATATTCTCCAGAATAGACATTGTATTAGGCTACAATGCAAGCCTCAGTGGTGGTGGTGGTGTGCCATGGAGTTACTTCTGACTCATAGCAACCCTATATAGGATTTCTGATGCTGTAAATCTTTATGGGAGCAGAAAACCTCATGTTTCTCCTGCAGAACACCTGGTAGTTTCGAACTGCTGACCTTGAGGTTAGCAGCCTGACTCATAACCACTATACTACCAGAGCGCCTTGCAAGCCTCAATAAATTTTTAAAAGCCAAAATGCTTCTTCTTGGATCATAATGCTATAATATTATAAATCAATAATATAAAGATCAGGGGTAAGAAACGAGATGTATGGAAACTAAATAATGGTCTGCTTAAAAATTACTGGATAAAAAAAAAAAACCAAATATACTGCTATTGAGTCAATCCTGAGCCATAGCGACTCTGTATAGACTTTGCAAGGCTGTACACCTTCCAATGAACAGAAAGAAGAAATTGAACTGTCATTATTATTATTATTATTATTTTAACTTGCAACAACAACAAAAAAGCCCTGGTCCAGACAGTTTGGCTGGAGAATGTTCAGAGATCAGAGAAGAGCTAACATCAACTCTACTCAAACTATTCCAGAGCATAGAAAAGGATGGAATACTACTGAATTCATTTCCTAAAGCAAGTATAATCCTGAACCCAAAGTCAGGCAAAAATAGTACTAAAAAAACAAAATTATAGACCAATACCCCTCATGACAAGGAGCTCTGGTAGCGTAGTGGTTACGAATCGGGCTGCGAACCTTAAGGTCAGCGGTTCGAAACTACCAGCCGCTCCGCGGGAGAAAGATGAGGCTTTCTACTCCAGCAAGGATTTACACCCTCGGAAACCCTGTACAGGGTCACTATGGGTTGGAACTGACTCAAAGGCACTTAACAACAACCCCTCATGACAATACCAATACCCCTAAGAATAATACATTATTTGATTATTCAAATTAAAATGACCAATACCAGTTCATCTAAACTCTCAATGTCTAGGTGACCTTTCTTCAAGCTTCCATTCCATTTTTTATGACTAGCAATTTTCCTCATTTCATACTTGATATGCTCCATGTTCCAATTATTAATGGGTGTTTACAGTTGTTTCTTCTCATTCTGAGTTATGTCATTATAGAAAATGACAGTCCCCAAAGCTTTACTCTATATATGCCATTAAGCTTGGCTCTATTTTGAGGAGGTAGCCCTTCCCTAGTTACATTTTGAGTGTCTTCCAATATGAGGGGCTCATCTTCTGACAGCATATGAAACAATGTTCCACAGTTATTTATAAAGTTTCATTGGTCAGTTTGTTTTTCAAATAGATCACCAAATCCTATTCCTAGTTTGTCTTAGACTGGAAGCGCCATTGAAACCTCTCCAGCATGGGTGACTCTGATTTTATTAGAAATACAGATAGCATAGCTTTCAACATCATAGCAACATGTAAGATATCACAGAAAGGCTAACTGACAAAGAAGTGGTGGGTAATAGGCCTAGACAATAAAAAATGTGATTATTTCCAGTTTACTCCAACAGAATTATAATCTATTATTTTGAGTTTTATAAATTAATATGATTATTCCTGTGTATAAAATTGTGAATTCTTGATGAAAAGTCCTAGATAGCATGGAATATTTTATTTGGCATAGTATCTAATTTAATAACAAAGTCCTGTTGGACAATGTAAGAAATTATCTCTCTCTCTCTTTCTTGTTTTTTTTTTTCACTTTGAATTGAGTGTTGAAAGAAGGTTTACAGACAAGATCATCAGTTTTATATCCAATAAATCATATACTTTGTTTCATCTCAGGGAAACAAGTTATCTTGCTTCCTCCCTGTGGTTCCTATTTCCATTCCACCCACCTTCCCATCCCTGCTCTACTTTATCCTTAAGTAAACGTTGCTCTTTTGATTTTGAATGATTGACCATTCGATCATTCATCGTGAGTGTACCTTACTAGTAAGTATTGTTTGGTTCCCTATATACCTATCTAGTGCTTGTCTGAAAATTGGGTCAAAAGGGTAAGTTTCTTCCCAGACCTGAAGAGTGGTCAAGGGCCATAGTCTCAGGTACCTCCAGTCTCTTTCTGAACAATAAGCCTGGGGTTTCTGTTTGTTCATTTAATAATTTTGAATTTTGTTCACATATTTTGCCACTTTATCCAGGACCTTCTAATGTGATTCCTTTCAGAACAATTGTTAGTTTACAGTGGGCACCATCTAGTTCTTCTGGTCTCAGAGTCATAGAGACTGCTGTTCACATGTTCCATTAGTCTGTTGGACTAAATGATTACAAGCCTCTTCAATTCTCATCACTCTTCCTTCTTCTGCACATGGCGAGACTAATGACTACACCTTAGGCAGCTGCTCATGAGTTTTTAAGATCCCAGACACTACTCACCAAAGTAAGATGTAGAACATTGTCTTTGTGGACTATGTATGTTATGCCAGTTGACCATGGTGTCCCATTAGACTATGATCCTGAACCCCCAGGCTGAGCAACTCATTCATTGCCTTAAAATGTTTGCTAATAGCTAACAAATTTTCATTTATGTATGTTGAGGCTTTTTCATTGGGAGCAAAGAGATCTATTATAATTATGTCCTATTGTTCAATTTACTGTTTAATCACGAGACAATGTCCTTGTTTGCCTCTTATGATGGTTTTTGCTTTGAAGTTTATTTTATCATAAATTGTCTCTCCTGCTTGTTTTTTATTGCTATTAGCTTGATATATTTTTCCCATCATTTGATATTTAATCTACTTTTGTCCTTGTGTATGAAGTATGTCTCTTGTAAACAACATATTGAAGGATCTTGTTTTTATAGTCATTCTGCTACTTCTCTTGACTGGTGCATTTAATCCATTGACATTTAGTGTAATTATTAATAAATATGACTTGATTGCAGTCATTTTGCTGTTTGTTTCTTTGTGTAGTACTACTGCTTTCTTTGATCCACATATTTTTCTGTGGTGAGGTCATTTTGTTTGTGTGTTTTCTTTTAAATGTCTTCACTGTTGTTGTTTTAACATTTACAAAAATGTCATGGTTTTCCCATTTTTTATTTGATATGAAAATGTTTTAATTTTCTTTGAGGCAATCCTGTAATTTATTAATTTCTCCCCCAATTTAAAAGTGCTTTATTTTGAAATCTACTTGACTTTCTTACCATTTGAAATTCTGCAACTATACTTTCCTCTCTTTTTCTTTGTAGTTGTCTTGATTATAAATTGATTCTCTGATTCCCTATTTTCCGTCTTGTAGGTTACTTTGGATACTTCTGAATCTGTATTGAATTCTGGGTGGTGTTGCCATCTATGTCAATCTCCAGTTGTTTGTTCTCAATCCAAAGGACTCCCTTTAGTATTTTTTGTAAAGTCAGTCTGGTTTTTACAAATTCCTTTAATTTTTGTTTATCTAGAAATGTTCTAATTTCTCCATCATATTTGAGGGATGGTTTTGCTGGGTATATGATTCTTGGTTGGCAATTTTTTCCCCCCCAGATTTTGTATATGTCTCCCCATTGCTTTCTTGCTTGCATGGTTTCTGCTGAGAAATCAGAGCTTAATCTTATTGGTTCACCTTGGTAGGTAACTTTTAGTTTTTCCTGAGCTGTTCTCAGGATTCTTTCCTTATCTTTGATTTCAGAGATTTGATTATGATATGTCTTAGTGTTTATCTTTTGGGGTCCATTCTGTTTGCAGTCCATTCAACTTGTTGAATGTTTATCTTCTCTTCTTTCATGTTGTTAGGGAAGTTTTCTTCAAACAGCTGTTTGACTATTCTTATTGCTTCTTCCCATTCTGGAATTCTAATCATCCATAAGTTATTCCTCTTCTGATTGTTGATTTTAGCTAATATTGAGAGATTTATCTTCAAACTCATTAATTAATTCAAATATACTCCTTTGTCCTTTCAATGTATTATCCATTTCTGAAATCTTAGTATTAAGCTTATGGGATTCTATTTTCAAGTATTGTATTGTCTCTAATCCTTTATCTATTTTGTTTGATTGTTCCTGTAGTGCTTTCCTAAATTATTTCTTGTTTTCCTTGACCTTTCTATCAATCATGGAGGCCCCTAAATAGCATTCTCTTGAATTCTTTTTTCAGGTAGTTCCAATGCCTTTTTCCTCAAAAGTATTTTCTATCTCTATTTCTTGGTCACTTAGTTGAGTCACTGTCTGTTTCTTTGTGTGAAAAGAAATTGTCTGCTGCTTTTGAGACATTGTGGTGTTGTATTTGAATTAAGTTGATGATTGCATATTGCTACATTCTTAGGAACTCACCATCTGCCTGTGGGTATGATCTGGAAATGAGCTTGTGCACTGTTTGTGCAGTTCAGGTCAGGATGGATTTAGCTGATGCTGGTTATTATCATTAATCCAGTATACAGAAACTAGTCTTGGCTGGGGTCTTATAGGGTACAGTTATAATTTAGCTCTGTCAATATGGTTGCAGTCTCCTCCATGCAGCTCCAACCACTGGCAGAGTAGAAGTTTCCGTGGGGATGTACATAGGTGGGGGTCAGCTGTGCTTTGGTTACCAGTGGAGTGAGAAGAGCAAGAAGAAGAAAAAAAAAATCACACCTTAATCTCTGCAAACCATAGGTATGTTTCTGCAATGCCAATATGTTGTTTTGTCTCTGAAGCCACACACAAAACTCAAGATGGCTACACCCATGCGGTTGGTGGGCACAGGTCAACAATGTCTCCTTTTTTTGGCTATGTCTGCTCAGCTCTCTCTCCTAGAAACAATCAGTCCACTTCTCTATCCCTTCATCTGAAGCTCAGAGTTCCAGGACTATCATCTGCATCTGTTTCATTTGGTTTTCCATATCTTTGTTGTAACGGGCCCACACAACCATTCTGCTTTAGACTGCCATCTTGATGCCTCTCTGAGATATCTCTTGAGACACTTAAATTTACAGCCTTGATCTTTAAAATGACCAATAACAGCACTGAAACTGGTGATGGCTAGAGAAAGGTGACTTTAATGACCACCTGATAGTACCAGAAATGAGAGGAATCGCTGCATTTGCTATGGTCCTGTAGTGGGAATTTTTATTACCTGCAGTCATTTATTTTAGAACACAGTCTATTAGATATTACCTTTGTATTTTTAATGTTTGCTTTGCATATTTCCAAGTATGAATGATCTGTTGATAGTAAATCTAATATGATTATAGAATCTATTACTCTTGTATTCCAAACAATGAAAACCCTTTATGTTAGATTCTTAAAGGCAAAAGTGTTGATATAATTTAAATTTTAGACTTTTCAGAACTCCAGGTTATAGTCAAAAAGATAAATGAAAGCTTATTAATTATTTTATGTTGTAGTTAGATGGGGGTAGTTATTTAAATGGTGTGACAATGTAGGATAAATACTGGACTGCTAAACACAAGATTGGTGGTTCAAATACACCAGCCACTCCTCAGAAACCCTATATGGGGTTGCTATGAGTCAAAATGGACTCTGTGGCACTTAACAACAATAGTTTTTTTTTTAATGTTTTATTGTGAATTATATGGTAGTTTACATGAGAGAACTTTAGTTTTACATT
>NW_006408656.1:6168051-6171989 GCF_000296735.1 Chrysochloris asiatica
TCAAACATACTTTACAGTCCAGTGCATTAATCCACAGCATCACACCAGGACTCCTATGTGTATATAGTGGAGAGAAAAGAGGCTTTCTGCTCCCATAAAGATTTGAAGCTTTAGAAACCTTATACAAGCTTGCTGTGAGTTGAAACTGACTTGGCAGCACTTAACAAAAACAACCCCTCATAAACATAGACATAAAAATCTTCAACAAAATCCTAGCCAATAGAATCTAACACTATCAAATAAATAAATAACAACCAAGTGGAATTCACATCAGGTATTCAAGGATGATTTAACATTAGAAAAACAACATCATCCACTACATAAATTAAACAAAGGAAAAGATGATCATATAAGCTGATATAGAAAAGGCATTTGATAAAATCCAACACCCATTCCTGATAAAAACTCTAAGTAAAATTGGAATAGAAGAGGAATTCCTCAAAATAATTAAGGCATATATACAAAACCAACCACAATATTATTCTCAACAGAGAGAGACTGAAAGCCTTCTCCCTGCAAACAGGAACCAGACAAATATGCTCTCTATCACTACTCCTATTCAACACTGTTTTGGGAGTCCTAGTCAGTGCAATGAGGCATTGAAGGGGAGTAAAATGCATCCAAATTGATAAAGAAGAAATAAAATCATTCTTATCTGCAGATGACATTATCTTATACAAGAGGCCCTAATGGCATAATGGGCTATGCATTGGGTTGCTAACCATGAGGTCAGCAGTTCAAATCCACCAGACTCTCCATGGGAAAAAGACAAGACTTTCTTCTTCCATAAAAATTTACAGCCTTAGAAACCTACACTACACAGGGTCACTATCAGTCATAACTGACTCAGTGGCACACAACCACCAATCACCATCATGATCCTATACATAGAAAATCCTAGAGACTCAGTAAGAAAACTCCTGGAACTAACTGAAAGATTCAGCATTCAAAATCAGTTAGATTGCTTTATACCAACAGATAGAACTCTAAAAGAAAACAGTACCATTTACAACAGCTACCAAAAAGATAAAATGCTTAGGGGTAATCATGAACACAGATGCAAGACTAGAAAACAATACAAGAAACTAAAAAAGACCCACATAAATGGAAGAACATACCATGTTCATGGATGCTGTTACTGTTAAGTGCTGTTGAGTCGATTCTGACTCATAACGACCCTGCAGAGGGTTTCTGAGGAGCAGCTTCAAAACAACCTTGCAGTCCAATGTTTATCCTACAGCACCACACCAGGACTCCATGCTCATGGATAGGGAGACTTAATGTGGAAATATAAATACTATGCCAACTGATCTATATGTAGATATGCAATTTTTGATCCAGATTCCATAAATATTGTTTGATGTTGTTGTTGTCAGGTGCCATCGAGTCGGAACCAACTCATAGCGACCCCATGTACAGCAGAACAAAACAATGTCTGATCCCGGGCCAATCTCACTACCGCTGCCACACTTGACACCATCAATGATGCCACCTGGCTGATCCATCTCGTTGGGGGGTCTTCCTATTTTTCTCTGACCCTCCACCTTACCCAGCATGACATCCTTCTCCAGCAACTGTTCCCTCCTGACAATATGTCCAAAGTATGAGAGATGAAGCTTAGCCATCCTACCCTCCAAGGAGCACTCTGACTGCACTTCTTCCAAAACAGATCTATTGGCTCTTTTGGCAGTCCATGGCACTTTCAGTTTTCTCCTCCAACACCACAACTCAAAGGAATCAAGGAGATATAAAAACCCTTTATATGGAAGAGAAAAGGAAAGAGGCTCCAGCTAAGTGAAGTACTACTAGGAATATGGTGGCTCTGTATGCTAAGCACTGAACTGCTAACTAGAAGGTTGGCAGTTTGAGTTCACTAGCAACTCCATGGGAGAAAGATGAGGATTTCTGCTATCATAAAGATTCACAGCCCCAGAAACCCTATACAGGGCTGCTATAAGTCAGAACCAACTTGACAGCACTGAACAATGACAATAACAACTGAAGAAGAAACAAAAAGGTCTGACACGTCCTGATTTCAAAATCTACTATAAAGTTACAATAGTTAGAATAGCCTGGTATTGGTATAGTGACAAACATCTAGACCAATGGAACAAAATCGAGAACCCAGAAGTAAATCCATTCACTTATGGATAGTTGATCACTGACAAAGTGTCATATTCCATAAAATAGGAGAAAAGATAGATAGTCTCTTTAAACAAAAAGTGCTGGCATAACTGGATATTTATTTGCAGAAAAATGAAATAGGAAAATGAACTCAAGATGGGCCAACAACCTAAAACTATAAAGACCATCAACAAAAAACAGGGACAAACTTAGGGGCCCTAATGTATGGCATAGACTGGCAAACATAACCAAAAATGCACAAATTAGATGACTGGAACCTTCTAAAAATTAAATACTTGTGCACATCAAAAGACTTTAAAAAAAAAGACTTCTTAAAAAGAACACAAAGAGAACCTGGAGAATGGGAGGTAAATTTTTTTGACAATGACATATCTGATAAGGGAATGGTCTCAAAAATTTATTGAAATCTTCAACACCTTAATAATAATAATAATAATAGTAAATCTAATTTAAAAATGGGCAGAGGGGAAGGTAGAATCTCCACTGAGTTGTATCCAGTCTGTCTAGGCGGGGCTGATGAAATGAGATGCGGATGGGTCTCTTGTGATACAATTATGAATAATTGTTATCAGGACTTATTGTGAGGGTTGGAAATGTAAAGGTAGACGTTTTGTAGCAAGGAGAGGAGTGATTAATTTTTCAGTCTAGGAGCAGAGGTCCCTGGGATCATCAGGAGAGAAGATCAGAGAGCGGGACCCTACCCAGAGAAGCAGTGATGCCTGAGATGGAGGCAGAGACGATGACGTGGAAAGATGGAGCAGTTGGGGACTTTAGACACAGAAAGGGAGAGGGGCTGTGTGCTGACAACTGGGTGGCAGGCTTGTAGTATATACCCTTTAGTTGGTTGATGATGCATGGAGGGGATTGTAACCAGGGCAATGAAATGATATACGATAGGATGAATGTAAAACAAATGTTCTCCCATGTAAACTATCATATAATTCACAACAAAACATTAAAAAAAAAAAAAAGAAAGAAATCATACGACATATTGAATTAACCAAATCGGCTGCAGAAGACCTCTTTAAAGTGTTAAAGAGCAACAATGTCACTTTGATGACTAAATTGAGCATGTTCATGTTTTGTTTTTTCCTTCCATTTTCTTTTGATGCTTTCTGCATCATTTAATGTTTTGCCCAGGTTCTTGGTGGTGGTGGTGTGCTCTGGAGTTGATTTTGACTCATAGCAACCCTGCGTAGGATTTCCAAGGCTGTAAATCTTTATGAGAGCCGAAAGCCTCATCTTTCTCCTATAGAACAGCTGGTAGTTTCGAACTGCTGACTTTGTGGTTAGCAGACTTACTCATAACCACTACACTCCTTAGAATCCTTCAATATTGCAAGCTGAGGTTCAAAAAAAATTTTTTTTTCTGCTTCTATTTTTTTTTTCTTAAATGTTTTATTGTGAATTATGTGATAGTTTACATGGGAGAACATTAGTTTTACATTCATTCTATCGTCTCATTGCCATGGTTACAATCCCCTCCATGCATCATCAACCAACCAAAGGGTATACCCTGCAATCCTCCCCCCGTACCCCCCAGTTCTTCAGCACACAGTCACTCTCCCTCTCTGGATCTAAAGTCTCCAGCTGCTCCATCGCTCCATGTCATCATCTCTGCCTACATTTCAGGCATCATTACTTCTCTGGGTAGGGTCCCGCTCTCTGCTCTTCTCCCTTGATGGTCCTAGGGACCTCCACTCCTAGACTGAAAAGTTAATCACTCCCCTCCTTGCTATAAAACGTCTACCTTTACATTTCTGACCCTCACAATCAGTCCTTATAACAACTAT
>NW_006408656.1:6172651-6173855 GCF_000296735.1 Chrysochloris asiatica
GTGTATTCCCATTGAGTCTTAGTCTTGGCAAGCCATAGTGTTTTAAATGGCCTCAAATACATATGAAAGTTGGACAGTGTATAAGGATGCCTGTAGAAGAATTGATGCATTTGAATTATGATGTTGGTAAAGAATACTGAAACAACCATGGACTGCCAGAAGAACAAACAAATCTGTCTTGGAAGAATTACAGCCAGAATGCTTCTTGGAAGCGAGGATGGTAACACTTCCTCTCTAGTTCTTTAGACATATTGCCCGGAGGGACCAGTCCCATGAGAAAGACATCATGCTTGGAAAATGGAGGATCAACAATAGAGAGGAAGACCCTTAACAAGATGGATCATCACAGTGGCAGTAACAATGGTCCCAAGCATAACAATTGTGAGGATGGCACAGGACGGGACAGAGTTTTGTTCTGTCGTGTATGGGGTTGCTTTGAGTCAAAACCAACTTGATAGCACCTAACAACAACAATAACAACAATAATCACAAGTGTTTCCCAGAGAAGGGTCACCTTAGCTAAGTCATAATAGATATGTAGGAATATACTGGATGCATTCCTTCATCTAACTTGTCCTTCTTGCTCTGTTTTTCTGGGTGATTCCCTCCTCCATTAAGAGGGTTATGATAAGAACAACCGTTCAGTACACTCATAGATTTATTCTTGCACCAAATGTTTGGCCCATGAGTGAGCACCTGACACCTGCTGGCTAATCAGCATGCACTTTTCAACATGGCGCCTAGTAAAATTTGCAACCGTCAACTGCTTTGTATTCTGCCATATTTGGGAGGAAATAAACCCCAAACAACAATCTGTAGGAAGAGGGAAGCATTAAGTTAACAATGTACCAAATGAAGCAGAGCCAAGCTGTAGAGAGCACAAGTGCTCTGAACATTCAAGTCTGTGGTGCTATTGCTACCCAAGTGCAGCCACGTCCTTGTTTTCCTGTTTGATGATACACTTCAGTATCCTTAAAATAAATCTTTCTTTTTTTCTTAAAAAAAAAAAGGGCAGAGGACATGTACAGACACTTCAACCAAGAAGACATTTATGCAGTCAATGAATATATAAAGAAATACATTATTATTGTTGTTGTCAGGTGCCATTGAGTTGATTCCAACTCATAACCACCCTTGCTGCTATGATCCCATTGCTGCTGCCACTGTGTCAGTATATTTCATTGGGCATCTTTTTTTTTTTTTT
>NW_006408656.1:6178935-6194155 GCF_000296735.1 Chrysochloris asiatica
CAAAGGCATCAATTCTTCTACGATCCTCCTTATTCACTGTCCAGCTTTCGCATCCATATGAGGCTATTGAAAACACAATGGCCTGGGTCATTATCCTGGCTCCTTAGAAGTCAGGATAATGAGTCTTCATCTCTTATACTTCAGATCTATTATCAGAAAGGACTAATTCCTGGAGAAGGACATTGTGCTAGGTAAAGTGGAGGGTCAGTGAATAAGAGTTAGACCCCCCAGTGAGATGGACCAACACTGTGGCAGCAGCAATGGACTCAAACTTAACAATGGTTGTGTGGATGGCACCGAACCAGGCAGTGTTTCGTTCTGTTGTGCATAACGTCACTGTAAGTCAGGACTGACTCGACAGCACCTGACAACAAGTATAACAAGAACATCAAGTCTCTAAATAATTGAAAGTCATACTAAACTCCTTGTAAAAATAATGCAAATTCCTTTAATGAAGTCATTGGCTTCATGCTTGTGTTCCATTTCATCTTTTACAACATCCAGTTTTCCTAGATTTATACATCATTCAGTTCATGTTCCACTCATTAATAGATGCTTATAGCTGTTTCTCCTCACTTTGAGTTACGCCCCATCAGCCATTAAATGTCCCCACAGTTTTACTCCATTCATGTCATCATAGTCAACTCTACTTTGAAGAGGCAGCTCTTCCCCATTGTATTCTGGCAATATAGCTGACAATATTCTGGTGCTATTTATAATGTTTTCATTTTCTGACACTATATCTGACAATGTTCCGCTTCTGTTCTCCTTCTTCCTAGTCATTCTTAGTTTGGAAGTTCCACTGAAATCTGTCTTAATGGGGACCCTGCTGGTATTTAAAATATCAGCGGCATAGTTTCCAGTATCTCAGCAACATGCGAGCCACCACAGTATGACAACTCGTGGGACCAATAAATAACATCATGTTAAATGGAGAAAAGATTGAGATTTTCAAAGACTTAATTTTGTTTCAATCACGACCAATGCTCATGAAAGCAGCAGTTTAGAAATCAAAAGATGTATTATATTAGTCAAATCTGCTGCAAAAGACCTCTTTTAAGTGCTAAAGAGCAAAAATTTCAGGTTCCTCTGACCCAAGCCATGGTATTTTCAATCATCTCATATGCATGTGAAAGTTGGACAATGAATCAGAAAGACTGGAGAGGAACTGATGCATTTGAATTATGATGTTGGAGAAGAATATTGAAAGTACCATGGACTGTCAGAGAATAAACAAATCTGTCTTGGAAAAAATACATCCATAGTGCTCTTTAGAAGCCAGAATGGCGAGACAGTTGCTTGTACTTTGGGGCCAGACCTCTAGTCACTAGGAGGTTGTGGAGGAGAAGTGAGGAGAGCATAGCCAGCTTATCTGCTTACTGCATCAGCTCAGTGCAAAGGGAAGTGCCTGGAGTCCCGTGTCTTCAGCCACCATGTACCCTCCCTCTGTGTGGGTCCCTAATCCAAATAACCAGGAACTAAAGGAGCTCTGGTAGCATAGTGGTTACAAATTGGGCTGTGAACCTCAGGGTCAGCAGCAGTTCAAAACTACCAGCTGTTCCATGGGAGAAAGATGAGGCTTTCTGCTTCCATAAAGATTTATAGCCTCAGAAACCCTGTACAGGGTCTCTATGAGTTGGAACCAACTCCACGGCACATAACAACAACAACAATGCTGGTGAGGAAGGAGCTCTGGTAGCGCAGCGGTTACAAATCAGGCTGCTCTGCAGGAGAAAGATGAGGCTTTCTGCTCCTGTACAGATTTACAGCCTCGGAAACCCTATGCAGGGTCTCTATGAGTCAGAATCGACTCCACGGCACATAACCACCACCACCAAATCTTCTTAATATCTATATTGTCCATAGTATTTTCTTTTGTCCTAAAAATTTTTCATCAGGCTGGGAGAAATCTTTTCAAAGCCTTCTCTGGTGTAGAGTGGGTATCAGATGTTCATTATTAAGAAAGAATCTGTTGATCCCAATTGATTTACATATGTTCAAGTTGTACCAGTTATTTTGAAAAACAGAAGATAAACAATTTCTTCTCATTTTGGAATTAATAAAAATTTATTCATTTTCTAGTAATGCTACTTACAAAGTTTTCAATTTTATTATTTTGTGTTCAAGCCTGACAAGAATAGAAAACCCTTTGTCAAAAGAAACATTTTTAATCATCCCTAGAAATACTGTTATTAAGTGCCATCAAGTCAGTTCTGACCTGTAGCGACCTTATAGCTTTGGTGAGCTTGAACTGCCAACCTTGTGGTTCAAACCTCTAAGCACTTAACTGGGGGAGCTATGTTTGCTGACCCACCAAGCTAGAGCTGAGTACCTTCAGACTGAGGCTTATATTGGGTAGAGTGCCCTTTGGGTACTTATCAGCCACACTAAAGGAACTTTGTAACACTGCCTAAGCAGAGATGCCAAGGACCAGAGAGAGGCATGTCTGACAGGAAGAATTTTATGTTGAGTATTTCTGATCCTGAATTGTAACCTTTTAACTTCCCTATTAAACTCCATCTTTGTAAATATTGTCTGAGAGTTCTGCAATGGATTATAAAAACCAGAGCAGAACTAGATAGTGCTATGGGAGGGATAGTTGGTATTAGAATTAGTAATGGAGGTCATGATTGGTTATGTATGACCTCCATTTCATACAAATCAGTCTTGGGCTGATGTTGAATTTGATTCTCCTTTCCTCTTATAAAGTCAGAGGATGTCAGAAATTGCCTCTACACCATTTGCACAATCTCCTTAAAGATTCCTGGGACTTGCAAACTCAAACAATATCCTTTCTGGGTTTCATAAAGATACACTTGAAAGAGCAAGCAACCTTACAAAACAGGCAGGAGCTTCCACCTCCCCCCGCAAACTGGAACCCATCAAAACATTCAGAGAATGAACTGAAAAAGTACAAATGAAAACACAAACAAAAGCCAACAGTAAATCTCTAAGGGAAGGGGGGGGGAACCAACTCTATTCAAGGAAGCAGAATTCTATTTGAGAGGTTACTCATCCAAGACAACACAAACTGGGAATAAACAGAATCCACAAAGTAAAACTATGAACTCCTACAAGTTACAGTGATCCAGGCAATATTTATATTGCTAAATCAGGAACAAACAATGTAATATTTATAAAAGGCAAAAGCAGTTAACAAATGTGGGGGCTTTATAGCAATTGGTTAAGGCTTAATTGATTTAGTTACTACTTGGTGATACTGGGCTTTGCTGATTAGTTACCATTTAGTGACCAAAGGGGGTTCACAAAGCAGTCACAAAGCAATCATAAGACATCCTTTTCTGCTAATATAATTTTCTTGTACAATGTGGTTGCCAAAAGTGCCTTGCATAATTTGGTTACAAAGAAAACATTTCTTTATATGCCAGATTAAATCTGTTTGAAATTTAACCTTTTAGAGTACAGTAGGCTTTTACAAAGTGGGATTTAATTTCAGGCCCAAAAGCAGTTATCATTAAACTGAGTGTCCCAGAGATTTAAATTTTAGGGTGCTGTGGGTGTTCTATCCCATCACAGGAGTCCTAGGTGTGATGCTGTGGGTTTGAACTGCAAGGTCGGTGGTTCAAGCTCACCAGCTGCTCCTCAGAAATCCTATACAGGGTCGCTATGGGTTGGAACTGACTCAACAGCATTTAACAACAACAACATCCCATCACAAGCCAAGTCTGCCCCTCTCTGGCTGGCCCTCGGACATCCTGATTGTCTTTGAAAGGAACTAATCAGATAGCTCCAGTAGCTCTGGATTCTCTGCCTAGGGCTGGGCCATTGTGGTGTTGCTTAAATGTGACATAGGGGGGCCAAGTCTGGCCCAGGTTGCCCACCTCTGCCTAGCAGTTTGCACGTTGCCCAGAAACATCACTCCTGTCTGAGGCAGTGAGAACTGAGACTGAGAAGCCCTTTAATCTGGACTGGCACCGGCTCAGCCTTGCCCTCCTCAGTCAGCCAGATAGTTGTCTTCCAAATTTCATGGCAAAGATGAGTGAGTGCCTCCTGTGTCGCCTCACTTTCTTGAAAGATTTCAATTTTGATTCCATCAACTCCTGGTACCTTGTTCTTCACCAATTCCTTCAATGCACCTTGGACTTCCTCCTTCAGTATCACTGGCTCTTGATCATATGCTACCTCTTGAAATGGTTGAACATGAACCATTTCCTTTTGGTAGAGTGACTCTGTGTATTCCTTCCATCTTCTCTTGATGCTTTCTGTATCATTCAATAAGGGGTTACTAAAATTTTATCCCTAACAATAAAAAGGAATCTTGGTGTAGTACGGTAGGATAAGCATTGGACTGCTAACCAAAAGGTCCACAGTTCAAAGCCACCAGCCACTCCTCAGAAATCCTATATGGGGTTGCTATGAGTCAACAGCACTAAACAACAACAGTGATGGAAAAGTGAATCTAGTATGCCACTTAATGGATATAGAGGTAAGCAAAGTGTATTGTGGACCCAGTTTATATGTACCTTCCCAGATTTGATCATTTCCAACACTTCCATTCTTGCTTCTCCATCACTTGCTCAGTACTGGGTTGCAGCAGTTGTTTCCATTGATTCATTTTCTAACATTACTGTTTGTCTTAGCCACCTTCTGGATAAGGGACAGAAGACTGTTCAGAGTCTATCGGACTTACTGAAATCAGTAGTAACATGCCCAATTAAAGCTGACTAATCCCCCAGGAGCTCTGGTAGCATAGTGGTTATGAATCGGGCTGCGAACCGCTGGGTCAGCCGTTTGAAACTACCAGCTGCTCCATGGGTGAAAGATGAGGCTTTCTGCTCCCGTAAAGATTTACAGCCTCAGAAGCCCTGTTCAGGGTCGCTATGGGTCGGAACCAACTCGATGGCACTTAATAACAATAACAATCCCCCAGCACTTCTAGACACAGGTAACACATAGGGAGTAGGGTCTGTCTGCCTTAGCATCTGCCTAGTGGGGCTGCTATCCCAACCAAGAAGCACATGAAAATTAATACCCACTTGGGAAAAATTTGACCAATGAGATAGAGGAGACAAGAGGGAGCCAACATGCAAATTCTTGCTTCTCTCTCCTCGGGACTGTTCAAAGGCATGGCGACTAATCCTGAGACATTATTCCTTCTTCCTTGGTACCTTCAGATTGTATTCCCCAATACAGTTCATAGATTTTCTCTCAGATTCTGTTTTCTAAAGGACTCAGGCTAAACAACATTACCTGCTACAATGGTAGAGTTGAGTAATTGTAACAGGGATCATAAGGCCTACAAAGTCTAAAATATTTCATCTTTATGGAAAAAGTTTTCCAAACTCTAACTTAAAGCATTCATTTCAATAAATATTCATCATGTAGTGGGCATTAAGGAGCTCTGATAGTGTAGTGGTTACAAGTCAGGCTGCTAACCTCAAGGTTAGCAATGTGAAACTACCAGCCGTTCCGTGGGAGAAAGATGAGGCTTTCTGCTTCCATAAAGATTTACAGCCTCAGAAATCCTATACCACCAGTGGACATTATGCTAATTGCAAATATATGGCTGAAATAAAATAGTTCTCTGTCACTTCAAAATGTCTCTCAAGGGAATATAACAGAAGTTGTGTTTTGCATACATACCTAGAGTCTTTAATACAGTGGGCAGCTGTGAGGACCCACCTCTCTTTCACTAAGCTTCCTCCACATATATGAGCAAGAATCCTGCCAGACTGAATTTGAAGGCTCACTATCCATGGCCACGCACCAACTTGAGCTTCTGTGCCTCCTATAATCCGAGAGCCCTTTAACACATCCACCAGTGGTCCTGTTCCACAACCTAAAAATAAAAAGGATACATTATTTGGATTAAACCGCTATATTACATGTCACTTCTTATTCTGAGCACATCAATATAATCATTTAAATTCCTTTTTTTTTAATGATAAAGCAAGCTGTATATCAAAGGCATTCACGTATTTTAAAAGATTATTAAAGGAACGTTAAGACAGAGAAAACAACTAGTGGTCTGCATCTGCCATAAGAGAGAAAGAAGGAAACCAAAGAGAAGAAACTAGTCCACAGGACTAATAGTCTACATGAACCATAAGACCAGAACAACTAGATGGTGCTCAGCTATCACCACTGACTATTGTGATCAGGAACCCAATAGACGGATCCAAATAGAATAGGAGCAATATGTGGAACAGAAGAAGAAAGTCCGGAACTACTGTAAAAGACTCCCTAAGACTATCACACCACCCTGAGGTAACTCTTTAAACCTTGAATCAAAACTATTCTATGAAGTCATGTTTTAGTTAAATAACAGATTGACTCATAAAATAAACAATATAATTCATGAATATTGTATTCCTTGTAGCAATCATCTATATGAGGCCAAGCAGGCAGTATTTACTCAAAAGTTAAGAGAAGGCAAAGGGATTACTGAAGTGGAACAAACAGAACAGACATATGAGAAAGTTGACACACTGTGAAAAATGTAACCAATATTACTGAACAAATTGTGTAGAAAATTTGTTCAATGGGAAGCTAATTTGCTGTGTAAATGGTCACCAAAAATACAATAAAATATTTTGTTTTTAAAAAGAGCCTAAGAAAAAACACACCTTAATTGATTACATGCAAATAGGCATTAAATCAGTTTAGTTCTTTAATTTAAAAACTGACTCCCTGAAATGGAGTCCTCTTGTGGCACTATAGGATAAGCTCTGAACTACTAACCTTAAGGCCCCTATTCAAACCCACTAGCAAATTCACTCCAGCAGTTAACAACAACTCCTCAAAACTGGGATATAAAAATGAGGTAAGCTGCCCTGGCCGGGTCTCACGTTGCTATTTGTGCAAAATAATGATTAAAGCGTCTGGAACCGGTATGTTAAGAGTTCTTCCTTTTGTCATTTAACTTTTGGGGCTAATTTTCCTCAACTATAATATGAGTCTGAATGGACTCCACAGCACTTAACAACTATTAATGTATTAAAATGTGACTGGAAACTATGTTGTTGTGGTTATGTGCCGTGGAGTCGGTTCCAACACATAGCGACCCTATACAGGGTTTCCGAGGCTGTAAATCTTTACGAGAGCAGAAAGCCTCATCTTTCTCCCGCGGAACAACTGGTAATTTCGAACTGCTGACCCTGAAGATTCGTAACCACTACGCTACTAGAGCTCCTTGGAAACTATGTAGGTTTGTAAATTTTTGACTAAAGGTGGTTGGGACAACGAAAAGAGAGGACCCAAATTCAAACACTGTCAAAGAGGAAGAAAGACTAAAGAATCCGTCCAATGAGAGGACTGAACAGACAATGCTTGGCGCTGGACCCTTCCCTTTCCTGCCCGTACCCTCTTTCTGCTGCACTGCCTTCCTGTGAGCAGCCTCAGCGCCCACCAGACCAGCGGCCTGTGCCCGCGAGGGACTGAGCCTACTCATCTCGGAGAGTGAGAGGTCCTCGTAGTACCACAGAGAGCTCCCCATATACAGCAGCACAGCGCTCAGGAGTCCCAGGCCCATTGTAGAACTCACAGCAGGCAAGATGGCAGTCAGGCATTTCCGGTCCCCACAGGCCCTGGGCCTGTCAGGCTCCAGGCTCGCGCAGGGCACACTCAGCGTATGAGGCCTGTGAAACTCGCACTGAGTATGAGGCTGCGCATCACGTGAAGCAAGGCGCATAGGGCAGCAAGGTATGTGAAAGGGGCGAGGTGGGGAGGTGTGGGGCAGGTGGGCAGTAATGGTGGATGAGGTACAAGGGGCAGGTGAGACCTGTGAGGGGGCCGGGATCTGTGATTGCAGGAGGCAGGAGTTGTGACAAATCAAGCCGTCCAGTATCCACTAGGACAAAATGTACGTGAAATTCAGCCCTGTCTGGGGGTTCGTTAACAGATGAGCCTGTCCAGGCCAGACGGACACACGTCCACTGTCCAATGGGAGGACGTGCAGGAGCTCGAGCAGAGTGCAGCCCTGCTAACCCAGAGGAGACTCCCAGAAGACGGCAACATGGAGCCCTAATCTGAGTGTGCCAAACCAGGGAGGGGAGCGACAAAGCAAATAAATGGAGAGGTTGGTATTTGAGACAACACAGCCATCGAGGTATCCTAGAGTGAAAACTCAGTCTGTAAAATTAAGAGCTTTATTGAAAGTCACGAGATGGCCCAGACGGGAAGACGTCAAAACTCAGGAGTAATAAAGACTACTTTGCCAGATAGTGAAAGAAAAATAAAATATTTGTACATTCAGAGCAGGAACGAAAAGTTACAAAATCATAATTAAACTAAAAGACAAGGGAAAGAAAAAAGTGCAATGTCTAGAAGCAGGGATTTAGCAGGAGTAGGTGGATAACACATCAATGGGATTACATGATGGGTTAAAGGCTGGCACCCCTTAGGTTATTACAACATGCTCAACATGCAGTAGCAGGACAGGTTTTTCTAGTGACCTGTTACTAAAATTGCTTCTTCAATCAAGTCCTTAGAAGCCAGGATGATGAAACTTGTCTCTGATACTTCGACATAGGGACCGGTCCCAGGAGAAGGACATCAGAAGAAGACCCCTAACGGGATGGAGTGGCACAGCATCAATGGGCTCAAGCATAACAACAATTGTGAGGATGATGGAGAAACACAACAGTGTTTCATTCTGTTGTACATTGGGTCGCTTTGAGTCAGAGCCGGCTAGAAGCATCTAACAACAACATCGGTGTATTATTATTCTACTATTTATGTTGTTTTTGTTGGAGTCCTGGTGTGGTGCTGTAGGATAAGCACTGGACTGCCAACCACAAGATCAGTAGTTCAAATCTACCAGTCGTTCTCGGAAGCCCTATACCGGGTCCCTGTGAGTTGGAACTGAAGAAAACCCTGTGAGTCAGAACTATCAGGGTACGTCAAAGAAAAAACTAAATTTAAGGTTTCTTCTGCATTTGTGTAATTAAAGCTCCAGAGTCAAACAATATAGCCTTTCTTCCCTTTAGCAGCGCTCTTTAATATAGTTTATTAAATATAGTATAGGGCAGAAGCCTGCTTTATACTTGAGGATAGGTATGCTGATGGCTTGCCATAATGAGAAATTTCTAAGTTTGCAAATGAAGCTGCAGAAGAGGGAAAGGAGAAAAGCACCCAGCAATACAGCCAAATGTCAAGCCTGAGCTAAAAGGGTGTCTCTGAGAATTACATTGCGCTGGGCTTACCCAGAATTTTAAGAACAATGGTGGGGTTTTTTTTAATGTGTGATTTTTAGTTGTTTTGTCATTGCTACCTGAACTATGCTGAACTTTGCCTTACAGTAGCCAAGAGAATAGTGTGAGCTTTGGTAGTTTGAGAAATTAGTCACGTGGTAAAGATTTAAAGTAGGGATCAATAAAAGGACTGCTATCTTGTTTATGTCATTCTTCTGAGAATAGTTGGTAGCATTAAATCAAAGGACAATCTCAATTGTGGGTTTACAGGTAGTAACAAGTGGAAAAGGGAAAAGAGAGGACCAAGGCTGCTCAGTAGGTGGGAGGCAGATGATATCGGAGAAACAAGTTGCACCATGAAGTGATCTAGGTACAGATAAGAAACTAATTTTGACCTCTAGCATGATGGCAGATTAGGCAAATATGCTACCCAGACCCTCTGTAATAAAGGTATGAAAGACCACATGAAACAAATATGGATGATAATCCTATAACCCTAAATTTCAGAGGCAAGGATAGAGAAGTGAATTGAATACTGATTGGAGAAGAAGCTGAACAAAAGTGGCAAGAGAGGAGACAAACGGAATGGGTGAATTATAGCTGTTGTAATACAATGCAACCATTGTGAACTTTGGTAAGTAGCATTCAGTTGAGACAGCAGTCTGATAATCAGCTCCACAAATGCTCACAATGGTGTCTGGTGACCACAAAGGTGAGATCCTCCCCTTGTTCTCCACACCCTCCTGGTAACCAGGAGTATGACCAGCCTCCGCCTTCACCCACTGTTATTTGCACAGTTCTTGCTCTTCCTGAAGTTGGAAGCACGCCCTTGTGGATTGGGCAGTGGGTGCATGCCATCCTCATGTCTGGAGATATGTGTACTATACATCCTCAGACCAGCAGAACAAGCATTACCATATGGGTGAACTGGCCCAACCACCCCTGGATGGGCAGGTACTCCTTCCAGAACCAGCTTCCCTGCCCCCAACTGCCCTCCAGGCTCAAAAGAGCTCCTTCTGGGAAAAGTCACTTTGAGGCCAGCCATACTCTGAGCAGACACAAACTCTTTTCAGATCCCATACCCTAACCAAAGGCACCTTCTAGACCAGCAGGAACACATTCTAGGACCATTTCACCCCGTCAACCCTCATGACTTCCTTTGACTGACAGAACATCATAATGGCTTCCCTGCCGTCACCCTTTTTCTCCTTTCTGGGCCCTGTTTCCTTACACCCCAGTTTTATCCTATGTACTTTTCCCTTTCCTTTTCTTTCCATTACCTTGTATTTTCCCCCTTTATTTCTCTGCTTTCCTTCTTTCTTTTCTTTTTCCTTCCCTATTTTTGAAGTCCTGGTGTGGTCCTGTGGGCTAATGCGCCAAATTGCAAAGCCATTTGAACAGCAAGGTCGGCATTTCAAGCTCACCAGCTGCTCCTTGGAAACCCTATACAGGGTTGCTGTGGGTTGGAACCGACTGGACGGCACTTAACAACAACAACAAATTTTCTTTTAATTTGATCTTACTATTCACTTTTCCTCCTCTCTAGTTTTATTGTTCTCTTTCTTTTTTCTCTTCTACTATTTTTATTTTCATTTCCTTTTTATCTTTTCACTATTAAATTCTTTTTTTCTTGCTCTTGTTTGCTTTACCACCCCTCCTTGTTTTTTCCTTCTTCTTCTTTTTTTTTTTCTATTTGTTTCTGGTTTTTTTCTTTTGTTTTTATCTTTTTTCTTGTCCAACCTGGTGGAAGACAGCAACCATGCCCACATGGCCCAGCTACACCTCTACCTCCTGCAACCCCACCCACTGCACCACTACCCACTCCTGTACCACCTGGTCAATGATAGGCAGTGGCTAACACTAGCCAAACCCACCCCCAATTGCACTACACAAACAGAAAACAAATAACTGTGCACAACTCACATTCTCTATCACAATCACATAGAGAAATGTAGTGAACACCCAACATACAGCATCTACTAAATACAAATGCTAAAGGGTGTTCTTTGAACTGAGAACCAAAAACAGCAGACAACAACCTGAGATTACCATACATGTCAACAACACCATAGAAGTATTTAAAGTAAAACAAACCTACAAGACTGAAAATAGAAAGCCAGAGATACCAATTTATAATGAAGTTAACCACAAAGCAAAAAGGGAAATAATGTACAGAACTTCCAAATATTAAGGATGCAAGTATACTTCAAGACAAAACAGACTGTGCTAAATAGGGGGAAAATTTTTAAATAAATTACAGGGTAACCAAAGAGAAAAATAATATACTTGCACATCAAAATAAAAAAAGAGGAAAATCAGAAAGATTTAGTAAACATTAACACAACAGAAATAAAAAGAAAACCCACAAGCAAAATGAACTCAGCACAGAAAATTATGTGGAACAAAGAAACCCGAAGAATTCAGGAAAACACTACAGTAACAAACATTACTGTTTGTTGTAAAAGAATACAACCCTCACTCATACCTTTCCTGATTTAAACCATTCATTATCCCCTTGTGTTCAAACGACTGCTTCTTGATCTATGCGCAGGTTCCACATGAGGGCAGTTAAGTGTTCTGGAATACTCATTTTTTTCCCCAGTTTTTTTTTTTTAAGTTTTTATTGTGGACTGAGTGATAGTTTACATGGGAGAATATTGACTTTACACCTTCTTTTCATTACAGTGATTACAATCTGCTTCATGTATCATCAGTCAACAGTATTTGTTTCCATTCCCTCTGTTTTGGGGGATTTTTTGGGGAGGGATATATACAAAAACACTCAGGAATATATAATAATTTAAACAGCCAAAGGGCACATTCTGGAAGCCTACCTCCTGGCCACCAGCACCCAATCCCTCTCTTTCCATGAGTCCAGAGTTCTCAGCTGCTCCCTCTCTCCATGTCCTCATCTCTGCCTCCATCTCTGGTGTCACTGCTTCTCTGGATAAAGTCTCGCATTTTGCCAGTGCTCTTCTCCCTTGATGGCCCTAGGGTCCTCTGCTTCTGGAATGTAAAATTAACTACTCCCCCATTTTTGTTACAAAACCTCCACCTTTACAGTTGTGACAGTCACAATTAGTCAGGATAACAATTATTCACTATTGAATCATCAGAATCCTATCCCCATCTCCTTTCACCAGACCCGTCTAAAGAAGATGAAAACTATTAAGTGGGAACTCTACCCTCCCCACACACTCTTAAACTAAACTCCCTTTTGAAAACTTGTAAGCCAGTCACTTCGTACTTCTATCACCCCCTCATTTTAGGTAGCCAATGTCTAAGTTGCCCTTCCCTATATACCCTCTATACAGAGGGGATAGGATTGATACTTGATGTGAAGACTCCATCCCTGTCAGTTGGTACCTTGAGCTACTACAATCATGAATATAAGTCAGGTTCATCAAATTGTAACAATTTACACTCATTTCCTTCATCAAAAAAAAAAAATTTTTTTTTTTTAAATCTTCCTCTAGTCGAGTTCTGATTATCAAGCCATCAAAGTCAAATGGGTACTATATGCGAGTTTGGGTGTTCTTGTGCATCTTGCCTCATTTCATACCAGTTGGATTCTTCACTCTCAGCTGTAGTCCCCCATGGCTTTGTCCTTGTTATGGGCTCAGGAGTCCCCAGGTCTCACCACACTTCAGACCAACCAGCAATTCCTCTTCCCTCTCTCATTTCCAGATCAGTGGGAGTCTATGGAACATGGTTGAACCCAACCCATATCTTCATTGCTGCCTTTCTCCCTCTTCCAGTCACCAGTAGACCAATGTGGTCACCAGCAAGCTTACATGCCTGCTCATGTGTTCCTTTTGAGTGTCAGTCTTGGATGGAGGTTTGTCCTGAAGGGACTTGATTGCTTGCCTTGATGGCTCCCCAGCAGACAACTTGCTTGTTCTTGTTGTAGCCAATCATACTGCCATTTTTTGTTGTGGATTTTTCCTGCTGATCTTTCTTTGAAGATATATCTTCTGTTGCTCTAGCTGTTCCAGGCTGGTCTGCTTGTCCTTTCTAGTGGGAATGTCCCACCTCAGAAGGTTCTGGATGGGACTCAGGATTGAATACCCATTTTTTGCATTGTTATCCATAGCTTGTCATGATCCACACAGTCAAAAGCCCTTGCATGGTCAAAAAAGCACAAGTAAACATCTTTCTGGTATTCTCTGCTTTCAACCAATATTCATTTGACATCAGTAGTGATATCCCTTTTTCCATATCTTTGTCTGAATCTGGCTTGAACCTTTGGAAGTTCCCTATTGAAGCTGTTTTATTATTATTATTATTATTTTCAGAAAAAATTTAATTGCATGTGATATTAATGATACTGCCTGATGATTTCCACATTCTGTTGGATCACATCTCTTTGGAATAGTTCTCACAAATATAGATCTCTTCCAATCAGTTGGCCAAGTGACTGTCTTCCAAATTGCTTGGCACAGATGAGTGTTTGCCACCAGTGCTCCAACAGTTTGGTGAAAGATTTCAGTGTGTATTCCATCAATTCCCGGAACCTTATTTTTTGCCAATTCCTTCAATGCACCTTGGACTTCTTCCTTCAGTACCATTGACTCTTGATCATATGTTACCTCTTGAAATCATTGAACAGCAGTCATTTCTTTTTGGTACAGTGACTCTGTGTATTTCTTCCATATTCTTTTGATGCAGTCTGCATCATTCAACATTTGCCCATTACATTTTAACATTGTTGTTGTTAAATATAGTCAAGTCAGATCCAACTCATAGTGATCCTGTATAGGATTTCCAAGAGCGGCTGGTGGATTTGAACCACCAACCGTGCTTTATCCTGCAATGCCACACCAGGACTCCATTTTAACATCACAATGAATAAATTAAATGCTTTCATTGTAAAAGATCTTCATGCCTGTATTACTATTGGTTTAGCATCTTGCTTTGTTAGAAGTAAGCTGCTCTGTCTCTTTTACTTGGTTATCCCTATAGCCCTTTACTGACTGGATGGGAGTGGGAGGGTGTATGTTGTTCCTAAGTCCTTTACTGGCTATACAGGAGCATGAGTTGTTTACTCCATAAGCAGCTTCTTGCCTTGTTCAGTCTGTTGTAAGTGTTGGTGTTGCTCGTTTTTTGATGTCTTGCTTTGTTTTGTTTTCTTCCCAGAAATATTAAGAAACAGTGGGTTAAGACAGACTGAGAGAGCAATCAAGTTGAAATTGTTTGGCTTCTTGCTTTGCTAGTTTCAGTGTCTATGTTTTTCCTAAGAACATTAAAACACCTCAGTTCTCCTTGTTGAATGTACAAAAAAACTAAAGTTTAAAGGTAGACCCAGAGTAAATTCAGCATTGTCTTCCAAATATGTCAAGAGACGGATTAGGTGTAGGCATTTTTAAAGAACTTTCATCAGCTAAATTTAGATTTAGTAAAATAAACATAAGTTTAAAAGAAATCTTGAGATACTTAAACAAACTTTTATTTTATTAAAGTATGATGACTATAGAGGATAAGCACTGGACAGTGAACTACAAGGTCAGTGGTCTGAGTACACCAGTCTCTGTGCTGGAGAAAGATATGGCTTTCTATCCCCACAAAAATTTACAGCCTTGGAAACCTAGTTCAGGGTAGCTATGAGATAGAACTGACGTGACAGACTTAACAACAACAACAGTATACGTGTAATTTCGAGATCTTTAAGTAAATTTATTAGTCTTTTAGAGTCAGGTATAAAACAGGGAACATAAGTGGACAGTTTAAAGGACAAAATTAGTTGGTGAGATGACCATTATGATAAATTTGATATTTTAAAATATCTTAAACATATTAGAAGACTCCAAGCAGGGGATGCACCAGACCTAGTTGCAAAACTGAGCACCCAGATTTTTGGACATTTTTATGTTACCATAATGGAGCTCTGGTAGTGTAGTGGTTACAAATCGGGCTGCTTAACCTCAAGGTCGGCAGTTCAAAACTAGCAGCTGTCCACGGGAGAAAGATGAGGCTTTCTGCTCCCGTAAAGATTTGCAGCCTCGGAAACCCTGTGCAGCGTTACTATCAGTCAGAACCTACTCCACAGCACTTAACAACAACAACAACAA
>NW_006408656.1:6195525-6206307 GCF_000296735.1 Chrysochloris asiatica
ATAAAATTTATAGTAAGTTCTACTGAGGACATGTGAAAATTGACACTTGAGTAATCAAATCCAACATGCACTCTAGTTAAAGTCTGAGACTTAAAAGAGAGAAAAATTTGTTCAAGACACTCATATTTACAGATCAAATCTTTCCCAAGTACAAAAGAATCAGATATCGGTAGACTTTACTAAAAAGAACATATAAAGCGAGACAATAATATAGAATCATAAAAAAAAACTCTCAAAGAAAGAAAGTATAAACCAGTGATTTTATACTTAGTCAAGCCATCCTTAAAATAGTTTATTTTAATGTGTCAAAACAGTTGAAAAACCATTTAAAATATGCAAGAATGCAAGGAATTTTGACCCATCTTGAGTAATCTACTGGGTATTGTGCTTCATCTGGGCAAGAGATAACTATGGAAACTTTAGCAAAACAACTGATGATAGGCATCTATTTCATTTTGGATATAAGGCTAAAACAAAGGTGGAGACAAGGGAGGAGAATAATATGTAGTATTTGTTCCAATAGAATAGCTATAATTCAAATTAAAAATGGAAGAGGATAAAGGGGAAAATGAAAGACTAATAAGCTCCTTAAAATTATAATGAGTGGGAGTTAAAGCCATTAAAAACTGACAAATCAGTTGTTGTTAGGTGCTGTCAAGTCGGTTCCAACCCATAGCCACCCTGTATAGGGTTTCTGAGGAGCAGTTGGTGAACTTGAACTGCCAACTTCATGGTTCAAACTGACATTGCAGTCCAGTGCATTAACCCACAGCACCACACCAAAAGGGTTAAATAAAAATAAACAAGGATTGTTAAAAGATATAAATACAAACCCACCACCACTAGAACGAACCTTCCTAAACACTGAAAGAACTTTAAAATATAACAGAGCAAAGAAAACATATCACTTAGAGAAAGAAAAATCAAACACTATAAAATAATATGACAGAATTGAGACCAAACATACCTTTCATTTCAATAAATGTGAATGGGCTTAACTCATCTATTAGACTAACAACATATTGCATTAGGCAAATCTGCTGCAAAAGACCTCTTTAAGTGTTAAAGAGCAAAGATGTCACTTTAAGGACTAAGGTGTGCCCGACCCAAGCCATGGTATTTTCAATCACCTCATATTCATGTGAAAGTTGGACACTGAATAATGAAGATTGTAGTTGAATCAATGCATTTGAATTATGATGTTGGCAAAGAATTTTTTTCATCTCTCAGACTTTGTTGTCAGAAATGACCAGTCTCTGGAAAAGGACCTCATGCTTAGTAAAGTGGAGGATCAATCAAAAAAGACAAAAAAAAGACCCTCATCTAGATGAATTGACACAATGGCAGCTACTGTGGGGCTCAGCCATAACAACAGTTGTGAGAATGGTGCAGGATGGGGCAGTGTTTCATTCTATTATGCACAGGGCCACTATGAGTCAGAACTGACTCAGCAACACCTACACATAACATCAACATCTGTTAGAAAAAATGATTTTCAAGTAGACTCAAAAAGTAAAATCCAACTGTATGCGATACAGTAGAGTTACATTTAAAACAAAGTGGTTTGTTGTTGTTAAATACCATCAGGTCAGTTCCAACTCATAGTGACCCCATATAGGTTTTCCAAGGAGTGACTAGTGGGCTTGAACCATTGGCCTTGTGGCTAACAGTCCAGTGCTTATCCTAAAGCACCACACCAGGACTCTAAAACAAAGTGATTTAGAAAAGTTAAAACTAAAGGGATGGTAGTTCCACTT
Organism: Chrysochloris asiatica; assembly: GCF_000296735.1. NCBI lineage: Eukaryota > Metazoa > Chordata > Mammalia > Afrosoricida > Chrysochloridae > Chrysochloris > Chrysochloris asiatica. The sequence continues at coordinate 6,197,283 of NW_006408656.1, forward strand.
GCAAATAGCATTATAAAAATCTTTTAGATTCTATCCCCAGAAAAATTGACAACACTTGTAAAAAACAAACAAAACCAGACATTTAAAGTCTGGAAGTGGTCCTAAGAGCACACAGCAAATAAAAATGCACTGTTGTCAAGTCCGTTCTGACTCATGGCGACCCTCTAAGTTCTAAAGACTCTGCAAATCTTTGTGGAAGTAGCTAGCCTCGTCTTTCTCCTGTGGAGTGTCTGGTGGGTTTGAACTGTGCCAACCTTTCATTTAGCACCCTAACACTAACCCACTATATCACCAGGGCTCCACAGCAAATAGGGAAACGTTTATTCAAGAAAATCTAAAATTGGTAAGGATAGTGAGAGACTATCACACGTTGACCTATGATTTGTTCCCCTTTTTTCCCCTTCCAGACAAATGTAATATAAACTCCACTCAGGTAGGTGCAGTTGTGAACACAGACTTACTTCTCTTTCTCCCCAGATCCCAGTCAAGGGCTCCAGTGTCTTCTGGTAAGGTTTAAGGTATCAGCATTCCTCATCCTGCCCCCACCTACCCATTGCAGAGTAAAAACTCTGGGAAACTATGGCAGAAATGTTAAGGGTTCCCTTCTTCTGTAAGGTCCTCCGTTATGGGACAGAAACTCTCTCTAGTGTGGTACACTGAGAACCCTGGAACCCCAATCACTCTCATCTTGGTCTGTTTAAAGGACAGATTCCATGCTGGTGGAGTCAAGCTAAGAAGACCAAAGGTTATCACTTCTCCCTCCCAGTGAATGTCCAGTTCCTAAATTGAGAAAATAACTCAGAAAGAAGCACACCACTATCCACACCCCTAGGTTCAGAGCTGTGACTCAGAGATTTACACAAGTGGAGAGGCAAACTGTGAAACAGGAAAAACAGAGCACAAAGAATAGTACCCCTGTCCACCAGTCAGCCAAACCTCAAACTCTAATCTCATATCTATGCAAAGGAGCCTAAGTTTAATTGGATCAGTCTATGGAGCCAGGATGGCCAGACTTTGCCTCTCATACTATGGACATATTCTCAGGAGGGAGCAGACACTGGAGAAAGATATCATGTTTGGTAAAGTGGAGAGTCGGAGAAAAGGGGAAGACCCCCAACAAGATGGATTGGCATAGTGGCAGCAGCGATGGGCTCAGAAATAGCAAAGATTGTGAGGTTGGCCCAGAACCAGGCAGTGTTTTGTTCTGTTGTGTATAGGCTTGCTATAAATTGGTACCGACTTGATGGCATCTAACAACAACAACGGAGCAATTTATCCACCAGGACATTGTTGAAAACAACAGAGCAATTCGTTGACAATTAGCAACTGAGTGTAGTAAGGGAAAAGGGCAGGGAATCCAGTTAAAACCACTGCTATCTCAGGGTGACTATACATACACATGCCTAAGACTGCACCCTATAAGGTGCAACATCAGAGGTTTCATACTTCAGGGTAAATGTTGTTTGTTGTTGTTAAGTGCCATCAAGTCAATTGTTGTTAAGTACCGTGGAGTCAGTTCCAACTCATAGCTACCCTGCGCAGGGTTTCTGAGGCTGTAAATCTTTACAGGAGCAGAAAGCCTCATCTTTCTCCCGTGGAACAGCTGGTAGTTTCAAACTGCTGACCATGAGATTAGCAGCCCTATTCATAACCACTACACTACCAGAGCTCCTTTGACCATGGTGTCCTATAAAACTATGCTGAATCCCCAGGCCCAGCAACTCATTCCTTCAGGTTGTTTGGTAATATCTAAGAAGTTGTCATCATTATGCCCCCTGTATGCTCCACTACTAAGGAGCATTGGTAGCGTAGTGGTTACAAATCGGGCTGCGAACCCTAAGGTCATTAGTTCAAAACTACCAGTCGCTCCACAGGTGAAAGATGAGGCTTTCTGCTCCCATAAAGATTTACAGCCTCGGAAACCCTGTACAGGGTCGCTATGGGTCGGAACTGACTCGACGGCACATAACGACAACAACAACAAGATGCTCCACCACTAGAGGCCTGGTGTGGTACTGTAGGATTATTCACTGGACCACAAAGCTAATTTGAACTGCAAGGTCGGCAGCTCAAACTCAGCAGCAGCTCCTTAGAAACCCTAAACAGGGTCATTATGGGTCAGAACCGACTCAACGGCACGTAACAACAACAAAAGTGCTCTACCACAGAGTCCTGGTGTGGCACTGTAGGATAAACTCTGGACTGCTACCCACAAAGTTGGTGGCTCAAACCCACTAACTACTCCTCAGAACCCCTATACAGAGTATCTATGAGTAGGAACTGATTGGACAGCATTTAACAAGAACAGGCACTGCCGAAAAAGAGCCTTCATGGTGCTATAGGATAAGCACTGGAATGCTTACAGCAAAGTCAGTGGTTCACAAACATCAGCTGCTTCACGGCAGAAAGATGAGAGTTTCTGCTTCTGTAAAGATTTATAAGCTCAGAAACCCTATACAAGGTCACTAAGAGAATCAACTCAATGACAGTGTGTTTTTTTGTTATTTGTTTGCTTTTTTGCTTTTGGCATGCTCTACAACATTCAACAATATGTTAGCAGCAAGGGTAAATACCCATGTACAAATAAATACCCTTTGTCAAACCTTTATATAATTCTGGGTATTCTCTCTCTCTCACTTCCATAACCATTCAGCCTGTGTATCTATCCATGAATCTACCCATAGATCACTGTTATGGCAAGATTGTATATATACCAGTACTTACCTCTGTTCCCTGTAACCTTTGCACTTGAATGTACCTGGTAATATAACCAAGATAAAACGCAAAACAGAAATATATTGAAAAATTTTTAATTCACAATTTTGGGATATTTTAAGCCTACTTCTTTCATAATGGATGCAAAAATCTTGTCTTCCCCTACCTTCATCATTCTGCTGCCAGTCTCCCTCTTGAATATTAACCAAAACCGTTTTGAAAAAACAAATTTACAAAGCTTGAAGAACTCACACTATCTTATTCTAAGACTTACTATAAAGCTACAGTAACCAAAACAGTGAGGTTCTGGTGAAAGGACAAACAAATAGATCAATAGAACATGATTTGTATATAAAGAATCTTTAGAAAATTTGTTGAGACTTACTTTATTGCCCAATATATTGTCAAATTTTGTAAATATTTTTATGTGCTTGTAAAGAACTACTTGCAATTGTGTTTAGTGTTTTCTACACTGCATTTCATTGGCTGTGAGATGCACATTTTTTCACATTCAAACATTCTGAAATCAGTATCCATCTTAGCATCAATAGCATTTCATAGTTTAGATGGCAGTGGTTTTTCTTCCTTGCTGTTAGGTGCCACGAGTCGGTACCGACTCATAGCGACCTTATGCACAACAGAACAAAACACTGCCCGAATCCTGGCCCAACCTCACTATTGTTGCCACGCTTGAGCCCATTGCTGCTGCCACTGTGCCAATCAATCTCGCTGGTATGTCTTACAATCAATGGCAGCTTAGAATTAATGAAGTCCAGTATATCTATTAAGTCAAGTTTATTAAATGTATTGTTCAATCTGGTGTGGCACTGTAGGATCAGCACTGGACTATGAACCACAGGCTAGCAGTTCAAACTCACCACCTGCTCCTTGGAAACCCTATATAGGGTTGCTATGAGTCAGAAATTACTCCACAGCACTTGACAACAACAACAACAATTAGGTCAAGTTTATTAAATGTATTGTTCAAATGTTTATTTTTTTACTGATTACTTTCTAGATTTTTGTATCCATTATGCAAGAAGTAGGCTTAAAATATCCCAAGATTGTGAATTAAAATTTTTTCAATATATTTTTCTTTTGTGTTTTATCTTGGTTATATTACTAGGTACATTCTAGAGGACTTAAAATACTTAACTAATGAAAATCAAAGACTATATTCTTAAGTATGGTTGCACCTCAATGTAAAGAAAACAAAAATTTTCACCATTGGATCAATAAATAACATGATAAATGGAAAAATAAGTTGTCAAAGATTTCATTTTGCTTGGATCCACTATCAACATTCATGGAAGCAGCAGTCAAGAAATAAAATTACATATTGAACTAGGCAAATATGCACAAGACCTCTTTAAAGTGTTCAAGAGCAAAGATGTCAATTTGAGGAGTAAGGTTTACCAAACCCCAGTCATGATATTTTTATTTGTTTCATATACATGAGAAAGTTGGACAATGAAGAAGGAAGACTATAGAAGAATGGATGCATTTGAGTTATGGTGTTGGAGAAGAATATTAAAAGTACCATGGACTGACATTCCCACTTGAAAAGATATGCAGACCAACCCAGAACAGCTGGGAAAAAAGAAGATTCTTATTGAAAGAAAGACATGCAGAAAAAAGTGGACTGTTTGACTGTTCAATATCAAGCAAGCTTTGGAAGCAGCAAGGAAAGATAAGTCAGCCCATTAGGGAAACTCCCATTCCAGGGCTGAAACTCAAAGGGAAGTCATGAGCAGTAGAATATGTTTTCTGGTGACTACTTGTGAGTAGAAGTGGGGGAAATGCAGCAATGAAGACATGGGCTGAGTTTGGTCAGATTCCATTGGCACCTGTTGACCTGGATTGGTCTGGATTTTAGAAAGATGTGTGAACTCCTGACCCCGTGGGCACTATAGGACTGAGAGTGAAGCAACCACCTGGTTTGAAGTGCAGGGAGGTATGCGTGAACTCTCAAACTTGCAGCTAGTACCCATTTGACCTAGCTTGGATGATTAGTTGACCAGAACTCAAACTGAGGAAGATAAAGATGTTTGACACTGAGAACAAGTATAAATTGCTATGATTTGATGAACTAGACTTTTGCCTATGAATACAGTGACTCAAAATTCCAGCCAAAATGTTCAGATGGCATATCAAGGAACAACCTTGTTTCCTCAGTGTACTGGATTGATTGATTGATTGTTGTTGTTGTTAGGTGCCATCGAGTCGGTACCAACCCATACTATGCGACCTTATGCACAGCAGAACAAAACTCTGTTGCCTCGCTTGAGTCCATCGATGCTGCCACTTGGCCATTCCATCTCGTTGGGAGTCTTCCTCTTTTTCTCTGAACCTCCACCTTGTTGTTGTTGTTGTTGTTAGGTGCCATAGAGTTGGTACCGACCCATAGCCGACCTTATGCACAGCAGAACGAAACACTGCCCAATACTGGGCCAACCTCACTATTGTTGCCACGCTTGAGTCCATTGATGTAATTATCCTCTATTTTATGATCTGATGTAATTTTCCTGTGTTGTAATCCTTACCTCTACGATGTTAAGGAGCTGTGGTAGCATAGTGGTTATGAATCGGGCTGCTAACCTCAAGGTCGGCAGTTCGAAACTACCAGCTGTTCCGCAGGAGAAAGATGAGGCGTTCTGCTCCCGTAAAGATTTGCAGCCTCGGAAACCCTGTGCAGGGTCACTATGAGTCGGAACCGACATCACGGTACTTAACAACAACAACAAGATGTTCATGAGACAGGATTAGAGGCACTTATGTAATGACATAGTTATCCCCATGACGTGATATGACGTGATCAGCCAATCAGTTGTAAGGCAATTAGGATAGGATGTAACACCCTTAATCAGGCCACAGCTCTGATTTGATATAAAGACAGTTTCCCTGGGGTGTGGCCTGCATCACCTTTTATCTTATAAGAGATAAAAGGATAGGGAAGTGAGCAGAGGAACCTACTAAAACCAAGAAAGAAGAGTTGGGAGAAGAGCAGTTCATCCAGGGACCCTGCACTAAACACATGGAACTTCTAAGGAATGCTGAGCCCACAGATGCTAAAAGGAGATTGTGAGCCAGTAGTGCAAGTCTTTCCCTAGAGATTGTTGCTGTTAAGTGCTGTGGGTTCGGTTCCAACTCATTGTAACCCTGTAGAGTGTTCATGACGCGTGGCTGGTGGATTGAATCACCAATTTTGCGGTGAGCGTTCCAATTGATCCTACAGCACCACACCAGGTCCCTGAATTTTAACTGTGAGAGGGTAAATTTCTGTTTGTTAAAGCCATCCGCTTGTGGGTATTTCTGTGATAGCAGCATTAGATAACTAAGACAAGCATTATGCTTTTTTTAGAATTATTGATACAGGATCAAAGTGGCAACAACAACTTGAAAGGTGAGATAGGAAGTTTAGAGGACAGTGGGTTTATGTTAATGGGAAGGAACAACCTCAGAAAGGAAGGGTGAGAAAAATTGTACAAGTCAAAGACTGTAATCAATGTAATGAAATTGAATATATAGAAATGGCTGAATTGGTGTGTATGTTTGGCTGTGTATATTCTGAACAACAAAATAAAATAAAAACAAAAAATAAATAATGGTACATTAGGGTTCCATGTATCAACTTTAAAAAGTCCTACAACCCCATACATTATTCATAGACACATAAACGTATTAAAATGGCCTGGATTCACACTCAATTCCCATATTGGTTTTCCTCAGGGAGGGAAATGGTACTAGGGAAAGAAATAGGAGGAATTCACCTACATGTGTGTGTTTCTTCAGAAAATGATCAGAGGTAAAGAAACGATTGCTGTTTGGTGTCATCAAACTGGTTCCAACTCAATGTATAAGAGAAGGCATACTGTCATCCCCACAATCATTGCCACCTTTGACCCCATTGGTGCACCCTCTTATTAGGAGCCTTCTTCTTTTTCACTGACCCTGCACTTTACCAAGCATGATGCCCTTCTCCAGGGACTGGCCCCTCCTGATCACATGTCTAAAGTATGAGAGACAGTCTCACCATCCTCTCATCGAAGGAACATTCCACTGGCACAAAGACAGATTTGTTTGTTCTTATGGGATGGTATATTCAATATTCTTCAACACCATAATTCAAATGCTTCTGTCCTTTGATATTTCTTTTTGATTATTCAGGTTTCACATGCATCTGAAGTGATTGAAAATACCATGGCTTGGATCAGGCACAAGTCCGCCTGTGGTGCTGTAGGATAAGCAATGGGCAACTATCTGAAAGGTCAGCAGTTCAAGTCCACCAGCAGCTCTGAAGAAGAAAGATGAGGTTTTCTGCTCCCATAAATATTTACAGCCTCGGAAACCCTATACAGGGTCACTGTGAGTCACAATCAATTTGATGGCAGTAAGTGAGTGGGCCAAAAGCACTTTAGCCCTCAAAGTGACATCTCTACTTTTTAATGCTTTAAAGAGGTCTTTTGCAGTAGATAACAATATGCTAACATTTGTTAATTCTGGGTGGTGGATATACATTAAGTTCAAGTTTTCCATATATACATTTATTTGGAGTCCTGATGTGGTGCTGTAGGATACGCACTGGACTACTAAGCATAAGATTGGCAGTTCAAACCCACCAGCTGCTCCTTGGAAATTCTATGAGTTGGAACCAGCTTGATGGCACACATTTATTTTTTAATAAAATTTGTAAACCATCCGTGGTTTAAAATGAAGGGTTGCCATCTAGTGGACACATTTAAATGTTGTTGTTAAGTGCCAGAGTCTGACTCATAGCTACCCTGTACAGGGTTTCCAAGGAGCAGCTGGTGAGTTAGAACTGCCGGCCTTAAAGGCCCACACTGACATTGCAGTTTACCACATTAACCGGCAATGCCACACCAGAAGTCCTATGGACACATTTAAATAGAACCCCTAAAATTTGATAATAGGGACAATGGAACAGTTACGATTGTGGCTGCTAACCTCAAGGTCAGCAGTTCAAAATTACCAGTGGTTCCACAGGAGAAAGATGAGGCTTTTTGCTCCTGTAAAGATTTACGGCCTCAGGAAACCCTATGCAGAGTTGCTAACATGGATCTAGTTTTCTGACTAAATCAGGGGCCTTAGTTGCTTGAAAGCATGGGTCCAGATTCTGAACACTGTGGGAGGACATCAAGAACATTGTAGGCAGAGTTCAAAAGCAGTGAAAATGTTACTGTGAAATACTTACATATGAAAAAAAGGACCATACAGAGAGCTCCTGACTAGAAACACCATCTATGCTTCCAAGGAAGATCCAGATGTTCCAGAACTTTCCGCAAGTGGAGTTAGTAGTACCTCAATCGACAAAATGCCAACTTTGTCTAACTTTTCTTTATTGTCAGATTAAATTTTCATGATTTGTATATTTTTTAAATGGATGCGTTAAAATATATCTGTAAAGTTACTTGTAATCTTTCCAATCCCCAAAGACAAAGATCAGATTTGTAAAGATACTGAGAATAAAAGGCATATTACTGCTGTAAGTATTCAACTTACATCAAAACCACCTTCCAATGGAGTTGTAGGTACAGAGCCCCATCATAAGTAAGGAACTGTTTGTATTAATTAAAAACAAAACCTTAATGTTTTATGATTCTTGCAATTAATTTTGATACTTTGTAAAGGTACATTATTTTGTCTGTAACTTGTGATTGAAGAATTCTGCCAACTTTCTAGTGTGAAATTGATCAAACATGCAATCAGGATGCACTGATAATTTGGTGACTGGAATGCAAAAATTGGAAACAAAAAGGAAGGACTGAAAAATATGGCCTTGGAGATACAAATGATGCTGAAAATCATATGATATAATTTTTGCAAGAACAATGGTTTATTCATTGCAAATCCCTTTCTGAAAAACATAAAAGGACCTCACCAGATGGAATACACAGGAATCAAATTGATCACATTTGTGGGGAAAGACAGTGGAAAAGCTCATTATCATCAGTCAAAACAAGGCCACGGGCAGACTGTGGAACAGATCAATTGCTCTTATGCAAGTTCAGAATGAAGCTGAAGAAAATTAAAACAACTTCATAAGAGCCAAGATATTAGTTTGAATATGTCCCACCTAAATTTAGAGACCATCTCAAGAAAAAATTTAATGCATTAGACACAAATGACTGAAAACCAGAAGAGTTGTGGGAGGACATCAAGAACATTATACAGGTAGAAAGCAAAGGGTCATTAAAAAGACAGGAAATGAAAAAACAAAGTGGATGTCAGGAGAAATGAAAAGGCCTGCAAAACCATTTGGTCTGGCCCTGCCAAAGTAATTGCAGTTCCA
>NW_006408656.1:6208672-6210143 GCF_000296735.1 Chrysochloris asiatica
GTCCTTCCTCTTTGCTCCCGACCTTTGCATTCCAATCACCAATAATGAGCAATACATCTTGATTGCATGTTTGATCAATTTCTGATTGAAGAAGTTGGTAGAATTCTTCTATTTCATCCTCACTGACTTTAGTGGTTGGTGCATAAATTTGAATAATAGTGGTATTAACTGGGCTTCCCTGTAGGCACATGGATATATTATCCTATCACATACAGCATTATACCTCATGACTGATCTGGATGTTCTTTTTGATGATGAATGCAATACCATTCCTTTTCAATTTGTTATTCCCGGCATAGTAAACCATGTAGTTGTCAGATTCATAATGGCCAGTACCAGTCCACTTCAGCTCACTAATGCCTAAGATATCGATGTTTATGCGTTCCATTTCATTTTGACAACTTCCAATTTTCCCAGATTCATACTTTGTACATTTCATGTTCCGATTTTCAATGGATGTTTACAGCTGTTTCACTTCATTTTGAGTTGTGGCCCATCAGCAAAAGAAGGTTCTGTGGGCTTTTCTCCCACATGCTCAACTCCATTTGCGTCAACTGTACTTTGAGGAGGCATCTGTTCCCCAGTCGCAATTTGAATGCCTTCCAACCTGAGGGACTCATTTTCCGGCACTGTATCTGATAGTGTTTCTCTGCTATTCATAAGGTTTTCAGTGACTTGCGATTCAGAAGTAGTTCGTCACTCTTTCTTCCTAGTCTGTCTGTCTTTGGAAGCTCATCTGAAACCTGTCCACCATGGGTGACCCTCCTGGTTATTTAAAATACCGGTGGCATAGCCCTCAGAATCACAGCAACTCACAAGCCACCACCGTACGACAGACAGACGAGTAGTGGCCATTTGGTTTTATGCCCTCATTTTAGGTGTGTGTTAATTAAATGTTTGATCATATATAGCAGGCTAATTTTTAAGTTGATGATAATTTTGTATGGCCAGTGAATGAGGTTATAAATTTTAGCAGAAAAAAGGTTCCCCATCCCTGCTCTAGAGCATAGAGAAGCTAAAGCAAATGAAAGAATGAGGAAATAAAAGAACTGAACAGAAAATTTCAGAGGGCAACTTGAGAACACAAAGTTAAGTATTATAATGAAATGTGCCAAGACATGGAGTTAGGAAACCAAAAAGGAGGAACAACACTCACCATTTTTCAAAGTGAAAGAACTGAAGAAAAAAATTCAAGCCTCCACTTGTAATATTGATGGCTTCTGTATGCTCTGGTGGAGTCCTGGTGTGGCGCTGTGAGTTAATGCACCAGACTGCAAAGCCATTTGAACTGCAAGGTCAGCGTTTCAAGCGCACCAGTTGCTCTTTGGAAACCCTATACGGGGTCGCTATGGGTTGGAATCGACTCAATGGCACTTAACAACAACAGCATATGCTCTGGTAGCGTAGTGGTTATGAGTCGGGCTGCTAACCTCAAGGTCAGCAGTTCAAAACCAGCTGCTCTGCAGGAGAA
>NW_006408656.1:6211433-6213165 GCF_000296735.1 Chrysochloris asiatica
TGCCCATTCCAGAGGGTGACCTAATGGGACCATTTCATTAATATCACACGTAAGCAAAATTTTGAAGACAATTCAAAAATGGTCACAACAGTACATCACCGGGGAACTGCCAGAAATTCAAGCCAGATTCTCTAGAGGATGTGCAAGTAGGGGTATCATCACTGACGTCAGATGGATCTTGGCTGAAAACAGAGAACAGCAGAAAGACGTTTACTTGTACTTCATTAACCATGCAAAGGCTTTCGACTGTGTGGATCATGACAACCTATGGTTAATACTGCAAAGAATGGGCATTCCATACATTTCACTGCATTCATGAGGAACCTGTACAATGACCAAGAGGCAGTTGTTAGAACAGAAAACAAGGGGATACTGAAGAAATCAAGAATGGTGTGCTCCAGGGTTACATCCTTTCATCATACTTACTCAGTCTGTATGCAAAGAAAATAATCCAAGAAGCTGTATTATATGAAGAATGTGGCATGAGGATTGGAGGACGACTCATTAACAACCTGCAATATACAGACGATATAACCTTGCTTGCTGACAGTGAAGAGGACTTACAACACATAATAAAGATCAAGATGATAGCCTTCATTACAGATTGTACCTCAATGCAAAGGAAACAAATCTTCACCACTGGACAAATAAATAACGTCATGATAAATGGTGAAAAGATGGAAGTTGCAAAAGACTTCATTTTGCTTGGATCTACAATTAACACTCATGGAAGCAGCAGTCAAGAAATTAAATAACATTAGGCAAATACGCTACACAAGACCCGGTTCAAGTGTTAAAAAACACAGACTTCAGTTTGAGAACTAAGGTGCCTGACCTAAGTAAGCCATGTTATTGTCTCATGCATGTGAAAGTTGGACAGTGAATAAGACTGTAGAAGAATCAATGCTTGAATTACGGCATTCCAGAATAAACAAATCATCTTGGAAGCAGCACAGCCAAAATGCTCCTTAGATGCCATGATGGCAAAACTTCATCTCTCATACTTAGGACATTTTTATCAGGAGGGACCAGTTCCTGAAGGAGGACATCATTCTTGGTAAAGTGGAGGGTCAGCAAAAAAGAGGAAGACCCCCAAGGAGATGGAATGACACAGTAGACACCGCAATGGGCTCAAAGGGAACAATTGTGAGGATGGTGCAGTATCATGCAGTATTTCATTCTGTTGTGCACAGGGTTGCTAAGAGTCAGAACCGACTCAATAAATAGCACCTAAAGCATAACTCAGGATTATTTCTTTAAATTCTCTATCAAGCTTTTAGTCAAATTTCACTAATTTCCTATCAATTTTCAACGTTCCTTGGAATTTCAACTGCCATGATGACAATTGTTCTATGTAATTGCATATTATATGTATCTACACATTTTAACTGGAAAAACCTAGTAACTTGATATATTTGCTGAATGAAAAAACAAATATAATAACAAAGTTCTAACAAATGTCCATTCCTCATGTTCTATTCAATAAAATTAAAGGGGTATTTTTTATGCTGAAGATGTGTCCACAGGCAATTATGTATGAATGGTATCATAAGCTAAGAAAAAATTTCATTGACCTATTGCCTTTTTTGAAGTCTAATTTCATGTTTGAACTACAGTCATCTTAAAAATTTATAAGCCCATTGGATTCCAATGAAAAATTATTGAGGAAATGGGCTAAGTGAGACAGAGGTAAATAATGATATATGCACAACTAGAGAACAACAGGGTTCTG
>NW_006408656.1:6213740-6215554 GCF_000296735.1 Chrysochloris asiatica
CTGAGTCTTGGAGTATGCTGGAGAAACCCAATATGGGTTGTCTTCAGCTGCTTTGGCATGCTGCAAAATGGCTTCTCGGGGATTGCTGTCATCGGTCTTGTCCAAAGCAATGTTTTTTACAATGTATGAAGACAGTGTGCCCCCATGGGTTCCAACTCGGCCACCACGACCTGGGCCTGCTACAGGAGGTTCGGGTTTGTGAGACTTCAGGGGGTCCAGTCTGTCCTTCTCCAGCTGTTTCCTTGTATTCCACTGGCAGGGCTCACGGAACATAGGCAAGGCATGAGGGGTGATAATGTAGTCTTGGGTTAGAGTCTCAGCTTGTTTTGCCTTCTGTTGTGTTTTTACCACACATAATTTTGCTCCCCTCCGACTTTTGTTGGGGTCATAATACACTTTAGCCAATCCATTTCCAGTTCCGACCATGATCTGGTTCAGCTTTGGATGCCACAGGCAACGAACAACACTCGCATCTGTGATGTCTATTTCATAGACTTTTTGGAAAGTCCGGCACTCGAAGAAAACAAGCTTACCGCTGCCACATCCCCGTTGAACAGATGTGCCGGTGACAATGAGTTTATCATCTGGACTGAAACAACAGTCAGGCATTGGAAACAAGGTGGGAAAACCAGAGGCTGAAAAAAGTGGCTTTTTAAAGTGTCGGACATCCCATAATTTTAATGTATCATCACCTCCACAAGAGGCGAGGGCATTGCCATCATAGGAAAAGGTCACACAAGACGTGTCTGTACCTGGGGCGTGAGCTTGTTTAGAGTGGAATTTGGGGTGGACAGTCAAATTTCGGTCCCAGATCTGGATGCTTCCATTCTGGCAAGCAGCTGCTATGAGATTTCCATCTCTACTATACATGCACGTGGTGGGAATTACTTTTTTGCCCTGCATCGTCCGTGGTTTAAATACACTTCTTTGCTTCTTTGGATTGTCAACTTCCCATGTCCTCACAGTTGCATCATTTGAACAAGTCATAAATTCTCCCTTGATTTTGGGGTGCCATGAGCCAGTGTGAAGCATTGCTGTGTGACCCTTGGTGTTGGCCATGTCCACAATATACTGGTCTCCCTTTATACATTCCATTACTTCAAAACCATCTCTGTCAATCACCTTAGCCTGTGAACTTCCAGATACAACAAGAATCATGTCTCCTGTGTTACTGTACTGTAGCGATTTGATCTGATGACATTCACAAGGCTGAAGGGATCGAAATGCCTTAAAAGAATTATCCATTCCAGCAAAATCCCAAAACTTAACATCATAGTCATATCCTCCAGTCACTAAACGGGCACCGGAGGGATCCAGACCCAAAGCAGAAACTGTTTTAGTGCCATGCGTCAATGTTATCTCATGTGAATCAGGAATCTTTTGGACAGGATTTTCTTCCTCTTCTGAATCATCATCATTGTCGTCATCTTCCCCTTCTTCAGAAAGTGGTGGAGGCAAAGGACCAAGGATATCTTCTTCCATAAGATTAACTGGTTCTTCTGTCATTTTGGGAGGCAAGGGAGGGCCAATTAACTCATCAGAAGAAGAATCAGAACTGTCTCCACTTTCACTGCTGCTTGTATCCCTGGAGGATGATTTTGAGCTATCTCTGACCACATTTAAGCCTGAAGATGTTGGTTCAGTATCTTCATTTTGCCTTCTTAATTCTTTCTCTCTGTTCATTTCTTCCTCTTTTTCTCTTGCTTCCAGTGTTTTCCGACTTCTTTCAACAGCTGTTCTGCGGGTCTGTTCAAACATTGCTTCCAAGTCAAATGTGCAGGCTTTTTTTCCGAACCCCGTAAAGCCCATGGTGA
>NW_006408656.1:6216904-6219403 GCF_000296735.1 Chrysochloris asiatica
AAAAAATTTAAGAAAAAAAAAATTGAGGAAAATAATTTGGTGTGTATTTATGTAACTGTCAATGGCTTATACATACATGCCTGTTACACACAGCTAGACACAAGACCTCTTTCAAGTGTTAAAAAACAAAGATGTCAGTTTGACGACTAAGGTGTGCCTGACCTAACCCCAGGGTGTTTTCATGGCGAGGAACTGACTCCATGGCACTTAACAAGACTAAGTAGGCCTCACAAGGCTGTACATCAGAAGTCTCCAGGCAGTGGGGCATTAACAAGTATTTATGGATGTCCAGATGGTATGGTACTAAAAGCTCTGTTGCAGTCAAGTATAACTGCCTAATACAGTATCTTTTAAAACAACCTTTTTGACCTAACCCAATGACCTCATATTCTTCAGGCCTAAAGGGTCTCCAGAGTCCTGGTGTGGCGCTGTGGGTTAATGTGCTAGGCTGCAAAGTCGGTTTAAACCACAAGGTATATGGTTCAAGCTCACCAGCCGCTCCTAGAAAACCCTATAGATGGTCACTATGGGTTGGAAACTGACTCAAAAGCACAACAAAACGTCTCTAGCCAGTGAGTCTGGCTTTACACAAGATAGTGATACAAGTTATCCCACTGGCTATCAAGCGTTTTCTTTTCCACAAATTGCCACCAGGTGAACAGAATCCATTTAAATAGATCCTTTCCATAAAAGCTCTTATCAAGAGAACACAGATCTATCACTAAGGCTAAGATTTCTATAGAACAATATCCGTAACATGTGCTAAATACTTCAGGACAAAAAAACTGGTTATTCCTTAGGTTATTATTATTAGTTCTGGTCAAATCAAAATATATACACATATGTTTTTAAAACAGATTGTATACATTAGAACTATAAATTCATCCTCTTTAAAATTAGTAATGCCCTATAGTTATATTAGCAGAAAGGCTATTAGCAAACGTATCATTCAGATATCAAGTATTGTATTTTCCAGTCAGCAAAGTTAATTTTATCAAACATCCTTTAATTCCATAGAAGACAATATGTTGCATATTGTATACGGAACACACAATTATTTTGTAGTACAATTTTAAAAGTAGCATACAAATTGGAATAGAGAAGTTAAACACTGGTGTACTGACAGCATTTTTGAACTTTAGATAAACTGCATACAAAAGAACTTACAATTCAAATATTAGCCCATCTGAAAACTTTACTTCCCATAATATAAAAATGATACTTGGAGTCACAAAATACTTTTTTTTACTAAACAAACTATATAAACATTTGAAATAATCATTAAAACTCAACATTAGAATTTATAAAGATTAGCTATAAAAATATATTGGCAGTCACTTTTCTTATAAAGGTACCATTCACTACATTACAAAAGAGTCTCTAACATAAAATTGTATTAACTGTACTATTTTTAGAATCTGATAAACTCTACATTAAATTGCTAATAAAATCCTCTTGGAAAAACTTTGGTAAGCATGTTCAGAGAGAGGGTTTTTAAAAAATCCTCTAAGAACATTTTAAGGGCCTGTAAACATTCCATTCTATTGAAACACAACAGAATAAGTAATGTATATTCAACTGTATACAGAATATAGAATCAAAACACAATTTATTATATATTTGTAGAAAATCACCATTCCCAGAGTAACCAAAAACCAAACTATTTAAAAGTACCAAACTTTTAAATAGTGCTGTTTCCATTCTAATAAAAAATTTACAAAAGCACAACTCCATTTATGTACCTTAGGTGTCTTATAGGACAAAGTCTCAAAAATAAGTAACCCAATCTCAAAAACACTCTCAAGTCCAATAAACTTTTAACAATCCATTTCAAAGTCTTGACAATAGAACAAGTATACATGATCAGAATACGTAATTTATATATTTAGTGATGTATTAATTTTTCTTTTACATTTGTAATTGAGAATTTATTGGCAGAAGTAAGAACACACCCAAGTATTACCGACAAGGTAAATTTCAAGAAACAGTAAGAAGTGCAAATCTTAAGGGTAAATTAATTTATTTTTGTAACAATTCAACTGAACAAACATTTTATCTGCCATTTTTTTATTACCGTCTGTTGGTAGTTTAAGATTGAGACTGCTGAAGTTCACGTCCTGTGTCTGTTGAGTATGTTTAGTTTTTACAAAGCTCCCAGTTGTGCCAGCAGCTTCCATGAAGTCACTCCCACTTTACTCTCTGTCACCAGACTTTGTGTATATTGTATCTTAAGTTGTAAAAGCCTAAATAAAAAGCTTCATTTTGACCTTTTGACTTTCAAAACTCTATTAAAAAGAAAAGAAATCCACCAAAATTTTTAGGCAAGTCCACAAAAATATCTTCTTTCTTAAGAGTCAAACATTTTTACGGGCATAAAGATCCTTCAAAGTTTTTAACTCTTCTATTAGAGTTTTATTTTGATTTTCCAGAACGGCAACTCGATTTTCCAGGCATTTCACATATTCTTTCTTCTTTCTGCGACATTCTCGAGCAGCTTCT